>NC_083315.2:115687366-116011141 GCF_963455315.2 Globicephala melas
GTTAAGAGTGGGTGCCATCTAGAACATGCAGATATTTTTGTTGACTCGAGCTACCGAAGCAGCATCGTTTCAGGATGCGTATATAAAATTAAGTTTGGTTATATCAACGCCAAGGAGATAATTTTTCGAGTGCATGTTAGTACAGGAATCTTTGGAAGTGCTAAGAATGTACTTCTCCTTTGAAACATTTTCCCCTTCATAATACCTATTCTAACACTGCAGTTAGTCAACTTCACACCTGAAGCCGTCACTTAAAACTAATAATCTAGAAATTTAGTTTTATTCTCAACATCATTTTTAAGAATGGCATAGGTAAGAGTTCTGAACAAAGGTATTTGATGCAAATACAGATAGCACAAACGGGCCCAAGGAGTGGTTCGAATTTGTGATTTAGCATGAAAATATTTCAGCATTAAAACTTGTTTTCAAAGGGAAAGTAGTTTAATATAATTTCATGTTTTATATTTGTCATAAAAGACTTCAAATATCATGATTTCAAAATATTAACCAACAGTGAAAAATATAAAGTAGATTTAGGAAAATATAGCTGAGATGAGTATTATTACTAAAAGAAACCAACAAACTCACATTTTAACATAAAATTTTAAAAGGTCATTTTGATACACTTTAGAAATATCTTCCTTGTATATCATTAAATACCACTTATGGAAGAATTTAATTCCTTATAAAAACTGTTTACATTTTGGCTTAATTTTTTTTCCCTTTTAAGCACTTCTTAACCTTTTGGGAGAAAATAATCATCAACACAATGAATTTTCCTTGTGAAGCCTTGTAAGAGGAACATAGGTCACAAAATTTATATTGCTTTTATGAAATAGATCCGATTTCATGCTGTTTTTCTATATTCAGTTTATATACCTCATTGCTTCATAGTAGTAATTTTCTTCTCACAGTTTTATGGATTTGACCAAAACAACAGTTTCTAATTGTCTAGAGATAATTTCTGAAGTATCAAAATAGGTTTTGTTCTTGAACAAACTGTTTTGCCCTCTATAATTGTGTATAGTTGTATAATTATAATTTATCATTGTATCAGCTCAGCTGATCGATATTCTCTTCTTCTCATGGTGCTGTATAATGAATATCCATTATCACAAGGGGGAAAAAATACTCTGTAGGCAATCACCAGTTCTCCTGAAGCCATGAATAGGTGTATTCATAAACCAGCAGCATCACTGCACCACCTAGAAAAGAAAAGAGCTGGTTTTTATCCCAAGTCCTGTGAAATCGTGCTGTCTTTCCCACTGGGTTTCTGAATCCCTGGAGTCCGATGCAGCCTATCAGGCAGAAGCCATTCAGAATCATCAGTTCTCAAGCTCCAACACACAGAAAACTACTGTGGAAAATTCTCAGAGCGAAATCAAGACCATCTTGAGTCTCTAACTACATTTTTTCCCCATGAGTTTCTGTAACTTTCATCATTTCTCATCAGATTCTTTTTCAGGCACTTTTAATTTTTAAAAGTAAGTAAATACAGACACATTTAGTCATGTAAGGGCATGTGGCTTTCCCGCAAACTGCAACCTTCAGATTTGTCATATGTAGGCAAAGGATTTATCTTTTTCAGTTTATAATTAGCATTGTTGTCGTCGCATTCAAGAAGGAAATCTCTAAGATGGTGCTGGATAGAAGAGCCTGGTTTTCTCTTACAGCTTTCAGACTGGATTACAATGTGAAAAATAGCTTCTGAGTACTTTGAAAATCTGTATTTCAAAACTTAGCTAGCTTTCAACCTCCTTTTGTTGCCTCAGATTTTTGTTGCCTTCATTCCTTTCATCTGCCTCAGATATATACGGATTGCACTTGAAAATTTGGTAGTCGGGGTTGAGTGTCATAAGACCATCATTTATCTTGGAAGAGAAGAGTTATATAACTGGCTGCAAAAGGGCTTGCTATGTAATATGTCAATAGGACTATGATATGGAAAACAAGCACTGAGGCTGCTGAATACTTAGACGTCGGGAGAAGCATTTGCATGTGGATGATTCTGTGTTCTGTCTGATGCAGTAAATAGCACATATCCTGTGCCCTTTAAGATATTCTCAATCCTTTCATGTCTATGTGAACAATATTACAAAATCAAAGTGTGGACAAACGGCAGAAACTAACACAACATTGTAAAGCCCAATTTAAAAAAATGTGGACAGATATCCAGAGTACAACTTAGAGAAGACTTGGCTGCACGAACAGAAGACTGGCTTCTGACAG
This sequence comes from Globicephala melas, assembly GCF_963455315.2. NCBI lineage: Eukaryota > Metazoa > Chordata > Mammalia > Artiodactyla > Delphinidae > Globicephala > Globicephala melas. The sequence goes on from NC_083315.2 coordinate 115,689,596, forward strand.
AAAGAAACAGAACTTGATTTTGATCTTATTTTGTACACACTACCATATATATATATTTTTTAATCTACAGGCCACACTTGTTTGTGTAACCTTATACCAAAGATAATTATCTGCCTGTAATTTTCATTTTTAACCCCTGAAGATACTCTAATAGCCCCCTCTCAGCTGCTGTAGCCCTACTGGCTCTGGCAAACAAAAAGGGATGCACTACGGAGGGTTGTTAATATGTATGTAATTGCTCTGTTTACTCTTATTAACTGTTCACCATATAAGACAAGAACACGCAGAATCGGGTTTGCAGCCTAGTGATATTTGGAGTTTAAACCACAGACTTCAAGTTCTTCTTTCATGGGAGGTCCTGATCATTAGACACATAGAGCTGCTAAGGCTGTTATAAAAATAAGATGGGGGCTTCCCTGGTGGAGCAGTGGTTGAGAGTCCGCCTGCCGATGCAGGGGACGCGGGTTCGTGCCCCGGTCCGGGAAGATCCCACATGCCGCGGAGCAGCTGGGCCCGTGAGCCATGGCTGCTGAGCCTGCGTGTCTGGAGCCTGTGCTCTGCAACGGGAGAGGCCACAGCGGTGAGAGGCCCGCGTACCGCAAAAAAAAAAAAAAAAAAAAGAAGATGGGATGCTTCTCTAGAACGAAGGATGAAAATGCCAGGTTCACCCTTCTTTTCTTTTTTACTGTCTCTCGCTCTTCCTCTTTCTCTCTCTCGAAAAAATCTTATCCTTAACTCAAAAGTCTTACCTTTCTCTCTACACCTTTCTTTCCTTTGAGGTTGCTAGGACCTGTATGTTTGGGATGAGAGTGGAGGCCATGTCCTTGAATGAGATTTCCAGTTATTCACAATTTTGTTTAGCCTGGACAGCATGTTCACAAGAACACCTTTCATTGGATTTAACACCACAGCAACTCAGGACACCTCATGCAAAAAACACTTAAAAAGCCAACCAAACATTTGCAAGCCTCTAACAAAACCTGGGGTCATATTATTTAAGAGTTTTGGATTAAGGTTCCAGTCAATTACCGTTTTAGCTAAACTCTCCCTGATCGCTCTCCCTTTTCAGGCCCATCCCGTCCTGAGAAAGCTGGATTAGGGCCAGTCCTATGATTTTCTCTAATACTAGGTCTACTAGCAGGTTTATACTGTGTGGTGAAGGAAAAATACCACATTCTTGAAGAGAGAGTGGCACAAAATCAATATTCTTTGTCATTGGGGTCGTGTTGACACACGGGCCAATAATAGAAGGCAGGTCTGAATCTCAAATGTGAAGCAAAAATCCATGCTTAAATGCCTAGAAAGGCTGGGACAGATGGATTGGGAACTGTGGAAGTGTTTTCAAAATATACAAAAGTATGAACTGTTCACGAGCTTCAATTTACAGACTGCTGTTCTATATCTCACATTGGCAGAAATGCTCGTTCACTGGGCTGAGATTTAAAGGTAAATGTGCATGTGTGTGAGTGTGGCAGGGGAAGGGGACATCAGTGTTCAAAGGGAGGATTGGGAAAGGGAGAAAGGGGAGGAGTAGGGGCCAGTTCTGGGGAAGATTTCCAGGATGTCTAAGAAGGTGAGTGTAGCCTGGTAAAATAATACGTGTGGTCTAGTGCATACTTCTGTACTTATTCACAAGGTTGCTTATAATCCAAGACTATTTGCCCAGGTGGTTGAGTCTGCAGCAGTTGCTTTCTTATCTATTTACACAGAGGCAGCTGACTCTCCCTGTGGGAATGACAGCCGGCTTTTTGTGGGCTGGCATCCTGAGGTAAGGCCCCGAGCCAGGAGCCTCCACCATCATGCTGACAGGAGCTAGGAAGGTGAGCGCCAGGCTGCAGCTTCTCCATTCTTGCTTCCCAGAGGCGACAGTGGGGAGAGTTGCACTGGCTGTTCATGGAGACTAGCTGTCCTCCTTTTCTCCTTCTGAAGCGAAGCTGAGGCAGGAGCAAGAATGAACTAGAAGCACAGGGAAAGTTTTATTGGGCTGGCCCCTCACTCAGTAAAAAATCCTCCCTTTTAGCCAGAAGCGACTCAAACTCCGACTGGCTGTGCATCCTTTCCGATTGACTTAAGGTGGGCTTTGGCTTCTATTAGCCTCCAGTAAGGCCACAAATAGTACCTTATAAACAAAAGCAGAACGTTTCTAATGGACGCCTTTAGTGTCTTGAATACTCCCAGACAACTTTTTATCCTTAAGGTTTCCATGTTTCACAGTGTGACAAACTTTAGTTGTGTTACAGATAGACAAAAATAAGATAAAAGGGATACTAGAGAAATAAGGAAGGAAGGATATAATTAATGAAAACATTATTACCTGGTCCAAGCCTCATAATCTTGGGAAGCAGGCCTTTATACAAAGCTAAAATGCTAGAACCGGAAGGGAAAGAGCAACATTCTTATTCTGAAAACAAAATGCAGTTGTACCTCAGCTTTACTGAGATGCTGACCCAGCATTTACCCAGAAAAGTCATTTGAGAAAAATTTTCAAATCCCAAAACAGACAGTATCGGGCTAAGTATTCTCTGCAGCAAATTGGATGAGAGGAAAGAATTAATCCTTTAATACCCAAGCTATGCTGATCTTGTCCCATCGCAAATAGGACTTTCATCAGCGAGATGGTTTTTGTTATCCAGACAGGCCTTACTTTCAAGACAGCTGTGTATATGGACAAAATGACTCTTGGAATTGAGTTTAAAAGACCATAAACGCAGTCCTCACAGAAGGAAATACGATGCAGTTTAGATCAAAATAATAAAAGACTACTTGCTTACTTGAGAATAAGACCTGCTGAGGAGGGATGAAGAGACGAAAGTAAGACTTAAAAAAAAAAAAACAGTAGAAAAAGGCACATACTTTAAATTCTTAAAAGAAAACTACCTTCACAGAACTCTCATGTTTAATTCTCTCAGGAGAATATAATTAGGTGACATTTTGATTAGATGTATAGTCAGAAGACAATTACTCTCCTGCCCACGTGGGAACAGGGCATATTATATGCAATAGCATACTGTGCAAACCGACAAGCAAAGAGTTCACCTTGGGAAAAAAAACAAAAGTTCACCTTGGCAATCTAGGACAAACATACAGTATATTGAATGATCGTGGCTTATGTTTCTTGATGGCGTAAGAAGGTTTTGCCAACATCTCATTACTGTGTTATCTCACAAAGTTTCTCATCTATTCCCTAGAGCTTCTCAGACACACACCCAATTCAGGAGGGCTTAATGGCTCTCATCAAAATGGAAGTACAATATGGTTTTAGCAATGCTTCAGTCTTGCACATTTATTAAAATAAGAATGTGTTACCCTTCTTCCTGATAGACCGTGGCCATTGTTTTAAAACAGGTTCTGTACTTGATCTCTCCAGGAACTGGCTGAGGCCCTTGAATCCTACTTTTGGCAACATCAAAAGGGATGTTAATGACTGAGGCTATTGTGCCCGAGAGAAGACCAACCCCAAATCTTCTCAGAAACTCCAAGGTTGGATCCTAAAAGAAAAGAAGAATAAAATAACAGAAAGGGAAGCGTAAGCCCCTAAGTCGGTTAAACACTATAAAGCAATATGTATTTAAGCAGAGCGTTGCACTCCCCGGCACCCTCCTGTTATTCCAGCGGAACACATTAGGATTTCCTAGGCTGGAACTTGTTTTCTTGACAATCCCATTGGCTATGTTTTTACACATGGTCTAAATTGCTGAAGTACACATTTCCTCACACAGGATTTATAAACACAGTTCATAAAGAAAGACTGGTATGGCATATGGGGATGATTTGTATAATTGGGCTTCACAATGTACTTAGTATTACTGTATCAAAACAGGAGAAATCCAAGCACACTATTAGCTAATTGGCCAGAATATTTTACAAATGACAGCAACTTCCACCATGAAGCCTACTAAAATGCTCATTTGTGTGTGGACCCCCAAATGTTAAATTAAATCAAGGCTACTCTCGGTCTGCTGCTATTCCCCTCCAGGTTTTTTGCATTTATTTTCACGTGTAGCTGATCCACTGTACTGAGAAGTGCTAGCTTCCTGTTATTAACAAACCAACTTGGGAAGGCTGCAAAACAGCCTGTGACATTCTGTGCGTTATAAACAGTAGTAAGTCACTGGACTATTGGCTGAAGAATTTTCAACCCATTGTTCCTGAATCTTATTCTTCCTTCAATGGCAAAGGAAGAAAAGGTGAGAGACAGAGACAGAAAAGAGACAGGGAGAGAGACATACACGCACACAGAAAGGGAGGAAGAAAGAGAGAGAAAAATATTTCTTCTTTCCATTTGAATTTGGGTCCTTCACTTTGGTCTGATTTGATTTTCCACCCCTCCCTGCTCTGCTCCTGACATCAAAGTATTTAATTAGGTCTTATGTGGAAGTCACTTTCTTTTTGCCTATTTTTGTGCCTAGTGAGCTCACATTATGCTTTGTTACAATGAATTTGCTGGAAAGTTCTCATTTTGCTGTCAGCCTCAGTTCTTGCCCTGAAGAGAGGTCATCTCACAAACTGTAAGTTGCTGACGGAGACCTCCCCTATCCTTCCCCTGGCCTCTCTTTTGGTCAATACTTCGGAGGGAATCTTCACAGAGGAACAATACAGGGTAGTGCCATGATGCTATTTTTATCCAGCAGGAGAAGTAAACGTGGGAACCATTCTCTGCTTAATAAAAAAAAAAAAAATCAGGTCTGAGCATTGCATACTTATAGCTTTGATGGAAGAAGAAAAATTCTGGAAGCTCTGAAATTTTCAACTGAAACAAGAGCCAGATACCATCACAGAAACTCCTATGTGGTTAAATATAAAAAGTGAGGGGTTCGGTAATAATTCTTGGATCTGGGCCATACAGGTGTCGGGTAGGTTTAAAGGGATTTAAAAACCAACAGGGTCTTTCAACAGGAAAAACAATGCAGTGATTGCAGTATGAGTGAGGTGTGTTTAAATAATTTCCCCTCCCCCCATTCTTTTCCCTTTTACAAGGAGAGAAAAATGCCTTTATGTTACCCTTCTCCATTCTGGCACAGAAGCAGAACTGGAGCTCGGGAGGATGGCGGATTCAGGGCCAGCTCTGGTTGTCTGACCTTGCACGAGTCACTGAATCCCATGGAGCCCAGTGTGTAGAAGGGATGTTTTTAACACCCACCTTAACTTTGTACTGCATGGTTTTTCTGAGAAATAAAAACAATAATAGTAGTAAAAGTGCTATGAATATTGTACAAGCCTGGCAGAAAATGGATAGTATTTTTATGTAACCTGTTTTCTAAAGTCTCAAAACACCTATGATGAGACCCTCTCGTGGTGCTCCTGTGACACAGCCAAGGACAAGGGTGAAAGTGATGACTTGTATATGCACAGTGACCTTTTGGGAAGTTCAAGGGACCCTGTCAATCACACAGCGTCTCCCACCTCCTGATGTGTTCGCTGAGGATTGGAGTTGGGGAGGGAGGAGAGGCTAAGACACTCAATGAAGGTCATTATGTTTGAGATGCTGTTGGGGACCAAATCCTAAGGTCTTCAAGCCATCATAGTGTTCACTAGCACAAGCGTACATTGAACCCATGTTTTCTATTAATTTCCCAGCTCAACAGTAAGATCCCACAGTAGTTCCCAAATCCAGTTGTGCATCAGAGTTACCTGGGAGCTTTACAACATACGGATACCCAGACCCACCTCAGGTTCCCAGAATCACCTGGGAAAGTACCTAGAAGTTGCTTTAAAATAAGCCCATGCACATATGGTCACCTTATCTTTGATAAAGGAGGCAAGAATATACAGTGGAGAAAAGACAGCTTCTTCAATAAGTGGTGCTGGGAAAACTGGACAGCTACATGTAAAAGAATGAAATTAGAACACTGCCTAACACCATACACAAGAATTAACTCAAAATGGATTAAAGACCTAAATGTAAGGCCAGACACTATCAAACTCTTAGAGGAAAACATAGGCAGAACACTCTATGACATAAATCACAGCAAGATCCTTTTTGACCCACCTCCTAGAGAAATCGAAATGAAAACAAAAATGAACAAATGTGACCTAATGAAACTTACTTTTGCACAGCAAAGGAAACCATAAACAAGATGAAAACACAACCCTCAGAATGGGAGAAGATATTTGCAAATGAAGCAACTGACAAAGGATTAATCTCCAAAATTTACAAGCAGCTCATGCAGCTCAATATCAAAAAAACAAACAACCCAATCCAAAAATGGGCAGAAGACCTATATAGACATTTCTCCAAAGAAGACATACAGATTGCCAACAAACACATGAAAGGATGCTCAACATCACTGGGAATGTAAATTGATACAGCCACTATGGAGAACAGTATGGAGGTTCCTTAAAAAACTAAAAATAGAACTACCATATGACCCAGCAATCCCACTACTGGGCATATACCCTGAGAAAACCATAATTCAAAAAGAGTCATGTACCAAAATGTTCATTGCAGCACTATTTACAATAGCCAGGACATGGAAGCAACGTTAGTGTCCATGAACAGATGAATGGATAAAGAAGATGTGGCACATATATACAATGGAATATTACTCAGCCATAAAAAGAAACGAAATGTTGTTATTTGTAGTGAGGTGGATGGACCTAGAGTCTGTCATACAGAGTGAAGTGAGTCAGAAGGAGAAAAACAAATACCGTATGCTAACACATATGTGTGGAATCTGAAAAAAAGAAAAAAAAAAGGTCATGAAGAAACTAGGGGCAAGATGGGAATAAAGACACAGACCTACTAGAGAATGGACTTGAGGACACAGGGAGGGGGAAGAGTAAGCTGTGACAAAGTGAGAGAGAGGCATGGACATATGTACACTATGAAACGTAAAATAGATAGCTAGTGGGAAGCAGCCACATAGCACAGGGAGATCAGCTCGGTGCTTTGTGACCACCTAGAGGGGTGGGAGGGAGACACAAGAGGGAAGAGATATGGGAACATATGTATATGTATAACTGATTCACTTTGTTATAAAGCAGAAACTGACGCACCATTGTAAAGCAATTATACTCCAATAAAGATGTTAAAAAAAAAAGAACTTCAGGACTTCTGACATTGCCAGGCTGAGGGCCCATGTCTGGGAATCACTGATTTTGATATTCCAGGCAGACAAAGCAGATGGTCAATTGCTACCCCTCTGGGCATTCTAGGGAGGAGAAAAGTCTTTTGGGGATGGCCAAGAGCTATCCCTCACCACCCGGCCTCTGGGCCCCTTTCCAGCCTCTTCCTCTGAGTCCATGGTCTGCTCTAGGCAGCAACCCAGACTGGGATCGGATGCGCCAAGGAGAGCCCTGCCAGCTCACCTCTGCTTTCTTTGCTGCATGTCATCAACCATCCTCGGAAGAACACAGTCCCTCAAATGCCCCTCCCCTTCATCCCCCTCCGGCTGCTCTTGCTACTTCTTTGGCTTTAGCTCAGGTTCCCATTACTTTCACCAAGTCTTGCTTTCTTCTTGCTTCTATCATCTGTTCTTCACAGTGGCACCAGGGATTTTTTTTTTTTTTTAAAAAAAACGTATCTGCTTCTGATGCCTCCCTACTCAAAGACCCTCAACCCTTCCCCACAGCACAGAGAGTAAAGCCAAAGCTCCTCATTGGCCTTTGGTTTGTTTCCCATGATATGCTTTCAACCTACCTTTCTAGCCTCAAATTCTACAACTCTACCCCCAAGCCAAACTACACTCATGCTGGTTAAATCATAATCATGCCCATTTCTACCGAACACTTTTCTAAGTCCATGTTTTTCTTCAAACAACTCCCACAACCTAGAATGTCATTCTCCATCATATTCACAGATAGCAGCCCCACTCTTTATGGTCCAGCTTAAATCCCACCTTGCCCAAGAGACTTCCGTGGATCCCCATCAAAATTGATTTCTCCCTCTTGGGCACTCCTGAAACACTGCCTGATCCTCGATCGTCCTTGCTCTGGCTCTCTTTGTGTCTGGTTTATTTTTGTGTGTATCGATCTTCCCTGCTGGAATGTGAGCTGGCACAGAACAGGAGCATGTGTTATTCCTCTTTGTGTCACCTACTACACAGTGTGCACAGTAAGTGCTAAATAAATGTCTGCGGATTAGCCTATCACTGTAGTTTATCTTTGTAGAAACAATGAGAATCAAGCTTTGACCTTAATCACTATTTCTCAAAACTCAGTATCTTCTACCCTGTAAATGAACCCCTATTAGAACTTTATGTTTCTGTCTTTCTGCCAGGAGGCGTTAACATGGGGACATGACAAGGCATAGGACATTTGCAAAGTGGAGTATTTCCAGGCAAATGAATTGAGACTCTCAGGTCATAGAGCCAGGCCTGGGCTTGCCAGACCCCATTACTCAGGGACTCACAGAAAAAAACATGATATGGCATCCTGTGACCAGATTTTAGCAAAAGAATGCAGTGGGCACAGAGTAAAGTCTTGAAATATTACTCTTTGGGCTGGCTCTTCTTTCTTACACTTCCTGATCTTTCCCCTAGTAGGGAGAGGCATCCACTTGCCTCAAGAATGAGGATTGTTGTAGCAGGACTATAAAGAGAGAGCAAAAGGTAATATTTAGTGTTTCTGGTTTTCAAATTAGGCTCTTCAGTGTATTACATCAGTTAATCTTCACAGTCTTTGAGGTAAGAACTATTATTTTTATTTCTATTTTACAAATGAGTGAACTGAAAGCTTAGGTGTAAGAAGGGAATTTTTGTTACATCCAAGTGAACCCAAGACTTTGCCTTAGGGGATAGTTTTTCTACTGGTATGCCTAAGGGTTGGTGGGTGGGTTGTTGTGGGAGGTGCCTGAGAACCTCCTGAAATTATAAGCAATGGTTCTGGGTATGTGCAGATGGGCTTTTCAGGAGAAAATGTCTATAGATTTTATCAGGCTCACAGAAGCTTAAAAACATCTTCATCAAATCATTTCCCCTACCAATAAATTTATAAAGTAAAAAAAGGACAGTGCAGTGTTGAAAACATTGGGGCTGAAAACAGAAAGCCCTCATTTTCATGGGCGTTATCAGGCAATTCACCTTAGTGAAAAGATTTCTGCAAATATTTCCACTCTGGACTCAGGTTACTCATACCTCAACCATATCTATGAACTCAATGGTTCTCAAAGTGTGGTCCCTGAACCACCATCATCAGTATCATGTGAGAACTTAGTAGAAATGAAAATTGGGGTTTTACCCCAGGCCTACAGCACCCCAAACTCGGGATGGAGCACAACAATCTGTCTAAACAAGTCTTCCAAATTATCCTGATGGATGCTTGTCTGAGAACCACTGCTAAACTGAACCTTATGGTTCATCTTTTTGGATCCTTGGACTGGATAAATGATGCTCTAAAAGGGTCTGGATGTGCTGGGAAGCATTTTAAAGCCTTCTTTGGTGGAAGCAGAGCTTTGTTTTTTAAGGCTGCAGAACTGAACACAATGCTATTAACTCTGTTCACCTTTTCCTACCCCAGGTCCATCCAAAGCAAGAATGCACATCTGTGAGGTTGCTGGGTCCGAGTGAAACCTATCACACAGTTTGAATGGGTCATGCTGTACTGGCAATCAGTGAATCATGCCAGCATTTCTGTCAATAATCATAATGACAAATAACAATAAAAGTAAAGAGAAGTAATAAAATAATGTACATGGTATGATATTTGTGGTATTTTTCATAATTTTCATTAAGAAAGTTAATGGTACTGTTAATAATAGTTACTTATTGATAGATAATTTTATATGCAAAAAACATTTACAAAACCTATATATCATATAAGAACCCTATGAATTAAGTACATAACACCATTTTACAGATAAGGACATGAAACTTAAAGAGTTAAGTCACTTGATCAAGATCACACTGCTTATAGGAGGTGGAGCTTGGATTTGAACTCAAGTTCTTCAGACTTCCAACCATTGTTATATTATATCCCATTCATTATGTTATATTCCTTCTCATTCACCATTCATTTGTTGTATATTCATCCAACATACATTTATTGTATGTCTACAAATGCCTGGTCCTACAGTGGGTGCTAGAATTGAGTGTGAAGGTAAATGGTCCAGAGAGGGGATAGGGTGGCTTTATAATGAAGTATCATAGTACAATGTGATGAGTACTGAAATGGGGGTGTGAACAAAATGCAGGGGTAAACATGCAGTAAAGAGAAGGGAGTTACTTCTGGACTTTCGCTATCAAAGTTCGATGAGACAGTACCTAACTTCTGCCTCTTAAAAACTTAGTCACTTGTTCGTCTTTATGAACTCAACGGAAGACATCTCATTATTACAAGTCACCATGCATTAGCTAAATGGTTAGCCTTCTGGCTTGATTATCATATTACTTGAAATGTCATTTTGCCCTTTCCATTAGTTTATTTTAAAAACTGGACAAAGATGATGATGATAAGACACGATGTGCTAGGCACTGTGTTAAGCACTTTCTGTATATTTAAGCCTCACAATATTGCTGAGCAGATGAGGTATCTGAAGCTTACAGAAATTGTCTACCTTACAAAGAAATATAATTTTATTTATTTATTTATTTAAAGTCTTATAAGTATAAAAGGTTTTTTTCAAATTTTATTTTATTTTTTTATACTGCAGGTTCTTATTAGTTATCTATTTTATACATATTAGTGCATATATGTCAACCTCAATCTCTCAATTCATCCCACCACCACCACCCCACCCCATGCTTCTCCCCTTGGTGTCCATACGTTTGTCCTCTACATCTTCGTCTCTATTTCTGCCTTGCAAACCGGTTCATCTGTGCCATTTTTCTAGATTCCACATATATGCGTTAATATACGATATTTGTTTTTCTCTTTCTGACTTACTTCACTCTGTATGACGGTCTCTAGATCCATCCACGTCTCTACAAATGACCCAATTTCACTCCTTTTTATGGCTGAGTAATATTCCATTTTATATATGTACCACATCTTCTTTATCCATTCATCTGTCGATGGGCATTTAGGATGCTTCCATGAACTGGCTATTGTAAATAGTGCTGCAATGAACATTGGTGTGCATGTGTCTTTTTGAACTATGGTTTTCTCTGGGTATATGCCCAGTAGTGGGGTCGCTGGGTCATATAGTAGTTCTTTTTTTTTTTTTTTAACATCTTTATTGGGGTATAATTGATCAGTCATACATAAACATATGTTCCCATATGTCTTCCCTCTTGCATCTCCCCCCCTCCCACCCTCCCTATCCCACCCCTCCAGGCTGTCACAAAGCACCGAGCCAATATCCCTGTGCCATGCGGCTGCTTCCCACTAGCTATCTACCTTACTACGTTTGTTAGTGTGTATATGCCCATGACTCTCTCTCGCCCTGTCACAGCTCACCCTTCCCCCTCCCCATAACCTCAAGTCCGTTCTCTAGGAGGTCTGCGTCTTTATTCCTGCTTTACCCCTAGGTTCTTCATGACTTTTTTTTTCTTAAATTCCATATATATGTGTTAGCATATGGTATTTGTCTTTTTCTTTCTGACTTACTTCACTCTGTATGACAGACTCTAGATCTATCCACCTCATTACAAATAGCTCAATTTCGTTTCTTTTTATGGCTGATTCCATTGTATATATGTGCCACATCTTCTTTATCCATTCATCCAATGATGGGCACTTAGGTTGTTTCCATCTCCGGGCTATTGTAAATAGAGCTGCAATGAACATTTTGGTACATGACTCTTTTTGAATTTTGGTTTTCTCAGGGTATATGCCCAGTAGTGGGATTGCTGGGTCATATGGTAGTTCTATTTTTAGTTTTTTAAGGAAACTCCATACTGTTCTCCATAGTGGCTGTATCAATTTACATTCAGATCAATACTGCAAGAGGGTTCCCTTTTCTCCACACCCCCTCCAGAATTTGTTGTTTGTAGATTTTCTGATGATGCCTATTCTAACCAGGATGAGGTAATATCTCACTGTAGTTGTGATTTGCATTTCTCTAATAATTAGTGATGTTGAGCAGCTTTTCATATGCCTCTTGGCCATCTGTGTGTCTTTGGAGAAATGTCTATTTAGGTCTTCTGCCCATTTTTTGATTGGGTTGTTTTCTTAATACTGAGCTGCATGAGTTGTTTGTATATTTTGGAGATTAATCCTTTGTCCATTGATTGGTTTGCAAATATCTCACATTCTGAGGGTTGTCTTATTGTTTTGTTTATAGTTTCCTTTGATGTGCAAAAGTTTTTAAGTTTCATTAGGTCCCATTTGTTTATTTTTGTTTTTATTTCCATTACTCTAGGAGGTGGGTCAAAAAAGATCTTGGTGTGATTTATGTCAAAGAGTGTTCTTCCTATGTTTTCCTCTAAGAGTTTTATAATGTCTGGTCTTACATTTAGGTCTTTAATCCATTTTGAGTTTATTTTTGTGTATGGTGTTAGGAAGTATTCTGATTTCATTCTTTTACATTTAGCTGTCCAGTTTTCCCAGCACCACTTAATGAAGAGGCTTTCTTTTCTCCATTGTATATCCCTGCCTCCTTTGTCATAGGTTGGTTGACTATAGGTGCATGGGTTTATCTCTGCGCTTTCTATCCTGTTCCATTGATCTATATTTCTGTTTTTGTGCCAGTACCATATTGTCTTGATTACTGTAGCTTTGTAATATAGTCTGAAGTCAGGGAGTCTGATACCTCCAGCTCCATTTTTTCCCCTCAAGATTGCTTTGTATATGTGGGGTCTTTTGTGTCTCCCTACAAATTTTAAGATTTTTTGTTCTAGTTCTGTAAAAAATGCCATTGGTAATTTGATAGGGGTTGCATTGAATCTGTAGATTGCTTTGGGTAGTATAGTCATTTTCACAATATTGATTCTTCCAATCCAAGAACATGGTTTTTCTCTCCAACTGTTTGTGTCATCTTTGATTTCTTTCATCAGTGTCTTATAGTTTTCTGAGTACAGGTCTTTAACCTCCTCAGATAGGTTTATTCCTAGGTATTTTATTCTTCTTGTTACAGTGGTGAATGGGATTGTTTCCTTAATTTCTCTTTCTGATTTTTCATTGCTAGTGTATAGGAATGCAAGAGATTTCTGTGCATTAATTTTGTATCCTGCAACTTTACCAAATTCATTGATTAGCTCTAGGAGTTTTCTGGTGGCATCTTTAGGATTATTTATGTATAGTATCATGTCATCTGCAAACAGTGACAGTTTTACTTCTTCTTTTCCGATTTGGATTCCTTTTATTTCTTTTTCTTCTCTGATTGCAGTGGCTAGGACTTCCAAAACTATGTTGAATAACAGTGGCGAGAGTAGACATCCTTGTCTTGTTCCTGATCTGAGGAAATGCTTTGATTTTCACCACTGAGAATGATGTTTGCTGTGGTTTTGTCATACATGGCCTTTATTGTGTTGAGGTAAGTTCCCTCTATGCCCACTTTCTGGAGAGTTATTTTATCATAAATTGGTATTGAATTTTGCCAAAAGCTTTTTCTGCATCTATTGAGATGATCATATGGTTTTTGTTCTTCGATTTGTTAATATGGTGTATCAAATTGATTGATTTGTGTGCACTGAAGAATCCTGGCATCCCTGGGATAAATCCCACTTGATCATGGTGTATGATCCTTTTAATGTGTTGTTGGATTCTGTTTGCTAGTATTTTGTTGAGGATTTTTGCATCTATATTCATCAGTGATATTGGTCTATAATATTCTTTTTTTGTAGTATCTTTGTCTGGTTTTGGTATCAGGGTGATGGTGGCCTTATAGAATGAGTTTGGGAGTGTTCCTTCCTCTGTAATTTTTTGGAAGAGTTTGAGAAAGATGGGTGTTAACTCTTCTCTAAATGTTTCATAGAATTCACCTGTGAAGCCATGTGGTCCTGGACTTTTGTTTGTTGGAAGATTTTTTTTTTTTTTTTTGCGGTACACGGGCCTCTCACTGTTGTGGCCTCTCCCGTTGCGGAGCACAGGCTCCGGACGCGCAGGCTCAGCGGCCATGGCTCACAGGCCCAGCCTCTCCGCGGCATGTGGGATCTTCCTGGACTAGGGCACGAACCCGTGTCCCCTGCATCGGCAGGCGGACTCTCAACCACTGCGCCACCAGGGAAGCCCTGTTGGAAGATTTCTAATCACAATTTCAATTTCATTACTTGTGATTGGTCTGCTCATATTTTCTATTTCTTCATGGTTCAGTCTTGGAAGGTTATACCTTTCTAAGAATTTTTCCATTTCTTCCACGTTGTCCATTTTATTGGCATAACGCTGCTTGTAGTAGTCTCTTATGTTGCTTTGTATTTCTGTGGTGTCCGTTGTAGCTTGTCATTTTTCATTTCTAATTTTATTGATTTGAGGCCTCTCCCTCTTTTTCTTTTTCTTTTTTTTTGCAATACGCGGGCCTCTCACTGTTGTGGCCTTTCCCGTTGCGAAGCACAGGCTCCGGACGCGCAGGCTCAGCGGCCATGGCTCACAGGCCTAGCTGCTCCGCGTCATGTGGGATCTTCCTGGACCGGGGCATGAACCCGTGTCCCCTTCATCGGCAGGTGGACTTTCAACCACTGTGCCACCAGGGAAGCCCCCCTCTTTTTCTTAATGAGTCTGGCTAAATGTTTATCAATTTTGTTTATCCTCTCAAAGAACCAGCTTTTAGTTTTTTTGATCTTTGCTATTGTTTTCTTTGTTTGTATTTCATTTATTTCTGCTCTGATCTTTATGATTTCTTTCCTTCTACTAACATTGGGTTTTGTTTGTTCTTCTTTCTCTAGTTTCTTTACGTGTAAGGTTAGATTCTTTATTTGAGATTTTTCTTGTTTCTTGAAGTCGGATTTTATTGCTATAAAATTCCCTCTTAGAACTGCTTTTCTGCATCCTATAGGCTTTGGATCATCGTGTTTTCATTGTCACTTGTTCCCTAGGTTTTTTTGATTTCCTCTTTCATTTTTTCAGTGATCTTTTGGTTATTTAGTAACGTATTATTTAGCCTCCATGTGTTTCTGCTTTTTACATTTTTTTTCCCTGTAATTGATTTCTAATCTCATTGCGGTCAGAAAAGATGCTTGATGCGATTTCAATTTTCTTAAATTTACTGAAGCTTGATTTGTGACCCAAGATATGATCTATCCTGAAAAATGTTCCATGTGCACTTGAGAAGAAAGTGTAATCTGCTGTTTTTGGATGGAATGTCCTATAAATATCAATTAAATCTATCTGGTCTATTGTGTTATTTAAAGCTTGTGTTGCCTTATTAATTTTCTCTCTGGATGATCTGTCCACTGGTGTAAGTGAGGTGTTAAATTCCCCCACTACTATTGTGTTACTGTCGATTTCCTCTTTTATAGCTGTTAGCAGTTGCCTTATGTATTGAGGTGCTCCTATGTTGGGTACATATATATTTCTAATGTTATATCTTCTTCTTGGATTGATCCCTTGATAATTATGTAGTGTCCTTCCTTGTCTCTTGTAATATTCTTTACATTAAAGTCCATTTTATCTGTTATGAGTATTGCTACTCCAGCTTTCTTTTGATTTCCATTTGCATGGAATTTCTTTTTCTATCCCCTCACTGTCAGTCTGTAAGTGTCCCTAGGTCTGAAGTGGGTCTCTTGTAGACAGCATATATATGGGTCTTGCTTTTGTATCCATTCAGTGAACCCGTGTCTTTTGGTTGGAGCATTTAATCCATTCACTTTTAAGGTAATTATCGGTATGTATGTTCCTATTAAGATTTTCTTAATTGTTTTGGGTTTGTTTTTGTAGGTCCTTTTCTCTTCTTGTTTCCCACTTAGAAGTTTCTTTAGTATTTGTTGTAGAGCTGGTTTGGTGGTGCTGAATTCCCTTAGCTTTTACTTGTCTGTAAAGCTTTTGATTTCTCCGTAGAATCTGAATGAGATCCTTGCTGGGTAGAGTAATCTTGGTTGTAGGTTCTTCCCTTTCATCACTTTAAATATATTGTGCCACTCCCTCCTGGATTGTAGAGTTTCTGCTGAGAAATCAGCTGTTAACCTTATGGGAGTTCCCTTGTATGTTATTTGTCATTTTTCCCTTGTTGGTTTTAATAATTTTTCTTTGTCTTTAATTTTTTGTCAGTTTGATTACTATGTGTCTTGGTGTGTTTCTCTTGGGTTTATCCTGCCTGGGACTCTCTGCACTTCCTGGACTTGGGTGGCTATTTCCTTTCCCATGTTAGGGAAGTTTTTGACTATAATCTCTTCAAATATCTTCTTGACTCTTATCTCTCTCTTCTCCTTCTAGGACCTCTATAATGTGAATGTTGGTGTGTTTAATGTTGTCCCAGAGGTCTCCTAGGCTTCATTTGTTTTCATTCTTTGTTCTTTATTCTGTTCTGCAGCAGTGAATTCCACCATTCTGTCTTCCAGGTCACTTATGCATTCTCCTGCCTCAGTTATTCTGCTATAGATTCCTACTAGTGTATTTTTAATTTCAATTATTGTATTGTTCATCTCTGTTTGTTCTTTAATTCTTCTAGGTATTTGTTCTTTAATTCTTCTAGGTCATTGTTAAACATTTCTTGCATCTTCTCGATCTTTGCCTCCATTTTCTTCCCAAGGTCCTGGCTCATCTTCACTATCATTATTCTGATTTCTTTTTCTGGAAGTTTGCCTATCTCCATTTCATTTAATTGTTTTTCTGGGGTTTTATCTTGTTCCTTCGTCTGGTACATAGCCCTCTGCCTTTTCATCTTGTCTATCTTTCTGTGAATGTGGTTTTCGTTCCACAGGCTGTAGGACTGTAGTTCTTCTTGCTTCTGCTGTCTGACCTCTGATGGATGAAGCTATCTAAGAGTCTTGTGCGAGCTTCCTGATGGGAGACACTGGTGGTGTGTAGAGCTGGGTGTTGCTCTGGTGGGCAGAGCTCAATAAAACTTTAATCTGCTTGTCTGCTGATGGGTGGGGCTGAGTTCCCTCCCTGTTGGTTGTTTGGCCTGAGATGACCCAACACTGGAGGCTACAGGCTCTTTGGTGGGGCTAATGGTGACTCCAGGAGAGCTCATGCCAAGGAATACTACCAAGAACTACTGCTGCCAGTGTCCTTGTCCCTATGGTGAGCCACAGCCACTCCCCACCTCTGCAAGAGACCCTCCAACACTAGAAGGTAGGTCTGGTTCAGTCTCCTGTGGGGTCACTGCTCCTTCCCCCGGGTCTTGATGTGCACACTATTTTGTGTGAGCCCTCTAAGAGTGGAGTCTCTGTTTTCCCCAGTCCTGTAGAAGTTCTACAGTCAAATTCTGCTAGGCTTCAAAGTCTGATTTTCTGGGAATCCCTCCTCCCATTGCTGGACCCCCAGGTTTGGAAACCTGACATGGGGCTCAGAACCTTCACTCCAGTGGGTGGACTTCTGTGGTATAATTGTTCTCCAGTTTGTAAGTCACCCAGCCAGTGGTTATGGGATTTGATTTTATGTGATTGCGCCCCTCCTACCGTCTCATCATGGCTTCTCCTTTGTCTTTGGATGTGGAGTATCTTTTTTTGTGAGTTCCAGTGTCTTCCTGTCGATGACTGTTCAACAGTTAGTTGTGATTCTGGCGCTCTCGCAAGAGGAAGTGAGCGCACATCTTTCTACTCTGCCACCTTGAACCAATCTCCCCATCTTGAACCAATCTCCTATAATTTTAAATTAGCCAAAAGAGAGCCAAGATTCTATTATCTGGAAGTGAAGATGCCAAAATACTGAGAAGCTCTGAGACTGTCAGGTGTCACCAGCAGAATTAGAGATATACACTTGCCTCTCAGGACTGTACTCCAATTCAACATTCAAGGAGATCGCCTCTCAGTCCAAGCAAAGACTTAAATGGTAGAGAATGAAATCTTAGAATCACAAGACTGGAAGTGAACTCAGAATGTCCCCTAACCTAAAGAGTGACATCAGCAAGGTGGCAGAGTTGGAAGCCTTGGATCCTCCTTTCTCCCACAAATACAACAATTCATGGACAAATTCTCTGCATGAGAAACCTAGAAATTGGTTGAAAGTCTTCTGCACCCTGGGTGAACATTAACAGACTTACAGAATTCAGTGGGGAGATTCAGCACAACCTCCCACCAGAGTCCCTGCCCCGAGTGTTTCACCATATAATCAGGAAGACTCCCTAGCTTCCATCTTCTCCCAGGGTTGG
The DNA here is from genome assembly GCF_963455315.2 of Globicephala melas. Taxonomy (NCBI): domain Eukaryota; kingdom Metazoa; phylum Chordata; class Mammalia; order Artiodactyla; family Delphinidae; genus Globicephala; species Globicephala melas. Next base: position 115,707,660 of record NC_083315.2, read on the forward strand.
GTGGAGGGAAGGAATTGGTTTGCATGTCCAACTTGTCTGGGACTGCCCAAGGAACTGGTATATTCCTTGCCAGTCTTGGATTTCTGATGGGTCCTGCAGAGTCTAGCCACCTGGGGGAGAACTGAGATGGAGGTATGGACTGGTAGAAGCCATATCTCTCCTCTTGCTCAGTACAGAGTGAGCAGAAAAAAATGACAGCTGCCTACTTTTCCCTGAGGAGGGAAAGAGTTGGTAGAGGTCCCCAGAATCTCTAGTCATATTGAATCATGGGCGTCTTCTCCTGCATAAGGCCAGTCCATGAAGACTGCCTTGTCTAATGTACAGACACCAACACAGAGAGTCAAGGAAAATGAAGAATCAGGCAAAGATGTTCCAAACAAAGGAACAAAATGCAGCTCCAGAAACTGACTATAATGAAAGAGAATTACATGATTTACCTGATACAGAATTCAAAATAACTCTCATAAAGATGCTCACTGAGGTCAAGGGAACAATGCATGAACAAAGTGAGAATTTCAATGAAGAGAATTTTAATGAAGAGATAGAAAATGTAAAAAATTACCAGACAGAAATCATGGAGCTGAAGAACACAATAATTGAACCAAAAAATTCACTAGAGGAATTCAGCAGCAGACTAGATCAAACAGAAGGGGTCAGCATACCCAAAGACAGATCATTGGAAATAATTCAGTCAGAGGAGCAAAAAGAAAAAGGAAGGAAAAAAAGTGAAGCTAGCCTACGAGATTATCAGATACTACAAAGCTCCAAATAAGCATTATGCGAGTCCCATAAGGAGAAGAGAGAGAGAAAGGACCAGAAAGCTTATTCAAAGAAATAATGGCCAATAACTTCCTAGATCTGGTGAAGAAAATGGACATCCAGATCCAAGAAGCCCAAGAGACACAATGTAAGATGAACTCAAGGAAATCCACACTGAGACACATTACAATCAAATTGCCTAAAGTTAAGGAGAGGATTTTGAAAGCATCAAGAGAAAACTGACTGTCATACACATGGGAAATCCCGAAAACTATCAGCAACTTTTTCAGCAGAAATCTTGCAGGTTGTAAGGAAATGGAATAATATATTTAAAGTGCTGAAAGAAAAAAAAAAGTTAACCAATAATACTATCCCCAGCAAAATGTTCCTTCAAAAATGAAGGTGAGATAAAGGCTTCTGAGATAAACAAAAGCTGAGGGGGTTCATCACCACTGGATCTGTGTTACAAGAAATGCTGAAAGGAGTTCTTCAACTTAAAAGGATGTTTGTTGACAGCAACATGATAGCATAAGAAAGTATGAAATTCACTGGTAAAGATAAACATATAGACAAATCAGAATACTGTATTACTGCAGTGTGGTGGGTAAATCACTTTTAAATCTAGGATAAAAGTTAAAAAACAAAAATATTAAAAGTATAACTAAAAAAGAGGTTAAAAGATATACAATATGAATATATGTAAACTGTAACAACAATAACATTAAGTATGGGGGGAGAGAAGTTAATGTGTACACTTTTTGTATGCAATTAAACTTAAGTTTTTATCAGTTTAAAATAGACTGTTATAAGATATTTTATGTAAGCCTCCCTCCAACAAAAATACCTATAGAAGTTATACAAAAGAAAAAAATACAGGAATCAAAGTATATCAGTACAAAAAAAAATCAACAAAATACAAAGGAAGATAGCAAGAGAGAAAAAAACAGAAAAACAGACCTTCAGGCCTAACAAAGAACAATTAACAAAATGGCAATAGTAAATTCTTCCCTAATTAATTACTGTAAGTATAAATTGACTCAATTTGCCAATCAAAAGACATACAGTGGCTGAACAAAAGAAAAAAAAAGACTCAACTATACATTGTCTACAAGAAACTCACATTAGATTTAAGGACATACGTAGGTTGAAAGTGAAGGGATGGAAAAAGATATTCCATGCAAATGGTAACCAAAAGACAGCAGAGGCAGCTATACCTATTTCAGACAAAACAGACTTTAAGTCAAAAACTGTCACAAGGGACAAAGAAGGACATTATATAATGATAAAAGGGTCAATCAACCAAGGTAACAATTATATATGCTTTCAACATCAGAGCACCTAAATATACAATGCAAAGATTGACAGAACTAAAGGGAGCAATACAATCATAGGAGAATTTAATACCCTACTTTCAGTAATGGATAGAACAGCCAGACAGAGCCAACAGGGATAGAGAGGACCTGAACAACACTATAGACCAAATGAACCTAAAAGATATACAGAACAGTCCACCCCAAAGCATCAGATTACATATTCTTCTCAAGCACACATTGATTTTTCTCTGGGATAGATCACATTTAGGTCACAAAACAAGTCTTAAGTTTAAGATGACTGAAATCATTCCAAGTATCTTTCTAAACTACAATTGAATTAAACTAGAAATTAATAGCAGAAGGAAAATGGAAAAATTCACAAATATGTGGAAATTAAACAACACACTCTTGAATTACCATTGAGTCAAAGAAGAAATAAAAAAGGAAATTAGAAAATACCTCAACACATATACACTAATATGTATAAAATGGATAACTAATAAGGACCTGCTGTATAAAAAATAAATAAGTAAAAAAAAAAAGAAAATAACTCAAGCGAAAGGAAAAGAAAACACAACATACCCAAACTTATGGGATGCAGCACAAGGAGTACTAAGAGGGAGGTTCATAGTGATAAACACCTATACTAAAAAGAAGAAAGATCTCAAATAAACAATTTAACTTTACAGCTCAAGGAGCTAGAAAAAGAAGAGCAAACTAAGCCCAAAGTTAGCAGGAGGAAGGAAATACTAAGATTAGAGCAGAAATAAATAAAATAGAGACGAGAAAAACAATGGAAAAAAAACGAAACTGAGTGGGGTTTTTAAAAAGATAAAACTGACAAACCCTTAGCAAGACTCATTAAGAAAAAAAAGAGAGAAGACTCAAAGTCAGAAATGAAAGAAGAGACATTATAACTGACATTATAACTGATGCCACTAAACTAAAAAGGATCATAAGGGGCTATTATGAACAATTATGTACAAACACACTGGATAATCTACAAGAAATGGATAAATTCCTAGAAATAACCTACCAAGACTAAATCCAAAGAAATAGAAAGTGTCAACAGACCTATAACTAGTATGGAGATTAAATCAAAAATCAAAAACCTCCCAACAAAGGAAAGCCCAGGACCAGATAGTTTCACTGGTGAATTCTACCAAATATTTAAAGAAGAATTAACACCAATGCTTCTTAAATTCTTACAAAAAATTGAAGACGAGAGAACACATCCAACTCGTTTTATGAGGCCAGCATTACCTTGATACCAAAGCCTGACAAAGACACCCCAGGAAAAGAAGACTACAGGAAAAGATCCCTGATGAATATGGATGTAAAATTTCTCAAAAAATTCTAGCAAATCAAATCCAACAGCACATTAAAAAGATCATAAATTATGACAAAGTGGGATTTATCCCTGGGATAAAAGGATGGTTCGACATATGACAATTAATGTGTTAGAGCACATTAAGAGAATGAAGGATAAAAAGAAAAATCACATGAATATCTCAATATTTGTAGAAAATGCATTTGACAAAATTCAACATGTTTTCATGATAAACACTCAGAAAGAAACTACCTCAACAAAATAAAGTCCATATAAGAAAACATACTCCACAGCTAACATACTGGTGAAAAACTGAAAGCTTTTTCATGAATATCTAACAAACAAGTAACAAATAACTTGTCAAAGATGCCTACTCTCACCATAATAACATAGTAAGAGGAGTCCTAGTCAGAGCAATTATGCAAGAAAAAAAAATAAAAGGCAACAAAGTCAGAAGAAATAGCACCTCAATACATAAGGCAAATGCTAACAGCCATAAAAGGGGAAATCGACAGTAACACAATTATAGTAGGAGACTTTAACACCCCACTTTCACCAAAAGAAAGATCTTCCAAAATGAAAATAAATAGGGAAACACAAGTTTTAAATGATATATTAAACAAGGTGGACTTAATTGATATTTATAGGACATTCCACCCAAAAAAAAAAGAATACACTTTCTTCTCAAGTGCACATGGAACATTCTCCAGGATACATCATATCTTGGGTCACAAATCAAGCCTTGGTAAATTTAAGAAAATTAAAATCATATCAAGTATCTTTTCCGAACACAATGCTATCAGAGTAGATGTCAATTACAGGAAAAAAATCTGTAAAAAATGCTAACACATGGAGGCTAAATAATACACTACTTTATAACCAAGAAATCACTGAAGAAATCAAAGAAATAAAAAAATAACTAGAAACAAATGACAATGAAAACATGCTGAACCCAAACCTATGGGATGCAGCAAAGGCAGTTCTGAGAGGGAAGTTTATTATTGTTTACCTCACGAAACAAGAAACATCTCAAATAAACAACATAACCTTACACCTAAAACAATTAGAGAAAGAAGACAAAACCCCCCACAAAGTTAGCAGAAGGAAAGAAATAAAAAAGATCAGATCGGAAACAAGTGAAAAAGAAATGAAGAAAACAATAGCAAAGATGAATAAAACTAAAAGTTGGCTCTTTGAGAAGATAAACAAAATTGATAAACCATTAGCCAGACTCATCAAGAAAAACAGGGAGAAGACTCAAATTAATACAATTAGAAATGAAAAAGGAGAAATAACAACTGACACTGCAGAAATACAAAGGATCATGAGAGATTACTACAAGCAACTATATGCCAATAAAATGGACAACCTGGAAGAAATAGACAAATTCTTAGAAAAGCACAACCTTCCGAGACTGAAGCAGGAAGAAATAGGAAATATAAACAGACCAATCACAAGACCTGAAATTGAGACTGTGATTAAAAATCTTTCAACAAACAAAAGCCCAGGACCACATGGCTTCACAGGCGAATTCTATCAAACATTCAGAGAAGAGCTAACACCTATCCTTCTCAAACTCTTCCAAAATATAGCAGAGGGAGGAACACTCCCAAACTCATTCTACGAGGCCACCATCACCCTGATACCAAAACCAGACAAATATGTCACAAAGAAAGAAAACTACAGGCCAATATCACTGATGAACATAGATGTGAAAATCCTCAACAAAATACTAGCAAACAGAATCCAACAGCACATTAAAAGGATCATACACCATGATCAAGTGGGGTTTATTCCAGGAATGCAAGGATTCTTCAATATATGCAAATCAAGCAATGTGATACACCATATTAATAAACTGAAGAATAAAAACCATATGATCATCTCAATAGATGCAGAAAAAGCTTTCAACAAAATTCAACACCCATTTATGATAAAAACCCTCCAGAAAGAGGAATAGAGGGAACTTACCTCAACATAATAAAGGCCATATATGACAAACCCACAGCCAACATTGTCCTCAATGGTGAAAAACTGCAACCATTTCCACTAAGATCAGGAAAAAGACAAGGTTTTCCACTCTCACCACTATTATTCAACATACGAATGGAAGTTTTAGCCACAGCAATCAGAGAAGAAAAAGAAATAAAAGGAATCAAAATCAGTAAAGAAGATGTAAAGGTGTCACTGTTTGCAGATGACATGATACTATACATAGAGAATCCTAAAGATGCTACCAGAAAACTACTAGAGCTAGTTAATGAATTTGGTAAAGTAGCAAGATACAAAATTAATGCACAGAGGTCTCCTGCATACCTATACACTAATGATGAAAAATCTGAAAGAGAAAGTAAGGAAAAACACCCATTTACCACTGCAACAAAAAGAATAAAATACCTAGGAATAAACCTACCTAAGGATACAAAAGACCTCCATGCAGAAAACTATAAGAAAATGATGAAAGAAATTAAAGATGATACCAACAGATGGAGAGATATAACATGTTCTTGGACTGGAAGAATCAACATTGTGCAAATGACTATACTACCCAAAGCAATCTACAGATTCAATGCAATCCCTATCAAACTACCAATGGCATTTTTCACAGAACTAGAACAAAAAAATTCACAATTTGTATAGAAACACAAAACACCCCAAATAGCCAAAGCAATGTTAAGAAAGAAAGATGGAGCTGGAGGAATCAGGCTCCCTAACTTCAGACTATACTACAAAGCTACAGTAATGAAGACAGTATGGTAGTGGTACAAAAACAGAAATATAGATCAATGGAACAGGACAGAAAGTCCAGAGATAAACCCACGCTCATATGGTTACCTTATTTTTGATAAAGGAGGCAAGAATATACAATGGAGAAAAGACAGCCTCTTCAATAAGTGATGCTGGACAGCTATATGTAAAGAATGAAATTAGAACACTCCCTAACACCATACACAAAAATAAACTCAAAATGGATTAAAGACCTCAATGTAAGGCTAGACACTATAAAACTCTTAGAGGAAAACATAGGCAGAACTCTCTATGACATAAATCACAGCAAAATCCTTTTTGACCCACCACCTACAGAAATGGAAATAAAAACAAAAATAAACAAATGGGACCTAATGAAACTTCAAAGCTTTTGCACAGCAAAGGAAACTTTAAATAAGATGAAGTCAGCCCTCAGAATGGGAGAAAATATTTGGAAATGAATCAACTGACAAAGGACTAATCTTCAAAATTTACAAGCAGCTCATGCAGCTCAATATCAAAAAAACAAACAACTCAATCCAAAAATGGGCAGACCACCTAAATAGACATTTCTCCAAAGAAGATATACAGATTGCCAACAAACACATGAAAGAATGCTCAACATCATTAATCATTAGAGAAATGCAAATCAAAACTACAATGAGATATCATTTCACTCTGGTCAGAATGGCCATCATCAAAAAATTCTACAAACAATAAATGCTGGAGAGGGTGTGGAGAAAAGGGAAGCCTCTTGCACTGCTGGGAGAATGTAAATTGATACAGCCACTATGGAGAACAGTATGGAGTTTCCTTAAAAAACTAAAAATAGAACTACCATACGACCCATCAATCCCACTACTGGGCATATACCCTAAGAAAACCATAATTCAAAAGGAGTCACGTACCAAAATGTTCACTGCAGCACTATTTACAATAGCCAGGACATGGAAGCAACGTTAAGTGTCCATCAACAGATGAATAGATAAAGAAGATGTGGCACATATATATAATGGAATATTAGCCATAAAAAGAAACGAAATGGAGTTATTTGTAGTGAGGTGGATGGACCTAGAGTCTGTCATACAGAGGGAAGTAAGTCAGAAAGAGAAAAACAAATACTGTATGCTAACACATATGTATGGAATCTGAAAAAAAGAAAAAAAAAGGTCATGAAGAAACTAGGGGCAAGACAGGAATAAAGACACAGACCTACTATAGAATGTACTTGAGGATATTGGGAGGAGGAAGGGTAACCTGTGACAAAGTGAGAGAGTGGCATGGACATATATACACTACAAAACATAAAATAGATAGCTAGTGGGAAGCAGCCGCATAGCACAGGGAGATCAGCTCAGTGCTTTGTGAGCACCTAGTGGGTTCGGATAGGGAGGGTGTGAGGGAGATGCAAGAGAGAAGAGATATGGGAACATATGTATATGTATAACTGATTCACTTTGTTATAAAGCAGAAACTAACACACCATTGTAAAGCAATTATACTCCAATTAAGATGTTAAAAAATATTTTTAAAAAGGCTAAAAAAAAAAAAACCCCAAAACTACAATGAGGTATCACCTCACAGCAGTCAGAATGGTCATCATCAAAAAATCTACAAACAATAAATGCTGGGGTGGGTGTGGAGAAAAGAGAACCCTTTTGCACCATTCGTGGGAATGTAAATTGATACAGCCACTATGGAGAACAGTATGGAAGTTCCTCAAAAAACTAAAAATAGAACTACCATATGACCCAGCAATCCCACTACTGGGCGTATACCCTGAGAAAAGCATAATTCAAAAATTCATGTACCACAAAGTTCATTACAGCTCTATTTATAATACCTAGGAAATGGAAGCAACCTAAGTGTCCATTGACAGATGAATGGATAAAGAATATGTAGCACATATATATAATGGAATATTACTCAGCCATAAAAAAGAAATGAAATTGAGTTATTTGTAGTGATTGGATGGACCTAGCGACTGTCACAGAGAGTGAAGTAAGTCAGAAAGAGAAATACAAATACTGTACGCTAACACATATATATGGAATCTAAGAAAGAAAAAAAAATGGTTCTGAAGAACCTAGGGGCAGGACAAGAATAAAGACACAGACGTAGAGAATGGACTTGAGGACATGGGGAGGGGGAAGGGTAAGCTGGGATAAAGTGAGAGAGTGGCATGGACTTATATATACTACCAAATGTAAAATAGATAGCTAGTGGGAAGCAGCCTCATTGCACAGGGAGATCAGCTTGGTGCTTTGTGACCACCTAGAGGGGTGGGATAGGGAGGGTGGGAGGGAGATGCAAGAGGGAGGATATATGGGGATACATGTATAGCTGATTCACTTTGTTATAAAGCAGAAACTAACACACCAGTGTAAAGCAATGATACTCCAATAAATATATTTTTAAAAAAAGTCAGAAGAAATAAAATTGTCCCTGTTACATATGACATGGTCTTATATGTAGAAAAACCTAAAGACTCCATAGCAAACCATTTAGAACTAATAAATGACTTTAGTAAAGCTGCTGGGTACAAAATCATCATATGAAAATCACTCGTGTTTCTACACAGTAACAGTGAACTATCTGAAAAGGAAATTAGGAGAACAATCCCATTTACAATAGCACCAACAAAAATAAAAATACTTAGTAATAAACTGAACTAAGGAGGTGAAAGACTTGTATACTGAAAACTCCAAAACACCAGTGAAAAAATTTTAAAAGAGAAGCAAACACAAAGACATCCCATGTTCATGTATTGGAAGACTTAGTATTGTTGAAATTTCCATACTACCCCAAATGATCTTCAGATTCAATGCAATCCTTGTAAAAATTTCAATAACATTTTTTATAGAAATTTAAAAAATATATAATTCATATGGAATCACAAAAGACCACAAGTAGCCAAATTAACCCTGAGAAAGATGAATAAAGTTGGAGGCATCACACTTCCTGATTTCAAAATATATTGCAAAATATATTACAAAGCTACAGTAATTAAAACAGTATGGTACTGACATAAAGCCAGACATACAGACCAATGGAACAGAATAGTAAGCCCAGAAATAAATCCAAGCATATATGGTCAACCAATCTTCAACAAAGGTACGAAAAACACACACTTGGGAAAGGACAGTCTTCAACAAATAGTGCTGGGAAAACTAGGTATCCACTTCCAAAGGAATGAAAATTAACCCTTATACCATACACAAAAATCAACTCAAAATGGATTTAAGACTTAAAATAAGACCTGAAACCATAAACCTCCTAGAAGAAAACATATGGGAAAAGTTTTATGTTATTGGTCTTAGCATTGATTTCATGGATATGACACCAAAAGCACAGGCAATAAAAATGAAAGTAAACATGTGGGACTATGTCAAACTAAAAACTTCTGAACAGCAAAGGAAACAAAAGTGTAAAAAGGAAACTTATGGAGTGGGAGAAAGTATTTGCAAACCATATATCTGATGAGGAGTTAATATTAAAGTATATAAAGATCTCCTACAATTCAATACCAAGAAAACTAATAAACTGATTTAAAAATGGGCAAAGGACTTGAATAGACATTCTCCAAAGAAGACTTACAAACGGCCAACAGGTATATGAAAAAATGCTCAATGTCATTAATAACCTGGGATGTGTAAATCAAAACCACAGAGAAATATCACTTCGTATCTGTAAGGGTGACTATTATTAAAAGAAACAAAAGACAAGTGTTGGCAAGGATGTGGAGAAATTGGAACCCTTGTACACTGTTGATAGGAATGCAAAATGGTGTAGACTTTATGGGAAATAGTATAGAGGTTTCTTAAAGATTAAAAATAGAACTATTATATAATCTAGCAATCCCACTTCTTAGTAGTTCTCCAAAAGCCATGAAACCAGAATCTCAAAGTGATATTAGCACTCCTACATTCATCACAGCACTATTCACAACAGCCAATATATGGAAACAACCTAAATGTACATTGACAGATGAATGGATAAGAAACGTGGTATATACATACAATGGAATACCATTCATCTTTACAAAGAAGGAAATTCTGCAATATGTAACAACATGGATGAACCTTGAGGACACATGTAAAGTGAAATAAGCCAGTCACAGAAGGATAAATACTGCATGATTCCACTTATATTGAGGTATATAAAATACTCAAATTCATAGAATCAAAGAGTGGAACAGTGGTTGCCAAGGGTTGGGGGAGGGGGAAATGAGTTACTAATCAACAGGCATAACGATTCAGCTAAGCAAGATGAATAAGCTCTAGAAATCTGATGTACAACACTGTACCTAAGGACAATAATGATGTATTGTGCACTTAAAAATTTGTTGTGTGTAGATCTCATGTTATATGTTTTTACCACAATAAAATAAAAATTAAAAAAATTGATTGGTAAAAAAAAGGTCACCCAGCCTAAGTAAAATATTTTTGGTGGATCACACCTTAATTATGTAAATAGATATTAATGTTGATAAAAAATCTATTCTGTTATTAAACACTTCCAACTAACTTTCATAATTTGCTCCAACTGTCATCAATCAGGGAACTTCCTTTGTTCCTGACCCACATTCCTCATGCATATGCCTCAACTATTTTACTCCAGTTTTTTGCTCACTTGCAAGGGTAATCAACTGTCACCATTCATCATGATTTAAAAACCATTATTGCAATAATCTTTTCTTCCTCGTGCTTAAAAACCACAGTTCCTTTTAGATATTTATTTTGAGTAGTAGTGTGTATTATCTCCCTATCTACAGATGAGTTTTCTTCTTGTCCCCTAAATATTTTCTAATTTTTCTCATAAAATACGGGACTTTAAACTGGAGCTGAGTAGCTTTAAGTGTTAGAGGCTATTACATGAATTGACCTTATATTGCAATAGCAATTCGAAGTCCAACGTTCATAATTTTTAAAATTATTCAATTTTCCTGCAAACATTTTAAGGATGATGTTAGCATTTTCATTTCACAAATAAGAAAACTGAGACAGAGAGACAGGTATAATTTGTCAAAGAGACATGGCTAACTAGTAAGTATCAGAATTGAGATTTAACATCAGGTCTCTTACTAGAACTCTCTGGCTGTTTCTATCACACTGCAATCTTTGTGTGAGTGCAGAGCTAAAGAGATGTGTTTACCAGCCCTTCTTTGGGAAGATCAATGAATTTCCCTGACAGGACATATTGTTTATAGACTCTACAGCTTAACAAGAGACACTAATAAGTGATCCTAAAACACTGGCGGCAGTGATGTTCCACAACCTCTAAAAATTCAACAAAAGGCACCGAGTCCTCAGAAGTGGGAACATATGACTTAAAGTAGTTAACAATCAACACACTACATATTTGTAACTAACTTAAGCATCCAATCCAAACATTATACAGCAGCTAAAGACTGCACCAATAATTTAAAGCAATGGCACTTAAGGAGTTAATATGCAGAGAGGCAAAATATCTTCATCAAAAGAAGCATGTGCCTCCCTTTTTTACCTTCCCTGGCATGGACTTTGATGTCTTGGTTAGTGACTGGCCAGCTGGCTGCTAGCTTGATAAACAGAGAACCTTCGCCCATCGCACAGGCCTTTGTGATTAGGGTCTGGCATCTTTAAGAAGACATTCCACACAGAGGTATGCCAGAAGGAGGGGGCTAAGGAAGATGGGGAAAGCAGGATTTGTTAGCTAGTGAGAGGTAGGGGTGGTGAGGGAGACTGGCCAGGAAGCCTGCTGCTTCTCACAAGGTTAGGCTGAGCAAATTGCAGTGATGGGCTTCTCATTTAAGGGAGCTCAGCATGAATGTATAAAGTCTACTCTTAGAATCTTCCTACCTCATGTCAACCCAAATCACATTTCTTTTGCTGCAATTCACTCATCCTTTAATTCCTCTTGGTACCACACCAAATCTGAGATCCTCTCCGATTTTAGCTTTGAGTCATTTTAACAGAGTTCCTAATGACCCAACTTGAGGTCAGTATATCCTGCTTCCTCAGACAACATTAAAATGAGCACACTGAGATGACTGTTCAGGATTGTTCAATCTCTGTTCAGGATTGGCCTTGGATGATTCTAGAGTGGATTTCATGTTCCTTGTCAAAAATTGCTAAAATGGGGGGCTTCCCTGGTGGTGCATTGGTTGAGAGTCCGCCTGCCGATGTGGGGGACACGGGTTCGTGCCCCGGTCCGGGAAGATCCCACATGCCGCGGAGCGGCTAGGCCCGTGAGCCATGGCCACTGAGCCTGCGCGTCCGGAGCCTATGCTCCGCAACGGGGGAGGCCACAACAGTGAGCGGCCCGCATATCACACACGCACAAAAAAAATTGCTAAAATGGGTTTGCCATTTGAAGAACTAAAATTATTGTTTAGAAGTGACTAAAAGAGACTGCCATAAAATGCTTCGGATAAGAAAATTAAAGACAATATGGTGGTCGTACAAGGAGTCACATGATTTTCAGGGTATTGCAAAGTATTTCTTTGCAGAACTCTTCTTTTCAGCTCCCTCCCCTGCCCAGCGGGTAAGTAAATTGTTTGATAATGAGAATGTTATGACCATAACAAGGGTGACTAAAAAAGAATCGAACATTTTAACAAATCAATTAATTAGTAGATATATAAACATGTGGTCAAACCAATTTTAATAGGATCTATCACAGTTATTTCCATAATTTTACAAATGGTCAGTTTGGGCTATTAGATGAAATTGCAGAAAACCCAGTCTAGTAATAAATGTCACTCCAAAGCCCAGAGCCTCTTAAAGGAAGGGGCTGCGCCATGTCACATTCATCTTTGTAGGTATACCGGTCCTGACACATCACAGGTGTTTAATAAATGCTGTATCTCTCCTTTATAAAGACATAATACATAAGGAACCAAGGTCTAAGAAGCAAATTGCAAAAGAGGTAAATACACACGCTGGTTAAGCACCTGGTGGCAACCACAAGGCAAATAATGCAGCTTAGCATTGCCTTCCCCACAGCTGACCATGCTTGTCATGAAAATGATGTGGTGTGTTGAAATTATAGTTGCCTCCTGGTAACTGAACAAGGAGGCAGCTTGAGGTGAGAGTGAACTTTTTTTTTTAAAAGAAGAAATTTGCATTTTAGATATTGTTACTTTTAGTGGATCCAAGTCAACTAGGAGTAAATTCAGCTCTCAGTGTGCACCTTTCATTTTCTCTAATCTTGGCTCTCTTTTGTTGTTTTGATCATAAACTTGGACAAAAACATTTTTTCCCCTGACGTTATGGTATCATGCTGTCTTGTTCTCCAATGAAAATACCTACTATTGGAGCTTAATTAAATTGTTTCCACTTCACAGCTATCAGAAGAATCTATTACAGTGTTTGTTTTTTCTTCATGTGAGATAATTTGGGGAAATGCTAGCTCCTCACTCCACCAAGGTCACTAACTAAAATGAGATGGTTTAGTTGATAAGCATTCTTTAAGGAATGTGGAGTGTTCCCAAGATCCTATCCTTGTAGGGCTCTGGGCTCTGGAATGAAATCAAAGTCTTGTTAAAAGCTCAGCATCTAAATGTAGCCATCAGAAAATAGGCATGAAAATTCCTTTCCCCTTCTAAGATATCTGTTCTTTAAAGGGTTGTGAAATATAAAATAATTTTAAAGGCCTTACCCACTTAGCTCAAATTATAAAATACATACAATGTCAAAATGGGCTAGGGTTTAAGCATAACAGTTATCACTTGATTATTTCATATATATATATATATATATATATATATACACACACACACCCCTCTCTATATCTATTATTTGTAAGTATCTCTCTACAAATAAATAAATAAATATAGATAGATAGGTAGATACTACCTTCTGAGAGTCACTTATATCACTGAGTGTTATCAGACAAGATGCAGGAAAGTATTAATATATTTTCTTGGGAACCCAGTAGGATTTTTCTGTTTTTGTGTACTCTATTCCTTGCCTTAATAAAGGCACTGACCCCAAGGAAAACTAACAAACCAGGATCCCAGAACAAAATCCTAAATGTTGAGAAGTCAGGACAAGGACACACTGAGGTGCTTTGATGTGGGGGTCGGCGGATGATCAAGAAGTCTTTGAACCATGTTTATTTCATGAGCCTCCACCTCTGGACTTCTATAAATGAAACTTTCCCATGCCCGTTTAGTTCCACTTATATGATAAGTTTGTTGGAGATGCCCCTCAGTTAAATCATTTAAGGGGAATCAACTGCCTTAAACATGGCTGAAACATTCTGGCCCAGCTACCCCCTGCAGCCTCCACTGCCTCCTGTCCCCACCCCCCACCCCTGTTCACCATACACCAGCTACCCTCGTTCTTTATCTTCTCCGAGGTTCCCCAAGCCCGCTTCTGCTTCTGTGCACTCACACATCCTGTTCTCTCTGCTGTCTGCTCATCCTCTTCATCTTGGCCTGGCTAAGCCTCATCCTTGAGCTCCAGCCTAAACATCTTTTTTAAAGGAAAGCCTTTCCTATATCCCCACCATGCCCTGCTGTGGGTCTAATTAGGGTCTTTGGTTAAAACTTCCCACAGCTTCACAGTTTTCTTTCATGGCACTTATCACAATTGCCATGATTCAGTTCCCTGTGTAATGACTTGTTTATTGTCTGTCTCCTCCACTAGACTGTAAACCCCATTAAGGCAGGAGCAGTGCTGACACTTAGCGAGATGGTGCCCGACCTATGATAGATGTGCCATGAACACTTCTGGAATGAATAAATAGAAGGCACCCACTAAGAATCTAAAGCCACTTGCACCTCATTTCCATCCACTTGGGTGGTACCTGACTGGAAATTTTTGGCCTGAAGTTTATTTAAGAAAGTGCCTGAACCCCTGTCCCGCTTCCCTCTGCCCTCCCCCATGCCCTCCTCTCCTGAAACACACACACACACCCCAGGGAGTCTGTGAAAACTACCAATGAAAGATACCACTTTTTTCCGCAGAATCTTGTCACACGTCCTGGAATTTTATAGATAATATATACTTGTTGTTTTACCCCAGTGGTTACCAGAAAGGAGACTTGTTCTTAATGAAACTTTAATGCTCTTGCCCTTCCCATTACCGGATGATTGGTAAGACTAATGATCAAGTAAGAGAGAATCAGAAAAATAAATGGTCATAAATTAAATCCTACTATGATCTAATTCTACTGAGATTCTTCTTTTCAAAATATAAACAGCTCTGTCTAAGTTCTCCACTGGAACCCAAAGGTGCATTTTTCGTTCAGCCCAGTGCACACCTTAGGGAAGGACAGAGCTCTAAATCATGAAACTAACATATTTCCACATTTCTTCTGATAAACTGAAGTGCATCTGGCACCACCCTCAGACTTTCTACAGAATTTACAAAACAAAGATAATATTAAAAATCAAAAGTAAAAGAAAAACATTTGTGTTTCTAAAAGGCAATCTCTTATGGATATTACCTTAGGAGAAAATAAAACGTTTGACTTAATACCATCTGTAGTGAAATGACCACAGGGACAGGTCTAAATGGTTTATTAAGTAAGAAGGATTGAACCTATGAAAAATTGTTCTCTCCTAGAATATTTCTAACCCACACATGTGATTTATATCATGGCAGAATTCAACACAAAAGGTCTATTGTTTTTGGCAACATAACCTGCAAACATGCTTAATTAGGATGCAAAGTGAAAGCACAGTTTAATACTGTTGACAGCCATGAACTTTAGACATCAATTTCTACTATTATTATTATTATTATTTTACTTATGGAAATATAGGAAAAGCAGTAAATATGGGACTAGAAGACAAAGTTATCAACGAGATGTAACAGTTAAATCTTACCATTCTCATTTGTGTGTCAACATCACAAATAAAATGCTCTGAACACCCTACCTTGGAATGGAAATGAAAGAAGTCAGTTTTGCAATCAAAGCTTACCTTCACTGATATTTGAAAAAGATGTCAGCATTTAAGTTAATATCTATTTCTAGAAGGCTTTACTTTAAGAAGTGATGGCCTCTTTCTGGGGAGAAGGGATAATTCTTTATACTGACATTCCATTCCATTTACTGCAAGATGAAAATGAATGCCACCATTAAATGAATTCCATGGTCAGTTAATATTCAAAGCAAACTTTTCTATTGTAACCACTTAGTCACCATTCTATAGGAATATTTAGATTCTAAAAATAAGTCTGCAAGAATATAACACAGCACCAGTTTCAAACTGGTAATGCCCAGCTCTTCCAGGGTCATGTCTCATAATTCTTTGTTTCTATGGATCAGAGACTAAGGATGTGAAAAGGGAAGACCAGGTTCCAGGTCTGAATGAGGCAAAAGCAGAATCTGGTTACACTGTCTGAATATTGTAGCCAGTTCACTTATTTAAATTTTAGTAATCATTTTAAAGTGACAATTTATGTGTGACAAAAGACAAGGTAAGATGTAGGGTTAAAGCATTACATGGTATAGCAGAAAGAGTTCTGGCCTCTGGTTCTTTCCTTCCCACTGCTGTATACCTTCAGATAAATTATGTCAGTAACTTTCAGTTCTGGGCCTTTACTTCCTGTTTTTCTTTCCTTATCTGAAAATGACAGTTATTCTGAGAAGGATCAGGCAAAATCATGAAGTCTACAAAAATGGTTTTAATAGTACAAAATGGCACAGAAGGTCAGGATATTTCTGTGAAGCTTGAAAAATGTATCTACCAGAGATCACCAATCTGAAGAGTTAAAATTAAAAACTTCAGGGTGGGTATCTGACCTGAGGTATCTGAACTTACTGTTTCAAGTTCTTATTTTACCTCTGTAGACATAGTCTTAGAGTTGAGTAAAGTGTTAAAAAGTTAACTAGGTACTCTGTTTTATAAGATTCTATTAAAATTTTCACGGATTTATTTCCTATTATAAAATTAATACATGCTTCTTGTAGAAGCTTCCAACAGCTCAGAATTCTGTAAAGAAAAAGTACTTTCCCTCCACTGCTCCCTGCTTTTTCCTGCTCTCCCCACCGCTCCACACAAACACACACGCATAGGACTTCTTTTACAAGAAACACTGACAGTTTCTTGTAAAATTAAATACTCTGAAAATGGAAAAAGTTGGTAGACAATTTATCAATTTAAAAAATGTTAAATTAAAGAAAAATCTAGAATTATCCCATACAAGTCAGAATTGGTGAAATCTCAAATTCCCTTGGGACAACAGAATGACCAATTGCTGGGTGAGGGAATTGAAACAATAACCCTGTAAACAAACTGTCTGGAGTGTATGGCTAGAGCCAGCCTAGAGCAAAGATGGAAAAAAGCCTTCAAGGAACACCACCTCCTCCTCGTGGTTAACAACTTGATGACGTTCTTCAACATGTTTTAATGATTATCGTATCTTCCTCTTCACAAAGGACTGATTTATTATGGTTTAAATTTAAAGAATACTGGTTTCCCAGTTTTGAATCAGGCTTAGATTACAGAACACATAAGATCAATGACTTTCTTCTAGGCAAAACACCCCTGAAAGCAAAACCCACAACTAACCCCACAGCGTTCATTTAAGTGCAGAAGGAACAGTCCTGGGGAAAAGTTCTTCACACAGTTCTAGACGTTAACTGCTTCCACCACCCTCCGTCTCTACTCCTCTTCCCATACCTGTCATCAGCACCTCCACACTTAACACTTCCACGGCACCTTAAATGCACAAACAACTTCATGTATTATTTATCTTAATCCTCAAAACCATTTTGTCAGGTAGAAAGGACAATCTTAGCTTTTCAATTTACAGATTTAAAACACTGAAGCTCAGAGCAGTAAAGTGATTGGCCCATGATCATTCCCCAGTAAAAGTATGTTCGCCCAGGTATACTACTGCTGTCTAGATGTCTATCTCCATTTCAGAGCTCTCCTCTCAAGATCCCACGTGCAATCACTGATCCAACATCTGCACTTCAGAGTCCAAATGTGGTTAAACTCAGTTTTCCAGGCTCAGCCCATAATATTCTCCCCCAAACTTGTTCATTCTCAACGAATGGCACCATTATCCTTTCAGTTGTTCAAGCCCCAAACCTAGGAACCATCCCTCCCCACTACCTCTTTTATCAACATGCACGTAGACTCGATCACCACATCCTATAGATTTTGCCTTCTAAACTTTTCTCAAATCTGTCCACTTCCCCTTGTCTTCACCATGAATACTGTAGTCCAAGACCCCAGCATTGCACATAACAATCATTTCCATGTTACACTCTGTCTTCTGCACACTACTCCCATTCCACCCATTCTCCACGCTGCAGCCAGAGTGATCAGGTAATTTCTCGGCTTAAAATCTTTTGTTGGCTTCCCAGTGCTCTTCAGATAAACAGAAGAATCCTTAGTGCGGCCTATAAGGGCTAATATAATCTGACCCTTGTAAGCTGGCAAGATAAGTGAGCTCTTTCCATAATTTCAGAATACTATGATGTCTTTTAAGTAATAAATAAATATTTAAGCTTCTGTTTTTTTCATAATGCATAACATTTAAAACTTAAGTGTATTGATTAATTGTAGAATGAAGTTTGCATTCGTGGATTTTTTTAAGCATTAGTAACACAATCATATATAAATCTTATTGATCCTTCTGAAATTCTTCTTTAAATATAACCAAGTTCATGTTATTGTAATAACATATGCATTAAAATACATGCACAAATATATATAATAAAATATATATTATTTATATAACATCTGTAAATTATATCATTCATTTCATTGTGTGTAATTTCTATCTGCTGCAAGCCTTTGGATAGCTGGAGAAATAGAGGCATGGACATTTCTCCCACGTTGTATGAATCACTCATCTCAGAGTTTAAAAAACATCAGCTTCATGGCTGTGTGACTTGTGCAGTTGCCCAGAGCCTGCACTTAGAGGAGCCCCATGCTTGGTTTATTGCTCTACAGTTGCTGTCTTGAAATTCTTAATTTTTGCACATTTTCATTTCACCCAGGGCTCCAAAGATTATTAATCTGTTCCTGCTAAAAACATTTTTTTAATGTATGTAGAGTTGAACTCTCTCATGTCATCCACGACCTAAGTGTTTATTGTACTCTACTTCTGTATTTCAAGAACTCAACAGGAGAAGAGCTCTGAGGACCACCAGAGTCAGAATTGTCAGTCAGTGGGGGGATCTATATATTCTGTGGCCATTCATAGATTTCAGACCAACAAAACATGAGGTTATACTCAAAAAATGAGGTTTCTAAATAGAGTGAAACCTGGTTAACAATTTTGGCGAATGAGGCAATGTCAACAGATAGTTAATGGGGAACATGCCTTGGATTTAGCTGTTACTTGAGATAAGTACTGGCCTAGATTACAGGGGATAGCTGGAAAAAGGCAACTGTAACCAACATTACCTTATAGAATCAGGTGATAGCCATATTAGAAATATTTTTATTCTTTATAAAGTTCTTCAATACTTTTTTTTTTTTTTTTTGCGGTACGCGGGCCTCTCACTGTTG
The DNA here is from genome assembly GCF_963455315.2 of Globicephala melas. Classification (NCBI taxonomy): domain Eukaryota; kingdom Metazoa; phylum Chordata; class Mammalia; order Artiodactyla; family Delphinidae; genus Globicephala; species Globicephala melas. The sequence continues at coordinate 115,727,272 of NC_083315.2, forward strand.
TGGCCTCTCCCGTTGCGGAGCACAGGCTCCGGACGCGCCAGCTTAGCGGCCATGGCTGACGGGCCCAGCATGTGGGATCTTCCCGGACCGGGGCTCGAACCCATGTCCCCTGCATTGGCAGGCGGACTCTAAACCACTGCACCACCAGGGAAGCCCCAAAGATGCTCATTTTAAAACACATCATGTGTTACTTTTATCTTATCAAAGTTGAAAGGCTGCTGACATTTGTAAGTTACCATTAAAAATTATTATTATTATTTTATATCAAAAGTGCATGATCCTAGAAGAGTTGATTTACTACTTACCCTAATTAACTTAGGTGAATTTAAAAATTACTATCTAGGTAAAATTTAAATTTTAGGCTGATAATTTTCCCTCATGAACTCAAAATTTATTTACACTATGAAAATTTCAACTTCCTTGAGCAAGTTATGCTTCTGAGATAAAAATTAAGTAATAACAGTTTCTAGAAATTCCTATTAGTGATAAATGTGAAGCATTCAGGTATAATGGTTTATTCTTCAAGAAGATGAGTTTTGGTGTCAGACTTGGGTTCAAGGCTCTGCCTTGCTCTTTATTACGTGACTCTGAGCAATTTACTTGATCTTTCTGAGCCTTTGTTTCTGAATTCAAAATAGGGATCACAACACTCAATAAACAAGGCTGATGTGGGGATCAACTTAGATAACAGACATAAGAGTTCAGCACAGTGACTTGGAAGGATAAATACTCTACAAATGCAGCTATCATCATTGATAGGATTTTTCCTCCAGGATTTTAATCTATTAAACAGTTACCTTATTGACAGGAATAATGTTCTTGACATTGTAGTAGAAGCCGAAATAAACCATGTTGAAAACTCCGTGACGTCCCAAAGTTGCTGTAAATCCTTTGTTGAGGCCCTGGAGTCCCAAGCCTTCCTTCTTAATGATGTGTCTTGCGTAACTCATGGTGGATGGTTGCTGCACGAGAGAGGAGAAAGGTCATCTTTGGGACTGTGAAACAGAATAAATTACAGTTTTAACTTCCCTTCAAGCCCAAAATTATTAGGGACTTATTTTTCCCCAAAGATGAATAATCATGCCTAGATTCATGCTTTTTAAAATTAGGAAACCCCAAAAGTAAACAAAATTGCATGCATAACAACAGGCCTTAAAGGGAAGATTGTTGACCAAGAAAAAATATCTTTGATGGAATTAGTGAAACTAATGTCATATAATAAACTAACATCATTTTCAACATGTCAATAGTTGCATCCAATTCTGGATCATCCACACTAATAGAGGGGATTAACCATATAGATAAACTAGTAATCCATACTGGTAATCCACAACTGTGCATAATCCAAAAGGAATGTATTTTTGGCTCCTGAATATTTACCTTTCTAATTACGTTTTTCTAAAGCGAATGTTACAATTAGTCCTGATTCCATTCCCTCAATAGTTTAAACTGGCGTTAGGTTAGAAATCGGCTGTGGATAAATAGCAGTTGATTGTAGACTTCCTCAAGAAAGTGGGCAATCAGTGTGTGTAACACTTGCTGTGATAAATGATAAATCAATGGTGTTGAGAGTACTGGGTTACCTTTAATTTACTTCTTTCCAGCCCTTTGATTGATTACCTAAGGTTGAAATACCTTGACTGCTGGAACCCAGTCAGTGCTACTTTTGGAACTTGCTAAAGAAATCACTGTAGTTTGCCCTGAGTTTTACAATTCATTACAGTACAATTACAACAATTCATGTGGGTTTTTAAATAAGGTTGAGTGACTGTTTCCTTTTTGGAGGTACAGCACAAAGGATCTCTCTCCCTTTTAAATTTTGAATACCGAATAGTAAATAAGGGGAAACGTTCAGCATTTAATTTTTTTCCCATGAGGCAAGCACTGAGATGACGCGTATTTGAAATTTCACTGGAGCAGGTTGCTGGAGTGATCATGGCAGTCTGATGCACTCACTGACTAAAACTCACATGTTTTCTTATCATGTGCAATTAAGGCTGTGTCAGCAGAACAGAACAAATCCAATCAAGGCTTTTCATCCAACTTTGTAGCTATGTAATTAACCTGATACATTTAAATGAGTTTGTTTAGAGAGTAAACCCTATAGCTTTTACTGATAAATGTTTTAAAAACTCTAGCTACAATTCTACACTCAAATTCATCTTTTCATTTAAGAGGATTAATTACAATAAATTACATTAATCCCAAGAAAACCCTTTTTTTGTGACATGAGAAAAACACATGAGAACGTACCTTAAAACAATAAAAGACATTTCATATCGGAAAACCAAAAATTCTCAGAAGGTTAAAGTTCACTCTCTCTGCTACAAAATGGGATTTTTTTGTTTGTGTTATGGCACATTGACTATCAACCCCAGTTATTTATTTTGGTTTTCAAAAGAGACTTGAGGACAAGTTGAGCAGAAGTTCATTTCTGTTGGAAAGACTCTGAAAGTGCTGAGCAAACTCCCAGGCACTGCTCTCTTGTTGTGAGGAAGGCAGCCTAGAGGGCAAAGGCAAGGCAAGGAGGCAGCTCTCCTGGGGATGAAAGAAACTAGGCAGAAGTGAGGCTGCCTGGGTCCAGACTGACCAACACCAGTCCTCCCTGCTTCTAGCCCAAGCTTTCTCTCCATCCTCACCCACTCTGAAGCCCCGAGGGCAGGAGAGATGGGGAGGTCAGAGGCCATCTAGATTCTTCAGCAACAGAGGAACCAATGACTTTGAATGAAAGTGCAGATTAACATGGCTTTCCCTAAATAAAACAGGTATAAAGATGTGTCTATCATTTAAAAATCTAGTGTGCTAAATCATCAAAATTTAAAGAGAGGACTTCTATTAGATCTTTTTTTAAATTAATTTTTATTGGAGTACAGTTGATTTACAATGTCGTGTTAGTTGCTGCTGTACAGCAACGTGAATCAGTTATACATATACATATATCCCCTCTTTTTTAGCTTTTCCCATATAGGTCATTACAGAGTATTGAGTAGAGTTCCCTGTGCTATACAGTAGGTTCTTATTATTTATCTATTTTATATATAGTAGTGTGTATATGTCAATCCAAATAGCATTTACTGATGGTCCATTGCCTGATTTCTACCAGCTTGGATGTTAGGTAGGTACGAAGAAATGTAACACATGGATTTTGACTCAAGTGCCTTGCTGAGTTTGAACTCAGCTGTGAATAATTAAGCAAATCAGGGGGTAGTACAGTAGTTAGAAATAGGGGGTCAGAGCCAGACAGTCCCAAGCTTTGAATCCCAGAAATATCACTTGCTAGCTTAAGCAGGTATTTTATCCTTTGATTTATCCTCACTTCATTCATCTGTAAAATAAGGATAATAATAGAATCTTCCTCATAGGATTGTTGTTGTGATGATAAATAAGTCAATGAACTTTGCCCTATGTAAGCATTTACTATACATTAGCTGTTAATAATAATGGCAATTATGAAGATAATAAAACTAGTTATAATAGTAAAATAACAGGTAATTTCTTTGGTAGTTGAAGGCAATGACAACCAAAAGGTGGAGGCTGATTTGAGGGGGAGGAAGGACATGAATAACTAGCCTCTTCCTGCTCATTCCTTTTGGCTGTGGTTTCCTTTTCCCAGAGCCCTGGACCCTTGTGATATGATCCTTCCTACAGAAATGCATTCAGAGTGCAAGATCATAGGTCTGCTTTTTCTGGGAGCCACCCATATCCAGCTCCTGGGCTAGAGATCTCCTAGGTCATCACCCCAGGGCTTTCCTCTCAGGAGCAGCAGATCCTGTAAAATGGTCTCTTCCCTACTGCTTGGTAAACATCCTCGGTAAGAACTCTTCACTTGACAGGTCTATGCACTGTAGAAGCAAGGCCACCATGCGGGAGCAAAGGTTGGGAAAGGAAAAGCACACTAACCAGGCCTCCACCTGACACAGTTTATTTATACCTTAGAGAGCATATACATGCATGTTACCAGGTACCTGGAACACAGGAAGTGCTCATCAATGTTCGTCATTATCATAGATACTTGGTACTTTACATATATCATCTTACTTAATCCTCTGAACAAGTGTGTGGGATGGGTATTATCTTTATCCCCATTTGACAGGTGAGGAAACTAAAGTTAAGTTACTTGCTCAATATCACAGAGTTAGTGGAAGGTCCAGAGCTCCAACTGAGGCCCCTCAGGCTCCAAGTTCATACCTTTATACTCTGCATGGTTCTGCCATCCTATCATATACGATTGCCTCTCTCCACAACCTGTAATGTGGACAGCAGGTATATTATTCTCATTTTACAGGTGAGGAAACCAAGGATTAAGTAATATTCCTAAGGGGAAAGTACTGGAAAATGGCTTAAGCAGAATTCTACATCTCATCCAGTGGTGCTCTCATGCTTGTTGACTCATTCTTGTTATACACATGCTGTAAGATTTTCAGAGTTTGATAATCCAACTGATACAGGTAACAGATAAATACAAATATATTTTTCTGGCAGCTTGGGGCCTTGAGACCAAGAAAAACCTAAACTCTAATTCCCGTAAGAATTAGAGGTGTCCTTTTTGCTTCATTCAGAGACACTGTATCACACACATGTAAGCAAATATTTAATTAGAAAGGCAAAACATGACTTCCACTAGGAAAATACAGAATCATTTTGACTAGATCTCTGTAAACACAAGTTTTACTAAACTTATTTGATTACTGGGCTTCCATTTCAAAATGAAATGGTAACTGATTAGCATCATCAGGCAAATGATTCCAATCCTATCCAACCCAGCAGGTCACCCACAAATTCAGTTTCCTTTCAATATTTAGATTCACTCCAATTTTCATATTTAGTTACCAGCTGTGGGCCAAATTGCATTCTAACTTTCCTAGATATACCTTTCATTGACTGCACCAGAGCTGCAAGCATGGAAGAATAAGTGGGTCAGAACGGAGCTAATGTTGCAATATCACACTGCTCTCCACGTTGATTTAGAAAAATCTTCAGTTCACTGGTACCTGCCAGAAGTATTTCCATTGGAAGGAACTCAAAGTCTACTTTAACTCTGATGTCAGCTATTGCCAATTGTTAATTCTGGGAACTCCATGGTCTTTTATGCATTAATTTATTCAACAAACACCTACTGAGCCCTACTAGGCGCCATGCACTGTGTTAACTATCTAGTACGGTACTTTGTTCATATTCGAGAAACATAAAAATATTTTTGCTTTGCTTTTTATTTGGAGAGATATACTGAAAAATTTTATATCTACCCATGAGAATATTCTATAATGATTATGAAACATGAAATCGAATTTCTGTAATTGATGAAGCCACTATGGAAAACAGTATGGACGTTCCTCAAAAAACTAAAAATAGAACTACCATATGACCCAGCAATTCTACTCCTGGGCATATATCCAAAAAACATGAAAAAAAAATTTAAAAGATACATGCACTCTAATGTTCATAGCAGCACTATTTATAATAGCCAAGATATGGAAGCAATCCGTGTCCATCAACAGACTAATGGATAAAGAAGATGTGGTATACAATGAGAAATCACCTCACGCCTGTCAGGATGGCTAACATCAAAAAACCCCCACAAATAACAAATGTTGGAGAGGATGCGGAGAAAAAGGAACACTCATAAACTGTTGGTGGGAATATAAATTGGTGCAGCCACTATGGAAAACAATATGGATGTTTCTCAAAAAACTAAAAATTGAACTACCATATGACCTAGCAATTCCACAGCTGGGTATATATCTGAGAAAAACAAAAACACTAATTCGAACAGATACATGCACCCCATGTACTTAGCAGCATTACTTAGAATTGCCAAGATATGGAAGCAACCTAAGTGTCCATCAACAGATGAATGCATAAAGAAGATGTGGTGTATATACACAATGGAATAATACTCATCCATAAAAAAGAATGAAAACTGATATCACTTATATGTGAAATCTAAAAAATAAAGCAAAATAGTGAATATAGCAAAAAAGAAACAGACTTGTACAGAGAACAATCTAGTGGTTACCAGTGGGGAGAGGGAAGCGGGGAGGGGCAAGATAGAGGTAGGGGATTGAGAAGTACAAGCTATTATGCATAAAGTAAATAAGCTACAAGGATATACTGTATAACACAGGGAATATAGTCAACATTTTATGATAATTATAAATGGAGTATAACCTTTAAAAACTGTGAATCACTATGTTGTATACCTGTACTTTATATTGTACATCAACTATACCTCAATTAAAAAAAATGATGTGTTATATATACACAATGGAATATTACTCAGCCATAAAAAGAATGACATTCTGCTATTTGCAGCCATGTGGATGGACCTAGAAATTATCATGCTTAGTGAAATAAGTCAGACAGAGAAAGACAAATACTGTATGATATTACTTGTATGTGGAATTTAAAAAATAATACAAATGCATGTGTATAACAAAACAGAAACAGATTCACAGATATAGGGAACAAACAAGTGGGTACCAGTGGGGAGAGGGAAGGGGGAGGGGTGCGTTAGGAGTATGGGATTAAGAGATACAAACTACTGTGTATAAAATACATAAGCAGCAAGGATATATTGTACAGTACAGAGAATTATAGCCATTATCTTGTAATAACTCTTAATGGAATATAAACTGTAAAAATACTAAATCTCTATGCTGCTTACCTAAAACATAATATTATAAATCAACACACTTCAATAAACAATTCTTTTCAAAATTAAAAGTCCTTAAGAGGCGTAAATAAAAGAGAAGATCCATTGCCTACACAATGCTCCCAGGCACCACTCTGGGACACTGATTCCTTACTCTCTGAGAGCCCAGAATTACCAACAAATCACCGAGATGACTTATGGCAGCCTCAGCTGTTTTTTCTGGAGTTCTTCCATCCAACTACTGACCATAGCTGGCTCTGATTACCTTGTGAGATCATGGACAGAGGTTTTAGGCATTGTTCCTTGGGTAAATAGCTATCAGAGCATGGCCGGTAGGCACAAGCGTGGGGTGTGTGTCAGTGGATTTCCTCCCTCTCTAAAGTGAGAGAAGAGCTCTAGGCACATCATGTCCAAAGACAGCACGCTCCACATGCGTCCCTTTACTTGCCTCCCATGGCAAGGGGAACTCGGGTGCATTTTAGAGCCAATGGAATAAGGTGTTGCACTGGATTTCCTCACATGACTGGAAAGCAAACCGGATGAGACCTTTATACAGTGAAGTGAGTGTCCATATCTGGGCCTTAAGAAAAATACTGCTTTTTAAAGAGGATATCCAGTTGCTACACTTAGGTGGGAACATACCCTTGCTCATTAGGAGACAGATCACTTAAGCTCTCCATTCCTCGAAGTCTTGAAGCATTTTCATAAATTTGAAAAAAGAAGAAAACTCTTCCTTTTATTTGAGAACAAAATGTAAGTGAAAGAAGAGGAATCGGGCTCAAAATTCCACAGTTACACATCTCTTTTAGCTTAGGTATTTCACTAATTTGTCGTTGCAGTTTATTTTACTAAGGCATGATTAGGGACAAAAAGACATCCAAAATATAATTATATTCTTTCTACAATTTACATTTGATGAGCAGGCCTATTTTTAAACAATCTGTGAGTGGAAAATAATTTGCTTTAAACAAACTCTTCCAGATGCTGAGCCACAAAGCTATGTCAACACCAAGTTGCTGTCCAATAACCGCCTGGAGGAACACGGGGCCTCGGGGTGACGGGACGAGACGCTGACCCTGTGCTTTGCCTGCTGGCAGAGCAGGAGGGAAGGTGACTGCGCTGTGGACACAGGGGTGACTACTCAGAGGGGACTGGCAACATGGAAGGAGCCTTTGCTTCTTCATGGTTCCAGAAACACAACGATTTTCCCTTAAGCGTCTTCATTACCCACTTTTCTTTATCCCAGTGAAAACAGTGTGGTTTCTAGAAAGAGACCTCTATGTTAATGCTCAGTTCCTTAGAGCTAATAACTGCATTAGGTTTTATTTCCCCTATCCGTAACATAGAGATAGAGCCACTGACCTTATAGGGATAATGGGAGGATTAGGTATCAGGTGCGTGTGAGCACTGTAAAAGGTGGAAGGAGACAGAGCAGTTACCAGAGCGATGCGATTGCAGGGCGGTAGTGGCAGCAATCACCAATTATTTTTTCTTTACATAGCCCTGTATTACCTGTTTTGTGAAAACAATTACTTTTGTAATTTACAAAAACGATACAACTTTAAAAAATCAAATAAAGGAAAAAACATGTAAGGCATCTTGCACAGTATCTGGCCTATAGTGGATGTTCTGTAAATGGTAGCTATTATCATTACTTCAAAGTCTCAATTCTGAAAGCAAAAATCTAGGGTTTCTGGCACAGCTGAGTGGAAGACTGAAGTCTATTTTCTGTAAATGATAATAGAGAGGCAACTTGGCTGCTGCCTTAGGCACTGTTGAAAGATAACTATAGGAATGGATTCATACACATAATTCACTTTTCTGCCTACAAGAATCATAGACTGGAAAGAAATAATTTAGGTACTGAACAGCTTCCAGGCAGGATTTCACATGGTAATGCAGGAAAAATTTGAACTTAACTCAATACGTCATCATGAATGTTGACATGCCCTTGAAGCTAGCTTCTCACGCGTTCTGAAAAAAGAGCCACACATTCACTCTCTATATAACTCAACTTCTCTCCTTCTGGAAAGAGAGGATTGCAAAGTACAGTCCTATTCACTTTGTGTTGTCTCTACATAATATGACTAAGTTTAAGCATTTGTTAATTGCCTATGGAGAAAATAATCACTAAGCTTTGTGATACTGTACGTGATCTAACTGGTCTCTATTAGATTATTAAGCTCCCAGGATAGAGTGTGTAGAGCTATATTTAGTGGTGTTATCCAAAACAAGAATCAAACCCTGAACTAATTTTTAAAAAATCCTTATCTTTAAAGATTCTACCATCGATGATACATTTGCTATCAGTTCATTGATCCTTAAGTTTTAATCATAGAGCATAGGTGGAAGACTATTCCCTTCTTAGGCTGAACATCTTTAAAGACTAAATAGAGATGAAACAGGCTTTTACAATTTCCTAAAGGTTTAGTTTCCTATTTGGGGGTGAGAATGATTATGTTCATATGTAACGCCGATAAAAATGACAGAGTAGAAGGATAACCTGTGCCCCATCCACACATCAGAGGCAAATCCTATAGACCTCAAGGGAAGGAAAACATAACCCGTTAGCCAAATAATAACTTTGAAGTAGATTTCAAAGTGGAGAGAAAAACTGGGAAACAATTCATACAAGATTTTGCTCCTGGAGAGAAATTCACATTTTCCAGGCTAGCAGAGAGCATGCCAGCAAAACACCACTTGGCTTAGCATAATTGATAGGGGACTTCTCATTCTTATAAGTGTACAGGAAAAAACGATGCACCTAGTTAGGAGGGAGCAGGACAACAAGCTACAAAGTCACGCTTTTGGCAAGACTGGGGATACACACCATCTCCAATGGAGAAATCCCTGGGCAAGCCTAGTCCTAAGCCAAAAAGACTACAGACCAGAACGACACTTTGCTTGGGTTTAGTTTGAAGGATGGGGGAAATTTGGATCTATCCTGATTTTATCTGAACATGTTTTTATACCCACTGAACCAAACCAGAGCATGACAAAGCTGTGATTACTTTGCTCCCCACAGAAGGTCAAGCGTATTTAGAGACCGGTTTACTTTATTCACTGTGAATTTTAAGATGCTGGCCAAGATTCTGGTATTGGAATTGAAGGAAGTGTGGCAGGGATTATAGTCTTTGACTGATATGGTGGTAATTCTAAAAGTGGAGGCAAGACAAGTACACCTATTGAAATACTTTATACAGAAGCTGGAAGGATATAAGGGAAGTATCAATAAGCAAATTAACCACAATTTCCTTTACATTTCTAGCATAGTTTAGGGCTTACTGGGAGGGACGGCATATTTTATGGATAACATACCTCTGACTGCCTAGAAAATCAGTCCTAGAGCACAGAGGGGTGAACACAGGCAGCTGGAGCCAGCAGCGTACCTGCCATTCCTGGGAAATCCTGTCAGGAATTTCACTGAGGGCCCCAAGAACACAGCACACACAGCCTCTGCTCTCAGCCAGTATTGCCCGTGGATCCCAGCTAGAGGGGCGCCTTTCCTGGACCCCATGATTCAGAGGGCCCCATTCTGGCCCTTTGCCAACTATTCCCTCCCCACAGGGCCAAATGGACATCTACCTACATTCCACAACCTCCTTCTAGACCACGCTCTGTGCACCTGGGACCACGACAGTCCTTTTGTTCCATCTTTATCACTCTACCATCGCCTCCAAGACTTTAAGTGTAATATTAAGAGTCATGTTGACTACTGTTACCCTAGGCTATCTTCCACTACAGAGAACTTCTTGGGAACTTTTCATGTTTAAAGGACCACGCAGACTCACCTCCTCAGGCTGACGAAATAGGAAAATCCACAATTACTGTGTACGAATCCATGGTGGTTCAAATCTAAGGCAGGAAGGTAGAAAGGCTGAGCCACAGACCTGTGGCCTGAGAAACTCATACTATTGGCGGAGCAGCAAGAGTTATCTCCCTGCAAAATAAGCCTCTGGGGAAACTGCTCTGCTTTTTGTAAAGGTGTTGTCAAGCCATCTGGCCATTCTCCATGCAGCCCATCTATTTAGTGTTTCACCACAGCTGGCAGCTGTAATTGACTGAAAAGGCTGAAAATGAGCTTAGTTCACAGCCTCCAGGTGAAGCGGCCGCGAAGGCTTGATCAAGAATCCACGTTCAATTTATATGACTATACTTGAGGAAGAATATCTTGATTGTGGTAGAACTCTTTCCAAAGTGGCTTCAAATGTTTTTAGTTTCCTCTTGAACTTCTGCTGCTATATGCAAGTTATTTAGAGCAAACAGGTACCCAACTACTATTGTTTATGATAACAGACCTGCATCTAAGTTTAAAGATCTTGTCAATAGGCACTGTAACTAGGCTGCCAGCCCTTAAGCCCTGATAAAGAATTCAGGCTGAATGGATTGCATTGGCAGTTGGGAATGACCTAAGGTGAACCATTGTTCAGTAAGCTGTTTTTGAGCCCACAACTGGGAGTCAGGTGTGACTGTTCATTGCAGCAATATCTCAAGATAGATCTGTCTCTAGTCAACCTTAAGGATTTATAAGATCAATTTGCATCTAGAAATAGTTACCATTGGTTGAGTGCCTATCATGTCCCAGGCTCTGTGTTAAGACCTTTGGGTATACTATCACATTTAATTTCTCATAAAAAGCAGGTCGTAATAATAACTACTAACACTTATTAAACCACCACTACATGACAGACTGTATTGACAGCTTTATATACATGTCTCAACTAACCCTATTACACCATTTGATGTGGCCATTACTATTATTTTTCCCTAACAAAAGAGGAAACTGGGCTATGGTCAGAGTAGGAAGCAGGGGGCTGTCACAAAGTCAGTAACTTAGATGGCCCTGCGGGACTTGTGTTTCTATCTCCTTATAGAAATACCTTGTTGTAATGTAGTTGGACTGATCACCATCATTTTACCACAGAGGGAACTGCAAGTAACTTGTTCAAGGCCATACTGTTAGGAAATGGTAAAGAGCTTGATGGGTACATCTCTCCGCAAACCCTTATGGCTTTTTGCTCCCCAAACCAATTGCCTTTCTGTTCTAGACAGCTTTGTTTATATATGTTCTTTGATAATTTGCACATAAGGTTTAAGCTCTTTAAGAAATTACAGAGCAGGAAAAATGGGGGTTCCTGCTACTATAAATGAAGTACTAGAACCAGAATTATGCAAGGTTGTGTCCTAAGATGGGTCAGCAAGTCATTCCCACCTGAATTAGCTGAAAAGATTCTCCCTGAGGTGGGTTTAACCCGGCAGAGCCATTAGAACATTTCTTTTGGATTACTTACTTTTCTTTATACGGTTCTGTATTTTCTAAATTTTTACAGTGAGCAAGTATTACCTTCTAATGTAAATGTTTACAGATAATACTGGATACATTCTCATGTTAAACATTCAAACGCACCAAGCTCTTCCCTTAAAACTCTTATCTTCCTCTCTCCCCTTCCAGTCTCCTTTCCAGAGGCAGCCAAAGTGAGAAGTTTGTATGAATTCCTCCAGACCTGCACTGTCTTCTAAGGACATCACCATCCACATGAGGCTACTGAGTGCTTGAAATGTCCTAGTTTAAACTGGAACGTGCTTGTAAGCATAAAATACACACTAGATTTGAATATCCAGTATGAAAAAAGAGTGTAAAATATCTCATATAATTTGTTTATTGATTACATTTTGAAATGATAATATTTTGGATATACTGGGTTAAATAATATATAATTTAATTTCATCTGTTTCTTTTTACCTTTTTACATATAGGTGGCACATGTTATATTTCTATTTTTGGACAGCACTGCTTGAGAGTCTAGACCATTTTTAGTACATCTGTACACTTATATGTACATACAGAAATATGTAGTTTTTTTGGTGTCTCCTAACATAAATATGCATTATCTATACATAATTAAAACTTTATACCAGAATTAAAACTTTTTTTCTTAAAAAAGGAAGCATAATCTTTAAATGCTTTAGGCATTAAATTAATTCCTAAAAAAAAAAATTTAATTCCTTTCTTCCTCCCTTTCTCTTCCTCTTCCTCTCCCCGCCCACCCACCCCATAATTCTTGACAACCTACAAAGCCTGAGAATGAAGAAAGTATTAATTATTCTTTGCCATACAGATGCTGAAGTGAGCGCACCTAACATTGTTTTGGATTAATTCAACACAGGTACAGATTAACAAAAGGGTATCACTTGTTGGATAAAAGGACGTGCTAGTCAATAGACGTAGGCTTTGGAGTTAATGAGTTCTCGACAAAAGACAGAGAAAACAGCTGCACTTGCCCCAAATGACTGGTAGGTATTTTTAAATGTCTAGATCTGAAATTTGCTATTCTTTTTTAAACATCTTTATTGGAGTATAATTGCTTTACAATGGTGTGTTAGTTTCTGCTTTATAACAAAGTGAATCAGCTATACATATACATATATCCCCATATCTCCTCCTTCTTGCATCTCCCTCCCACCCTCCCTATCCCACCCCTCTAGGTGGTCACAAAGCTGATCTCCCTGTGCTACGCAGATGCTTCCCACTAGCTATCTATTTTATGTTTGGTAGTGTATATATGTCCATGCCACTCTCTCACTTTGTCCCAGCTTACCCTTCCCCCTCCCCATGTCCTCAAGTCCATTCTCTATGTCTATGTCTTTATTCATGTCCTGCCCCTAGGTTCTTCAGAAACTTTTTTTTTTTTTTTAGATTCCATATATATGTGTTAGCATATGGTATTTGTTTTTCTCTTTCTGACTTACTTCACTCTGTATGGCAGTCTCTAGGTCCATCCACCCCATTACAAATATCTCAATTTCGTTTCTTTTTATGGCTGAGTAATATTCCATTGTATATATGTGCCACATCTTTATCCATTCATCTGCTGATGGACACTTAGGTTGCTTCCATGTCCTGGCTATTGTAAATAGAGCTGCAATGAACATTGTGGCACATGACTCTTTTTGAATTATTTGTCAGGGTATTTTCAGGGTATACGTCCAGTAATGGGATTCCTGGGTCATATGGTAGTTCTAATTTCAGTTTTTTGAGGAACCTCCATACTGTTCTCCATAGTGGCTGCATCAATTTACATTCCCACCAACAGTGCAAGAGGGTTCCTTTTTCTCCACACCCTCTCCAGCATCTATTGTTTGTAGATTTTTTGATGATGACCATTCTGACTGGTGTGAGGTGATACCTCATTGTATATCTTCTCTGGAGAAATGTCTATTTAGGTCTTCTGCCCATTTTTGGATTGGGTTGTTTGTTTTTTTGATATTGAGCTGCATGAGCTGCTTGTATATTTTAGAGATTAATCCTTTGTCAGTTTGAAATTTGCTATTCTTATCACGTCATTCCTTTCACTCAGATTTTTTTTTGTAATAGGCATAGTCCCATGACCTTATGTTGGGTGACTGACTATGCACTAACTACTTTTCAATTTGATCAATATTGGCACCTTTGACCAATAAAGTGCCACCTCTGATCAGCTACTGAATCCTGACAGTTGCTGGAAACAAAATGCTGACATGTGTGACCTATGTGATCTCTGTTTTACCAAGTTCTGACTAGTTGAAGTAATATGACAAATATTTCATAGGGTACCTAATAGATTTTATTTTGCCTAAGTAAATACCTGACAATGAATCCAGTTCAGTGGATTCTGCAAAAGAAACGACCTCAAACAAGTTCCCCATCCTCCCCCACTTAGAAAAATGGCTGTATATACATAAACTATTTACACAGACCACACTCGTGTCAATGAACTATAGGAGCATGTGCGCATGTAGCATTCTTGTGTTGGGCTGGAAGGGTGTTTACCATGTTCTAGCAAGGCCTCAGCATGTGCAAAACATTAGCAGCTCTTACATGGCCTCAGTGTAGAACCTTCCTGAGGGCAGAGGAGAGAAAAAGAACATTAGGCATGAGCAGGGGTGCTGTGATACTTCGTTATTTTCATTCCTGTGAGTGCTTCTTGGTGCTCTGTCCCATTTGTGTTCCTCTGCTTGCATGCTGTCTTGATAAAGGACTGCAGTTTGAAGGCCTGTGTATTTTTTTTTTTTTTTTTTGCGGTACGCAGGCCTCTCACTGTTGTGGCCTCTCCCGTTGCGGAGCACAGGCTCCAGACACACAGGCTCAGCGGCCATGGCTCACGGGCCCAGCCGCTCCGCGGCATGTGGGATCTTCCCGGACCGGGGCACGAACCCGTGTCCCCCGCATCGGCAGGCGGACTCTCAACCACTGCACCACCAGGGAAGCCCAGGCCTGTGTATTCTTTTGCTCACTCCTTGCTGCCCCAAGACAAGCTTCCAAATGGGTAAAAATGGGACACTGAATGGGGAGCCCCAAGTTTTCTTCTACCTGGTAATTCTCCCAGCCAAATTTTCCTTGAGCAGATTCCATGGGGGTTGTCTTTAATGCTCCATATTGACAGGACATTTAAAAGTGTTTCTTTTTATTTGTTCCTGGTCCTTGCCATCTTTTCCCATCATTAAAGGAAGAATAGAGAAAAAGCAAAACAGAAACAGAGACTAGGGCAATACAGGATTTTCCAACCTTTTCTGAAGTGCTATATATCTCTGCAATTAAGACAATCTTTTGAAACTTAAAACAAAATATCTTCCTTAATTAGGATTGACATCCTCTGAGTAGATACCATCTGCTGTAGCAGGCCAACCCTGTCCTCCGCAGCTCTTGGCAGTTACAGGTGAGTAGGGGCCCCCTCTCCGTTCACACACCCCTGCTCAAGAAGCTGCCAGGGAGCTCTCAGGCAGTAGCAGCAGGCAGGAAGTGGGGTGGGAGTGAGAGGGGGTCTCCACCCATTAGCAGATGCTTAAGTAGTAGGCAGGGGAACTTTTCTATGGAGAAATTCAGGTCAGCAGATACTCCAAACCAATTTATACCACGTGCTACCCAGTTGTGGAAGTAAATTCAAATGCTAAGAAAGGACCTGGACTGCCAATCCCCTTATTTTTTCCCTACCTTGGGCTTGGCACCCAAAAGAATAAAACAAGAACAGTTGGACTCGGTGGTTTAAAGGGAATTATTCGGCAACTTCGAGGAAGTGAAGGCAGCACAGACCAAGGCAAGCTGTCTTCATGGAACATCATGTACCAGTGACTAAATGTCAAGACCCATCATTTCCAAGTGGTAACGTCTACACAGGTTTAGTAGTATGCTCATTCAGATTTAACCAAAAGACAAGCTTGACAGATTATCAGAATCTTTGGGGGAGGGCAGTGTGTGGAGTCAGGAAAAGTGTGAGGTAATTTTACAAATGACTTCATAATTTTTTTTTTAAAAGCACAGCAATATTATCATCCTAGTGGTTTTTGCTATAGTCTATTCTAGTAAAATGTGAAATAGAAGTTCTGCCAAAAGTACAGAAAACATTTCCAAACAAGTCATTATAGATTACATTACAACTCTATAATAAAAATGTCTAAACATGTGTTTGTCCATTAGACTTTTCTTTAAAATTAATTTTTATTGGAGTATGGTTGCTTTATGGCGTCCATCAGAATTTAGTGCATTTTTGTTAACGCTTTCCTTGTGGAAGAAATTTGACTTTTTCTTATGCTACTTCCTTAACAATAAGTTACTATGGCTTTAACAAGTGGCTATGGGCTGGGTTCATAATTTGATGTTATATTCTGAAAAATAATTTTTACATTCCATCAACAACAGGAAAACATTAAATGATTACCTCTGTAAATTTGTTCCGATTGGCTTGCAAGCCAACTTTTACTACCTCAAAAGGGTTGACCACAATGGCTTCTGTTAGTCCAGATCCCAATCCAGCAATGGCAAAGGTCTAGAAAAATTAAGTCAATCAATACTTTAAAACAAGTCATCATGTGTATGGGGTTAAACATCCTACTCATTACACTATGCAGCTGAATGTTATAATGAGAATGGAGAAACTCACATAAATGCACCATATACCATTACTAAACAGCTTTAGATCTTGATTAGATGCTGACAATTCATGAAGAAGAAATTACAGAAGCCACAAACCACATCCTAACAATTCAAAATAAAATGTCAAAGCCCCATCAACAATGACTTTGTCCTTTAATGAAAAGAAAGGTTGTTTTACTTATTTAAGGTGGATGCTAAAACATCTGCACATGTAACAACTAAAAGAGAGTTTGACTCAGAAAAGGAGAACTTCACTTTTAAACACCTACTTAAATACATTTATTGAGCATATAAGAAATTCAAGGAGGAGAACCACAAATAAAATGCTTATAAAAAGCTAAATTTCAGGTAACCAAACAGTATAGCCAAAAATATTTAAATGTATAGCCATATTCTTAGAGTCATTATTCTAGGAAATTAAGAAACAAAAGAAAACAGTTTAAAATTAATCCTTTATCTGACTTTTTAAACTGATAATTGCCCTATTCTTCTAGACCTAGAAGCTGAGGAATAAAAGTTGAGGTCAGAGATAAATAGGTTGTCTTGAAGGGCTCAGATAAAATCTAGAACATTTATCAAAAGGTGGCTGTGGGGCTTCCCTGGTGGCGCAGTGGTTGAGAGTCCACCTGCCGATGTGGGGGACATGGGTTCGTGCCCTGGTCCGGGAAGATCCCATGTGCCGCGGAGTGGCTAGGCCCGTGAGCCATGGCCGCTGAGCCTGCGCGTCCGGAGCCTGTGCTCCGCAACGGGAGAGGCCACAACAGTGAGAGGCCCGCGTATTGCAAAAAAAAAAAAAAAAAAAAAGGTGGCTGTGTATCAGGTTCTTATTTGTTATCTGTTAAGAACTTCTGCAGTAGGAAAGAACAACTTTCTAGAATTTTCCACTGAGTAGAATGCTTAAAGGATTTTCAGAAACTTCGTATCAAAAATAACCACAACTATTAAAACACACACACACACACACACACACACACACACAAACACACACAGCAGGAAAACAAAATGAAACAAAGCCTCAAACCTTCAAAAGAGATGCTGAAAAAAATAATTCTTTGGTGCTGAAGCTCTAATTTCAGGGGAAGAGGTAATACTGTATACAACTAGGAGAAAAAAAAAAGTCAGTGAAGAGTAAAGCAGAGACGCTTGTATTCGGAGTCTCTAATTTCTTCAAAGTAGGAGACTAAAAGAGAAAAGGGAGAAAGGAATGTTCTATAACCTTAGAAGGGGAGGCAAGGTGGAACCAGGGCAGGATCCAGAGCCAGGAGGTCTGGGTTTAGGTTCTGGTTTTGCCACTTTATTGGCTGTGTGACCAGAGATGCCATGTACAGTAGTTTGGGCACAAAGTTACATGTGGAGGCTGAAATCAGCCTGCAGCCTACTTGCCAAGCCAGAAAGGCATCAGTCAGGAGAAAGGGGCACCTTTTCATAATCCACACAAAAACACCGTGTGTGTTAGCTGCAGCTCTGTGTTTAAATCACTGAGTCTTTTAAAGAAGATGTGGTACATATATGCAATGGAATATTACTCAGACATTAAAAAGAATGAAATAATGTCATTTGCGGCAACATGGATGGACATGGAGATTATCATACTAAGTGAAGTAAGTCAGATAGAGAAAGACAAATATCACATGATATCACTTACACACAGAATCTTAAAAAAATGATACAAATGAACCTATTTACAAAACAGACTCACAGACTTAGAGAACGAATTTATGGTTATGGTCGGGGGGAAGGTTAGGGGAGGGGGATAGATTGGGAGTTTGGGATTGACATGTACACACTGCTATATTTAAAATAAAATGCCTTTCCATGAAAAAAAAATCACTGAGTCTTTTATAAGCCACTGTTTTCTCATCTGTAAAATGGAGACAACAATATCTAATCTTTGATTTAATACGGTTATTCTGAGGGTCAAAATAATGTGTGAAGGCCTTTTGTAAAGTGCTGTACAAAACCACTGTTACTGTTGCATGACGAGGAAGAATGGGATTGTATACAGATTCTAGGAGAGAGGGGATAACTAATGTTTCCTTTCATGCCCCTTTATTACCATTTTAAACATATTTGTATAGGGTAACAGACAAAATATTTTATTCATTTACCTCAGACTTCCATCATGGAATCCAAAGGCAGAAAAAAAAAAATACTAGTCCCAAACTCTTCTGACTGAAAAAGCTAAAATCCAGATGTTCAAGTTTTTATTACTATACGCAATCTTCCAAGTAATTCACTTTTTTGTTCTTCTATAAAACTCAGCTACATTTGCTGTCAGAACTAGTGTTCAGCAGTCCCTCGTCAAAAGAACTGATCAGCTATCAGCGGATCATGTTACTCAGATTGTTCCAGAGACCAGCGGTAACTGTTGGGTTCCCAGCCTCCCAGGCTTTTCATGTAAGAGCACTAGGGGACATTTAATGGCTGTTTAAGTGTCTAGCTGTATCAAAAAGAAACTGTAATAAATGAGTTCAAGAAAAGAGAAAAACTGTATACAGTTTGCATGAATTCGGTGAGAGGAGCTGAGGTAGCCAAATGCTTTTCTGTTTGAATTCTCAAGACAGAAGTGCAGTCTCTCACACGGTACCAATGCTTGACACAGGATCAGCCATGGCCCTCTGGAAACTGCATTTTACTGTCCTTTGCTAGGAAGATTTTTTTTTTTTTTTTTAGAATTGGCTTCTTCTTCTTTTTTAAAATTTATTTATTTATTTATTTTTGGCTGTGTTGGGTCTCCGTTGCTACGCACGGGCTTTCTCTAGTTGCAGAGAGGGGCTACTCTTCACTGCTGTGCATGGGCTTCTCATTGTGGTGGCTTCTCTTGTTGCAGAGCATGGGCTCTAGGCGCGCAGGCTTAAGTAGTTGTGGTTCGCAGGCTCTAGAGCACAGGCTCAGTAGTTATGGCGCACGTGCTTAGTTGCTCCGCAGCTTGTGGGATCTTCCAGGACCAGGGCTTGAACCCGTGTCCCCTGCATTGGCAGGCGGATTCTTAACCACTGCACCACCGGGGAAGCCCCGCTAGGGAGTTTTTAATCCTCTTTTTAACAAGATGTTTTCAAAGTAAAGGGAGACAGTCAGGGAAGACACTGAGGAATTAAAAAAAAATCTCAGCTTATTTCAGGACTCATGCTACCACTTCTCCTTCCATGAGAGGCCGCTTCACAGCCCCCTTGTTTAAGCAGGAGGCTGGACCAGAGGTTTCTTTGTCATAAAACAAAGTGACACTATTAGGTTTCTTAATTGGATTCTTCCTAGAAAGGGAGTATGTATGATTTTTTAAATAGCAGCTACTTCTTCTTAATGAATCTTTAGAAATAAAGTAATGAAAGAGTTGAAGCTCAGAACTCTGCCCCTCTGGCTGAGTTCTAAGGTGCATTCCAGCAGGTAAACTGGGGTATTTTCCTGGACGTTGGAAGACACATTGCCAATTGGAGGGCCAATGCAGATTTAGTTTAGTTTAGTTTAGTTTAGTTTTGCTTTGCAGGTTTGGGGGAGAAATTAGTGCATTGGCTCTCTCTGGGGCTCTCGCTGCATGCATATTGATAGAACCTATTTGGTCAATATTATTTAACTTGTTTTGTGAAAAGCAGCGAAATCACGAAGAAGGAAAGGAGTGGCATCGGCAAATGTTCAAATCACCAAATGACTTTCATGTAATAGTTGAGATGTGTCATTGTAAGATCACTGTTCTCCCCAACTATAAAAGGCCCCTCAGCCTGCATCTGACCACAGAGTGACCTGAAGTCCTATAGTTAATACAGCTTGAGCAAAAGCTGCAAAAGTGACCTGTTAGGAAATAATTTTAGGTACAGTGACTTTCACATAAATAGATATGTGCAGTATGTATGTAAACATACGCATGTTTTGGCTTCAAAAGAGTCTTTGACAAATGTACTCTTTATATTCTTGACCATATCTCATATGGGCCTTTCCACACGTATCATTATTATCATAAATTCATCACTGGGAGCTATAAAATGGCCAAATTGTGAGTTATTAGGAAGATGGCTTTCAACAAGTAGCTGAACATTGAATAAGTCGAATTCATATTTTAGTAGCTGAGCTTGGGGAATCAAAAGGGTTTTTGTTTCCAGATTTTGCTGTATGAAATAACACACACACTTAAGTATAATAAATACTCTCACTTACCAATGCTGGTGACAGTGACACATATCCTAGCAATTTCTTGTACTGCTCAAAGGTGAAAAACTGTGAAACAAAACCAAACCCAGAGATTTATAACGATTTCCTGCAACAAACCTTTTAATTGACTCAAATTTCTTTAGTAAATCATTATATTCACCAGCATTCTAAAAAATGATAAACCATCAAACACAGTTTTTAATCCAGTCTTGGGTAGTTGCTATTGAATCTTACTTGAACATTCACATTTTCAAATGCAGCTATAATAGCCTACAGAAGAGCTGATGGAATCTTTTATAGCGGTAAATGAACCATACAGCTTCCATTTACCATGACCATTTTCAGTTTCCCCAGACATCAATAGACTCCTTTTTTATGGCAGTGATTCAAAATTATAGGCATAGAGACCTGAAATCTTTGGTCTCCTATGTTTTCTCTATGGCCTGCTTTCCCAGTGAATGCTCAATTTTCTAACCCATTTGTAAAAGACATCCACTTCTCAGCTTTAACTCGCATTTATACTGCTGTGTATCTCTACTGTTCCATGGGATTTCTAAACACTCAGTGATGACGAAGATGCCATGATAAACTAGGGAAGGACCCAACAAGGACATCTAGTCCATCCCCTGCCTGAAAGTAAGACTGTCCTCAACCTCAGTGAAGAAAGAGAGCTGCTTATTCCTTCCTTAAAAATCTGACGATGATGAAGATTTTGTTGGTTCCTTCAGTAGATGATGTTTAATATAATTTTCTCTGTAAATGGATTTCAATGGAGGCAAATCTAATCAATCACTTTGTATAATATGTTCCAAATAAAGTTCTCTCCTCTCTTTTTATATTATATATTTTGGACAACGATCTGCTTGAACATGATGGTTTGCTCCTGGGGTACTCTGTTAGGTAGCTGCCAACATCACTGATAAAACACACTCTTAGGTCCTGCTGGGGTCTGATTCTCAAGACCTCAGAAATGGCCTGGGTATTTTATGGTCTTAATATGTCTTCTACTCTATTACTTTATAACCCAGTACTATGGGGCAAGAAATAAATATAGATTTGAGAGCCAAATAATATTCTGTTGTTACAAAGAGGTAGTTCCATGTAAACATGGCTCTCATGTGTCTTTGGGCAGTTCCAGAGTCATTGCCATCACCAGATAGATGGATTCTCTTAAAGACTCAGTGACTATTTTTGTGCTATGTTCCTTTAAACCAACTCTGGATGTAGATTTCTGTAAAACAGGAATTCATTCATTCACTCATTCAACAAATATTTCTTGGTTCTACGCACTGGGGATGCAGCAGTAAACAAAGAGAAACCCCTGTCTTCTTGGTCTAACATTCCAGTGGATGGTGATAACCCTGAAACTATCCTAGTGTTCAAATAATACCACCAGGAGCCACAACAGGTTTGATGAGCGATGCACTAGAAACGATTAAAAGGAAAAGGGTTATGATCTTGGGTTTAAAAAATAATTTATTTTTTCTTCCTTTTCATGGTCATCATCGTAACTATTCTTTGATAACCACCCTGCGTGGATTTTGACATAAGCAGTCCTAGGTTTGAATCCGGAATTAGCTATGGAGGTATAGCTTGACCTTTCTAACCCTGAAGAACACAAAACTTCTAGAGTAGTCCTTAAATAAGAGAACTTGAGTAAGATTTCTTGACATTCCTGGCACATAGGAGACTTTCAGAAAATCTTAGTTTCCATTTCCTTTCTTCACTTTGGATACTAAAGGAACCATCGATCCCTTATGTACATGTATCATTCATGAGAGCTTGCTGTGGTCTAGGAAACATGCTAAGGCCTTTGGATGTGCTACTGCATTTAATCCATACAACATCACCAGGTAACAGGTTAGAGTACAACCATGATTCCCACTTGTAGATACCTGTCCTGCAGCTAGTGAATGGAAGGATTGAGATTTCTCCCTAAGTCTAACTCCAAAGCCTGGGTATGCTCTTAACCACTACACTACACTGTACTGCTCACTGCTGAGCCATGATTTTTTAGTGGTTTGGAAAGAGGTTCTCTGCGATAGAGTTTTCTTTCTGCTGAGGTCTTCTTGCCTTCCCTGACCTTGGAAGCTGAGTCCCTTAAGGCAGAAGATTTCAAACTTTTTTGACCACAATCTACTATTTACCATATTTATCATAATCTATTTACCCAGCACAGGTGCACATGCACATGTAGTACACACTCATATTTATAACTGAAACAAAACATTGCTGTAAAACAATGTTCAGCTCTTCACTATGTGTAATGCATTCTGTCTCTACTCTATTTCATCAAAAAATTTTCTGGTGAACCACTACATCTAGTGACCCATCAAATTGATTTCAGGACTCACAGGTCATGACCCATACTTTGGAAACACTGCTCTAAGGGGTCTATGTGGGTTCGGGAAAGTTCTGGGAGATGATGGACCTCACAGAATGCCTCATTACCTTGCTCCCTTCCAGTGTGAGGATGCATTTTTTTTTCCTTCTGACTTTCTGTCATGACAAAGAATTAAGGAACAAACTGAGATCTCAAAGGAGAAGTGTGGGGACATAGACTTGACCTGTCACTCTAAGCAATTCTCACAGGCAATTCCAAGTCTACACTTTGGGGCAATTCTAGGCTTTTCATTTCCCCATCTCTAAAACTGTTTTTAAAAAACTACCACCAGCTGGTTGGTACTCATCAGCAGTCTGGCTGGAAGATTCTGGTGAATGGCTAGGATGAAGTGATTCAGGTTCCTACAAATAAAGAAGCCTCACAGATCAGAGATAAGTTGCTAATGTATTAAATTCAAAAGTAATGAACAGGGACTCCCCTGGTGGCGCAGTGGATAAGACTCTGCGCTCCCAATGCAGGGGGCCTGGGTTCGATCCCTGGTCTGGGAGCTAGATCCCACATGCATGCTACAACTAGGAGTTCGCATGCCACAACTGAGGAGCCCGTGAGGTGCAACTAAGGAGCCCGCCTGCTGAAACTAACACCCAGTGCAACCAAATAAATAAATAAATATTAAAGAAAAGTAGTGAACAATATATATTACATATTCTAATAAGCAAATAGTGCTTCAAACTAAAAATAAAAAACCTTGTTTTAATTTCTACCTTTGCAACCAAAGTCTAATTTACTGAATATAAAATAAAATATTATCTCAAGAAAGGAAATATTAAAATCTTTTAAAATGGATTTTCAATAATAGTAAATAACATAATGTCATAGTTTGAAACCAATATTAAATAAAAATATTCATTCATTCAACAAATATTTACTGGATGCCTCCCATGTGCAAAGCTTAGAAGACATTGTACTACAACTATATTCTTAAGAACTAGTAGATTAGTTGTTACTTTAATTCCTTTCTATAGAGTACTACTCTTTTACTTCCTTCATGATATTTCTTAATATTTCTCATCCACAACACTAGTTAGTGCAGAGATGTGATAAAGGTACCCTATCACATAAGACATGAGGTTACACTCTAAGGATGAAATTAGGAGGGTCAACGTGTAATAATGTCACCTACCCAGAGTCATGCAAATGTGTGACTTAAGAGGTTTGAAAACATTCGTAGTCAGTCAAGGCTTTGGGAACCTTGAATATAAAATCTTGAATCCAAATTAATATGTTATATATAACCTATAAAGTGGAACCTTGAAATTGGTAGTCTGGTTGGATTTATCCCAGGAAAGGGGCTGGACCTCGGGGACAGGCCGTGTGGTCCCTGGAGAAGTGTCAAGTTGTGCTTCGGCAGGGGAGGTGGGTACAGTTTGCCTGGGTGACCCAGCCCTCCGGACGGCACTTTCCCCTTTGCTTTCATCACGCTCACTAAGCAGTCTGATCACTAAGCTGACCTCCCAGATCGTCTATTCTGGGAGGCAGTTAAATTACGTGGAAACAGTTTGATCCATTTGGGTCTTACTTTTAACAAGTGGGACCTGAGCAGTGCTCAGACTAGGGTTAACTATTCCGCAATACAGAGGCAAACACCTTCTGGGTACACCTCTCAATACCCTGTGCATTTCTTTTCTTTTTTTTTTTTTTGCATTACAATTTTTTAAAATATCTTTATTGGAGTATAATTGCTTTACAACGGGGTGTTAGTTTCAGCTTTATAACAAAGTGAATCAGCTATACGTATATATATATATCCCCATATCCCCTCCCTCTTGCGTCTCCTTCCCACTCTCCCTATCCCATCCCTATAGGTGGTCACAAAGAACTGAGCTGATCTCCCTGTGCTATGTGGCTGCTTCCCACTAGCTATCTAGTTTACACTTGGTAGTATATATAAGTCCATGCAACTCTCTCACTTCATCCCAGCTTCCCCTTCCCCTTCCCCGTGTCCTCAAGTCCATTCTCTACGTCTGCATCTTTATCCCTGTCCTGCCCCTAGATTCTTCATAACCCTTTTTTTTCTTTGAGATTCCATATATATGTATTAGCAAACGGTATTTGTTTTTCTCTTTCTGACTTACTTCACTCTGTATGACAGACTCTAGATCCATCCATCTCACTAGAAATAACTCAATTTCGTTTCTTTTTATGGCTGAGTAATATTCCATTGTATATATGTGCCACATCTTCTTTATCCATTCATCTGTTGATGGACACTTGGTTGCTTCCATGTCCTGGCTATTGTAAATAGAGCTGCAATGAACATTCTGGTACATGACTCTTTTTGAATTATGGTTTTCTCAGGGTATATGCCCAGTAGTGGGATTGTTGGGTCATATGGTAGTCCTATTTTTAGTTTTTTAAGGATCCTCCATACCGTTCCCCATAATGGCTTTATTAATTTACATTCCCACCAAGAGTACAAGAGGGTTCCCTTTTCTCTACACCCTCTCCAGTATTTATTGTTTGTAGATTTTTTCATGATGGCCATTCTGACTGGTGTGAGGTGATACCTCATTGTAGTTTTGATTTGCATTTCTCTAATGATTAGTGATGTTGAGCATTCTTTCATGTGTTACTTGGCAAGCTGTATATCTTCTTTGGAGAAATGTGTATTTAGGTCTTCTGCTCATTTTTAGATTGGGTTGTTTGTATTTTTGATATTGAGGTGCATGAGCTGCTTGTAAATTTTGGAGATTAATCCTTTGTCAGTTGCTTCATTTGTAAATATTTTCTCCCATTCTGAGGAATGTCTTTTTGTCTTATTTATGGTTTCCTTTGCTGTGCAAAAGCTTTTAAGTTTCATTAGGTCCCATTTGTTTATTTTTCTTTTTATTTCCATTTCTATAGGTGGTGGGTCAAAAAGGATCTTGCTGTGATTTACGTCACAGAGAGTTCTGCCTATGTTTTCCTCTAAGAGTTTTATAGTGTCTAGCCTTACATTGAGGTCTTTAATCCATTTTGAGTTTATTTTTGTTTATGGTGTCAGGGAGTGTTCTAATTTCATTCTTTTACATGTAGCTGTCCAGTTTTTGCAGCATCACTTATTGAAGAGGCTGTCTTTTCTCCATTGTATATTCTTGCCTCCTTTATCAAAATTAAGGTGACCATATGTATGTGGGATTATCTCTGGGCTTTCTATCCTGTTCCATTGATATATATTTCTGTTTTTGTGCCAGTACCATATTGTCTTGATTACTGAAGCTTTGTAGTGTAGTCTGAAGTTAGGGAGCCTGATTCCTCCAGCTCCATTTTTCTTTCTCAAGATTGCTTTGCCTATTCGGGATCTTTTGTGTTTCCATACAAATTGTGAAATTTTTTGTTCTAGTTCTGTGAAAAATGCCATTGGTAGTTTGATAGGGATTGCACTGAATCTGTAGATTGCCTTGGATAGTACAGTCATTTGCACAATGTTGATTCTTCCAATCCAAGAACATGGTATATCTCTCCATCTGTTTGTATCATCTTTAATATCTTTCATCAGTGTCATAGTTTTCTGCATGCAAGTCTTTTGTCTCCTTAGGTAGGTTTATTCCCATATATTTTATGCTTTTTCTTGCAATGGTGAATGGGAGTGTTTCCTTAATTTCTCTTTCAAATTTTTCATCATTAGTGTATAGGAATGCAAGAGATCTCTGTGCATTAATTTTGTATCCTGCTACATTACCAAATTCATTGATTAGCTCTACAAATTTTCTGGCAGCATCTTTAGGATTCTCTATGTATAGTATCATGTCATCTGCAAACAGTGACAGCTTTACTTCCTCTTTTCCAATTAGGATTCCTTTTATTTCTTTTTCTTCTCTGATTGCTGTGGCTAAAACTTCCAAAACTACGTTGAATAATAATGGTGAGAGTGGGCAACCTTGCCTTGTTCCTGAACTTAGTGGAAATGGTTTCAGTTTTTCACCATTGAGAATGATGTTGGCTGTGGCTTTGTCATATATGGCCTTTATTTTGTTGAGGTAAGTTCCCTCTATGCCTACTTTCTGGAGGGTTTTTATAATAAATGGGTGTTGAATTTTGTCAAAAGCTTTCTCTGCATCTATTGAGATGATCATATGGTTTTTAATCCTTTAAGTTGTTAATATGGTTTATCACATTGCTTGATTTGCATATATTGAAGAATCCTTGCATTCCTGGGATAAATCCCACTTGATCGTGGTTATGTGATCCTTTTAATGTGCTGTTGGATTCTGTTTGCTAGTATTTTGTTGAGGATTTTTGCATCTATGTTCATCAGTGATATTGGCCTGTAGTTTTCTTTCTTTGTGACATCTTCGTCTGGTTTTGGTATCAGGGTGACAGCGGCCTCGTAGAATGAGTTTGGGAGTGTTCCTCCCTCTGCTATATTTTGGAAGAGTTTGAGAAGGATAGGTGTTAGCTCTTCTCTGAATGTTTGATAGAATTCGCCTGTGAAGCCATGTGGTCCTGGGCTTTTGTTTGTTGGAAGATTTTTAAATCACAGTCTCAATTTCAGTGCTTGTGATTGGTCTGTTTATATTTTCTATTTCTTCCTGCTTCAGTCTCAGAACGTTGTGCTTTTCTAAGAATGTGTCCATTTCTTCCAGGTTGTCCATTTTACTGGCATATAGTTGCTTGTAGTAATCTCTCATGATCCTTTGTATTTCTGCAGTGTCAGTTGTTATTTCTCCTTTTTCGTTTCTAATTCTACTGATTTGAGTCTTCTCCGTTTTTTTCTTGATGAGTCTGGCTAATGGTTTATCAATTTTGATTATTTTCTCAAAGAACCAGCTTTTAGTTTTACTGATCTTTGCTATTGTTTCCTTCATTTCTTTTTCATTTATTTCTGATCTGATATTTATGATTTCTTTCCTTCTGCTGACTTTGGGGGTTTTGTTCTTCTTTCTTTAATTGCTTTAGGTGTAATGTTAGGTTGTTTATCTGAGATGTTTCTTGAGGTAGGATTGTATTGCTATAAACTTCCCTCTTAGAACTGCTTTTGCTGCAACCCATAGGTTTTGGGTTGTCGTGTTTTATTGTCATTTGTTTCTAGGTATTTTTTGATTTCCTCTTTGATTTCTTCAGTGATCTCTTGGTTATAAAGTAGTGTATTGTTTAGCCTAAATGTGTTTTTATTTTTTACAGACTTTTTTCCTGTAATTGCTATCTAGTCTCATAGCACTGTGGTCAGAAAAGATACTTGATACAATTTCAATTTTCCAAAATTTACCAAGGCTTAATTTATGACCAAAGATATGATCTATCGTGAAGAATGTTCCATGAGCACTTGAGAAGAAAGTGTATTCTGTTGTTTTTGGATGGAATGTCTTATAAATATCAATTAAGTGCATCTTGTTAATGTATCATTTAAAGCTTGTGTTTCCTTATTTATTTTCATTTTGGATGATCTGTCCATTGGTGAAAGTGGGGTGTTGAAGTCCCCTACTATGATTGTGTTAATGTCAATTTCCCCTTTTACGGCTGTTAGCATTTGCCTTATATATTGAGGTGTTCCTATGTTGGGTGTATAAATATTTACAATTGTTATATCTTCTTCTTGGATTGATACCTTGATCATTATGTAGTGTCCTTCTTTCTCTCTTGTAATAGTCTTTATTTTAAAGTCTATTTTGTCTTATATGAGAATTGCTACTCCAGCTTTCTTTTGATTTCCATTTGCATGGAATATCTTTTTCCATCCCCTCACTTTCAGTCTGTATGTGTCCCTAGGTCTGAAGTCGGTCTCTGTAGACAACATATGTACGGGTCTTGTTTTTTTACCCATTCAGCCACCCTATGTCTTTTGGCTGGAGCATTTAATCCATTTACATTTAAAGTAATTATCAATATGTATGTTCCTATTACCATTTTCTTAATTGTTTTGGGTTTGCTATTGTAGGTCTTTTCCTTCTCTTGTGTTTCCTGCGTAGAGAAGTTACTTTAGCATTTGTTGTAAAGCTGGTTTGGTGGTGCTGAATTCTCTTAGCTTTTGCTTGTCTGTAAAGGTTTTAATTTCTCCGTCAAATCTGAATGAGATCCTTGCTGGGTAGAGTAATCTTGGTTGTAGGTTTTTCCCTTTCATCACTTTAAACATGTCCTGCCACTCCCTTCTGGCTTGCAGAGTTTCTGGTGAAAGATCATCTGTTAACCTTATGGGAATTCCCTTGTATGTTATTTGTTGCTTTTCCCTTGCTGCTTTTAATATTTTTCCTTTGTATTTAATTTTTGATAGTTTGATTAATATGTGTATTGGCATGTTTCTCCTTGGATTTATCCTGTACGGGACTCTCTGCACTCCCTGGACTTGATTAACTATTTCCTTTCCCATATTAGGGAAATATCTTCAAATATTTTCTCAGTCCCTTTCTTTTTCTCTTATTCTTCTGGGACACCTATAATGCGAATGTTGGTGCATTTAATATTGTCCCAGAGGTCTCTGAGACTGTCCTCAATTATTTTCATTCTTTTTTCTTTATTTTGCTCTGTGGTAATTATTTCCACTATTTTATCTTCCAGGTCACTGACCCCTTCTTCTGACTCAGTTATTCTGCTATTGATTCCTTCTAGAGAATTTTTAATTTCATTTACTGTGTTGTTCATCACTGTTTGTTTGCTCTTTAGTTCTTCTAGGTCCTTGGTAAATGTTTCTTATACTTTCTCCATTCTATTTCCAAGATTTTGGATCATCTTTACTATGATTACTCTGAATTCTTTTTCAGGTATACTGCCCATTTCCTCTTCGTTTGTTTGGTCTGGTGGGTTTTTACCTTGCTCCTTCATCTGCTCTGTGTCTCTCTGTCTTCTCATTTTGCTTATCTTACTGTGTTTGGGGTCTCCTTTTCTGCAGGTTTGTAGTTCCCGTTGTTTTTGGTGTCTGTCCCCAGTGGCTTAGGTTGGTTCAGTGGGTTGTGTAGGCTTTCTGGTGGTGGGGACTAGTGCCTGTGTTCTGGTGGATGAGGCTGGATCTTGTCTTTCCGGTGGGCAGGACTGTGCCCAGTGGTGTGTTTTGGGATGCCTGTGACCTTATTATTATTTTAGGCAGCCTCTCTGCTAATTTGTGGGGTTGTGTTCCTGTGTTGCTAGTTGTTTGTCATATGGTGTCCTGCACTGTCGCTTGCTGGTCATTGAGTGGAGCTGGGTCTTAGCGCTGAGATGGAGATCTCTGGGAGAGCTTTCGCTGTTTGATATTATGTGGAGCCGGGTGGTCTCTGGTGAACCGATGTCCTGAACTCGGCTCCCCCACCTCAGAGGCACAGACCTGACACCCAGCTGGAGCATCAAGACCCTGTCAGCCACACGGCTCAGAAGAAAAGGGAGAAAAAAAGAAAGAAAGAAATAAAAAATAAAATAAAGTTATTAAAATAAAAAATAATTATTAAAAATTAAAAAGCAATAAAAAAAGAAAAAAAAAGAAAGAAGAGAGCAACCAAACCAAAAACAAATCCACCAATGATAACAAGCACTAAAAACTTAGTAAAAAAAAAACAAAAACAAAAAAACACGGACAGACAGAACCGTAGGACAAATGATAAAAGCAAAGCTATACAGACAAAACCACACAATGAAGCATACACATACACACTCACAAAAAGACAAAAAGGAAAAAAACATATATATCGTTGCTCCCAAAGTCCACTGCCTAAATTTTGGGATGATTCGTTGTCTATTCAGGTATTCCACAGATTCAGGGTACATCAAGTTGATTGTGGAGATTTAATCTGCTGCTCCTGAGGCTGCTGGGAGAGATTTCCCTTTCTCTTCTTTATTTGCACAGCTCCTGGGGTTCAGCTTTGCATTGGCCCCACCTCTGTGTGTAGGTCGCCTGAGGGCGTCTGTTCCTGCCTAGACAGGATGGGGTTAAGTAGCAGCTGATTAGGGGGATTTGGTCACTCAGGCTAGGGGGAGGGAGGGGTATGGAATGTGGGGCGAGCCTGCAGCGGTAGAGGCTGGCATGACGTTGCAGCAGCCTGAGGCGTGCCGTGTGTTCTCCTGGGGAAGTTGTCCCTGGATCACGGGACCCTGGCAGTGGAGGGCTACACAGGCTCCCGGGAGGGGAGGTGTGGACAGTGACCTGTGCTTGTACACAGGCTTCTTGGTGGCTGCAGCAGCAGCCTTAGCATCTCATGCCCGTCTCTGGGGTCCGCGCTGATAGCCACAGCCCGCGCCCATCTCTGGAGCTCGTTTAGGCGGTGTTTTGAATCCCCTCTCCTCGCGCACCCTGAAACAATGGTCTCTTGCCTCTTAGGCAAGTCTAGACTTTTCCCAGACTCCCTCCTGGCTAGCTGTGGTGCACTAGTCCCCTTCACAATGTGCTCATGCAGCCAACCCCAGTCCTGTCCCTGGGATCCGACCTCCGAAGCCCGAGTCTGAGCTCCCAGCCCCCACCCATCCTGGCGGTTGAGCAAACAAGCCTCTCGGGCTGGTGAGTGCTGGTCGGCACCAATCCTCTGTGCGGGAATCTCTCCGCTTTGCCCTCCGCACCCCTGTTGCTGCGATCTCCTCCGTGGCTCCGAAGCTTCCCCCTCGCCACTCCCTGTCTCCGCCAGCGAAGGGGCTTCCTAGTGTGTGGAAACCTTTCCTCCTTCACAGCTCCCTCCCACTGGTGCAGGTCCCATCCCTATCCTTTTGTCTCTGTTTATTCTTTTTTCTTTTGCCCTACCAAGGTATGTGGGGAGTTTCTTGCCTTTTGGGAAGTCTGAGGTCTTCTGCCAGCGTTCAGTAGGTGTTCTGTAGGACATGTTCCACGTGTAGATGTATTTCTGATGTATTTGTGGGGAGGAAGGTCAATTCCATGTCTTACTCTTCCGCCATCTTGAAGGTCTCTTCCACCCTGTGCATTTTGAGGCCTCCCAGTTTGGCTGGTGGGAACAGACACTGTTCCCAGCTCTGCATGACTGCCCAGCACTGATCCCTTGAATACTTCGGACAGCTGTTTCCAGGCCTTGCTTGTTTCCTCATATGTGCTCAGGTCAGCTGAATACTTGAGACATCCCTCTGAAGACCTTAGGTGTCTCTCTTTGTGCAGCTCTCTCCTTCTCTGGTGCTATGGCCTGGGAGCTCTAGGTGCCTTGCCCTCCCTGGCCTCTCAGCTCCTTCTCAACCCAGGGAGTCCACTGGTTGAGGGAGTCAACTGGATTTCTCCTGTGTGTCCCTGGAAACTCTCTCAAGCCAGTGACCTGGGGCAATCCATAGGGCTCATCTCATTTGTTTTCCATCTCAGGTATGACTCTCCCTCCTTGTCTTATGTCCAGTGTCTTAAAAATTGTGGTTTCATATATGTTGTTCATTTTCTGCTCTTGCTGTTTCAGGCAGGAGAGAAAATCTGGTCCCTGTGACTTCATCTTGGCTGGAAATACAGTGGTGAACAAATAGACTTCATAGTATATCAATATAATCTTTCATGAGTTTGGTTAGCATTAAGCAGTCCTTGAGAATCTGACCATGGAATAATGGTGTTTCTGGACCTGTGAAGCTCAAGACTAGATCCTGGAACCTGGCACGTTGTTCCTGCCATCCCTGAGTAAACAGCTGGTCTCTTTCTGAGGTCTTCATTTCTTTTTGCTAACTACAATACTAATTCTGTCTTCATTTGTGAAAAGGGAAGTTTCATTTATTTAGCATAAATGAATCTCATTATTTTAATGATGAATCTCATTTCAAAGAATAAAGTACAGAAAAAACAACATTATCTGTTTCTAGACATTGTCTGTTTATATACACACACACACATAATATTCAGAGAGCATATATACGTATGTATGTGTGTGTATATATCTATGGTCTCTGAATATTTTTTCAAAGTAAACTTTGATGACATACAATGAAGCAGTTTATGATGTATGAAACTGTTGCAATCAGATGATCATTTTCCTCACAAATACTAAGATAAAGTATCTATAAAATGAGTGTTTTCATAAATTGTGCTGAAAAACAAGTGCTATCCATCTGGCAAAGATACACTAAACTCGAAGTTATACTTAAAAAGCCAACGTACTTACCATATGTCTCAATAATTTTAAGGTAAAATCTACTTGAAACAACATGTCTGGGACACATACACCATATCCAGTTGCCCAGAAGTTCATCTGTTAACCATTGTTCTGGCAGGGAGCATTGCTTTTTTTAAGTAGAGACTAATTCAGTTTTGTAAAGCTCAAGTTTTTTTTTCTTCCGTAAAAGACTGTTCAACATTGATAAACCTTAATCTTCTTAAAGTTTAAATTGTCTCCAACATACAGTATTAAGAAAAAATATTCCATGAAAAACTAATTATAGTTTACTTTATTTATACACGTAAAACTCTGAACAAATGAATATATAATTCCATGGAGACAAAGTGACTTTCCTTTTGAACAGGAACTATGCTCTGTTTGTTTACTTGGGCAATCTTTTATCAAGTGAAGCCATTTCATAATTCAACTCAGCCCTCTTGTGTACTTTGGTGAACTTTTTCCAGATTCTCTATTGCGATTCAGATCCTTTTCTTTTTTTTTTTTTTGATTCAGATCCTTATAATGAAATTTGTATTGAAGTAATAATATAAAATCACAAAAACTATGGCAACGAAGAGGATGAATTTACAGAGAAAGCATGTTTTAAAGCTTTGCTTTCTGAATTCTAGACCTGAATTAAATCCTATTAAATCACCATTTTCACAGGATGTAAAAGTCTGGTGTCTGTGTATATATGTTGGGTTTTTTTAATCATAATTTTTAACTCAGTCACCCTCTTAATTAACTGATATAAGTATATAAGCTGTTTTTCTTACCTTTCAGGAATGTTGGGAACACAAATTGAGTAATGTATGTGAAAAAAACTTTATGTCATTAGCTGGAAAGGAAGTCTTTCAGTCTAAGTTTATGTTATCCTTATTATGGAAAGACAAAGCCATATTTGGTGATGTCAGTGGTGTGGGGGGAGGGGCAATGCCAGTCAGAGCCACTGGGATCAGGACTTTTGTCTGAAAGAACTTATAAAAGCACGATCAGATTTAGTTCTTTCTCCCCAGAGGTCCTGCTAGATCTCCATGTTCTTATCCAGATACTGAACCAGCAGGTAGTACATAAATGTCCATAGTTATAAGATTATGCAGAAGCCGCATAGCACAGGGAGATCAGCTCGGTGACCACCTAGAGGGGCGGGATAGGGAGGGTAGGAGGGAGACGCAAGAGGGAGGAGATAATATGTGTACATATTGCTGAATCACTTTGTTATACAGCAGAAACTAACACACCATTGTAAAGCAATTATACTCCAATAAAGATGTTAAAAAAAAAAAAGAATGGAAATGAGTGTAGTGGAAGTAATGATTTTGTGAAAACCAGAATAGAGAATTTTAACAGAGGAGACCAGGGGGAAAAATGAAGTTAGCACACCAAATAAATGTGCTATATGAGAATCATACACAAAGAAATATAATGTCTTAGTGTGCTCTGTTCATAAAATGAGAATGATTTAAGGAGAAAGGCTTTTCTACCTCGCCTCTCTCCTCTCCTCTCCCTCTCTCTTTCTTTAATAATTATTGCTCCAAAGGCAAAGTTATGAATTGCCTTGAGAAAAAGTCCAAGCTCTTTTGTGGCTGCTGTGGTTTGATTACATGAATTTCATTCACCACTGTGCTTTTTGTATAATTTCTCCATTAGAAGGGAATGCCTTTACCTGGAAAAAAATAATCCACAAATCAACATAGCAATATTTGAGAGACTGACCAAGTCTAATTATGATAAAAATTGTTACAATTTAAAAAATTTAAGATTTTTAAAAATTTTAGAAGTTTTAGTATTTTATGTTTAATTTCCATTAATGTCCCATCATTTATGGTGGGATGTGTTGATGCTGAAGCTCTTACTACAGTCTATTTTCAGTTGGTGGGAAGGCATACAATGTTTACCTTCACTGCTCTTTTTGGTGTTTCAGCCAAGATGGGTGGCAGAATTCCCTTGTAAAAACCGAACAACCTATTGGAGAAATAAAAAGATTTATATAAGTAAGGGAATTAGGAAACAGGTGATTGTGCTGTTGTTTATGGATGAAGCAACTAATCTTAAAGTATTCCCAATTTCAATGTAGCACATCAGTCGTGAAATCTTCCTTTGTTTTAATTTTAAAGTGAAGAGATTATGATATCTACTATGACATTGAGAAGAGGAATAAATGATACTGAGACTGGAACCCCTTAGGTAAGTTGCTAAACATAATCATGAGTTGTACCTTAAAGCTAAAGTCAGCCCTCCTTAATCTAAGGAATCTTGAATTTAGTTTTCCAGTTGTGTGGTTGGTAGTAGCCTCAAGCTGTCTACCGTCTTGCATTTCCTCCCTGTGATCACCAAATGAGGTTAGTGCTATACCTAAGCCCACTAGACTGAAACTTCTGAGGCTAACCAGGAGATGAAAACCTCAATTTTAGGTTTACTAACACAGGGGAACTAACAAACTCTATGGCTGTGGAACTAGGGCTCCCAGCTCTGTCCTGAATTAGTCATAATTTTTTTAACTTCCTTGGTGGAGATGGAAGGAGGTCAGGGAGGGCTAATTACAGGGACATACGCTGCTGACAGAAGAAATGTCAAACTCCCCTGCTGATATGCAATCTCACAGGGCATGGGACAGCTATTGTTGCCAATATTGAGGGACTCATGGTTACATATTCAGACACTTTTAGGAAAAAAAAGAATGAGTGCCATATGCTTATGATAAGTTTTATAAAAAGTCACCACTTACTTCTCATTAAAATTTAAGATTTTTATATTTGTCTGTCCTGGAATCTTTACATATATATATGCTATACCCTCATTTAAACCTGAAAATATTTCAACAGAAGAGAATATTCTGCATCATTTTCTGAGATAATCAGTTTCCCTGGTGAACCCATAAGTGGCTACAGATAAAGGCAGGACTCAACGTGTTCCTATTTTAGGATATACATTTAATATCCTAGAGAAAGCTGGAGCTTCTCTGATTGACCCATCAAACTTCACTCCATCTCCCTTATTTGGGTTCTGCTTCTAGCTGAGCTTCTGGAACAATAACGTTAAGAATTTATTCAGATTAACCCACTGTGCCACCCAATCCAACATGGTGACCTCTTTTTTTTTTTTTTTTTTTTTTTGCAGCACGCGGGCCTCCCACAGCTGTGGCCTCTCCCGTTGCGGAGCACAGGCTCCGGACGCGCAGGCTCAGCGGCCATGGCTCAAGGGCCCAGCCGCTCCGCAGCATGTGGGTGTGCACACATGTGTATGTAACCAGGACACAAATATTTGTTAAGATTATGGATTTTATGAAGAGGAAGAAAGGAATTAAATGATCCCCTGATGTGGTCTTATTTTGCCCACTATTTTCGACCTAATGAATAGTACTAGCATTTGTATATAGGAAGTAAAGCAGAATCTGCTTTGAAGAACTATGGGAATTCATGAATTCCCCCCCACCTCCTTTCCATTCCAACTACTGATGCCTGAAATTCACTTGTAAAACTTAAATACTCTTTGTCATTTAAATTTCATTATAAATTAATTATTATATAATTTTCAGCATGAGAGTGACTAAGCATAGGTTTGGTCTTCCTAAAAGATAAATGTGATTTTCCTGAATAGAAGTTCTATATTTATAATAAAAGACATTATTAGTTCTGTTTTTCTTGGGCTGATTTTTTCACATCTGGAAGAGTATGTCTGGGTATAGGGGGGAAACAAAGAAGAACATTTAAGTAAGTAAAGCTTTTAGGACAGAGTGTCCTGATTAATAGAGGTACTTGAAATCCCATACAACGGAGAACAGATATAGGACGAACAGTTGCTCAGCCTGGAGAAGAAAGAGCTTAGGGACAAACATGAGGAACATGATGGATCTTTTGAAAAATGAGCATGTAGGAAAGAGATTAGACTTTTCTGTTTGTTTCCAGGTGGTAGAACTAGGACCAACAGGTTCAAGCAACAAGGAAAGACACATTTTTGGCTCAGTGGGAGCTTAATACGAGGAAGTACTTCTAATAATCTGAACTATCTGAAGATAGAATGGACTCTCTTGAAGAGTGTGAGTTCCTTTTGGTACGTGGTCAAGCGGTCTGGATGGCCACTCATCATGGATGCCAGAAATGGACGTACACGGCAATGGAAGGATTTGAGGGACCTCGAGCTTGGTTTACTCCAATCCTCAGATTTTGTTATTCTAAGAAAAAGAACAAGAAGACATGGGAAAGCACTTTTCTGAAGAGACAAACTCTGCATTACTTTGAACTTTTGCCTAACGTGGAGCACTGCTTCTCTGGAGGAGGACAAGAAGTCTTATAAGCAACACAGAAGGTCTTCATTTTAAAAATGATGAGAGAAAATATTAAAAAGAGGTGTAAGGCAGGAGGGAAGAAAGGCAGCTGGGAGAGCCATAAGGATTTAATCTGAAAAGAGCTGGGAGGTCCAGAGCCCTCTGCTTCATGTTGGCCATGCTTCCTTGATACGTCCTCTTTCTCCACTCTCTGCTCTGCTCCTTTCATGTGCAATCATCTTCCCCTCCCCCACCAGCTCCAGCCATCCCACCAACCTGAACTCTCTAATGAGGAATGAAGAGCTTTAAAGGGAGATTCTCAAGGACCACGGGCAGCATTTGCTGGCAAATGGGAAGCTAGAACTATGTACTTCCTTGCATTATTTTTACAGTATATCCATGCAATATCGGGCAACTATGGAATAGCCAGGCTGGCACCTCTTCTGCTGAGAATTGCCCCACCCAATTTTTTTTAAACCACTGGAACCAACGTATTAGTACAATATGATACTGCTTGTAGGCAGTGGTTGACTGGGCATCTCGCTACATGGATCCAAGTGGTTTTCTGCCTCTGTGCCCCAGCTAATCTGACCCAAGCAGTGCTTTTCTCCAGGATTTTGGAATTGGAATTGAAAAGGTCAGCCTCACTCTGTGTGGCTGAAGCTCTAAGATATAAAGCTAGAATATCAACAGCAGTCATGTTTTCTGTCAATCTGCAGTGGTAAGAAAGAAGGAAGCCATCGTTCAGGGAAACAAAGAAGAAAGATAGAGAAGTTCTGGTACTGTGAGTGTGATCCCGCTGACAGGATTTCTTTAAGCCTAGTTACACCGTGACCCTTCTTAAATACTGACATTTCCCTTTGCTTTTGATCCTTTGAGATACCCAGTAACATTTATAATAAATTCCTTTATGTACTTACAACCCAAAGTCCCGGATCAGGAAATTGGTCCCTACAGCCAAAGTGGCTGCTGCTGTACCTCCGTACCACGCCCTCTCCCATGAAAAGCGTTCGGTCAGGTAAGAGTAGCACTTGGGCCAATCCAAAGAGTCACACCCAAAATGTGATCAAGAATGCAAATCTAAACTACAATGAGGTACCACCTCACACCAGTCAGAATGGACATAATTAAGAAGTCTACAAATAATAAGTGTTAGAGAGGGTGTGAAGAAAAGGGAACCCTCTTACACTGTTGGTGGGAATGTAAATTGGTGGAGTTATTATGGAAAACAGTATGGAGGTTCCTCAAACAACTAAAAATAGAGTTGCCGTATGATCCAGCAATCCCACTCCTGGGCATATGCCCAGACAAAGCTATAATTCGAAAAGATACATGCACCCCTATGTTCGTAGAAGCACTATTTATAATAGCCAAGGCATGGAAATAACCTAAATGTCCATCGACAGATGAATGGATAAAGAAGATGTGGTATATATGTACAATGGAGTACTACTCAGCTATAAAAAAGAATGAAATAATGCTGTTTGCAGCTACATGTATGGACCTAGAGATTATCATACTAAGCGAAGTAAGTCAGAAGGAGAAAGACAAATACCATATATCACTCATATGTGGAATCTAAAATATGACATGAACATATCTATGAAACAGAAACAGACTCATAGGCAGAGAATGGACTTGTGGTTGCCAAGGGGGAGAGGGGGTGAGGGAGAGAAGAACTGGGAGCTTGCGATTAGCAAACTACTATTTATAGGACGGATAAACAACAAGGGGCTACTGTATAGCAAAGGGAACTATATTCAATATCCTGTGATAAACCAGAAAGGAAAAGAATATGAAAACAAATATATATTGATATATGCATAACTGAATCGCTATGCTGTACGGCAGAAATTAATACAACATTGTAAATGTAAATCAACTATACTTCAACAAAATTTTTTTTAAAAATGTGAGCAAGAGAACGTGGGTAAGGCCTCAAGCTGATGACATATTTTTCTGACTTGATTAGATAATTACTGGAAGCTTTCCTAATGTAAAGTATGATATACAGATTCTAAAAAACCAAAAGGACTTGTAATGTTTTATGAAGAAGATACTTTCTTTTTGGCTAAAGAACTGATGTTTGTACTTACATGCACTGTTCATTCTGCCAATTTTTTCTGTGTTCATGTAATTTTGGCTTGAAATACAGAGCATATAGCTTACCAGGACAATAAGCAGGGAAGTTAAGAGATTTGTGACACCCATATCAACATGCTTTATCCCGCTTACTTCCCAGGACATTCAGTCGACTCCCTGAATGAATGGAAAGTGAGATTCTAATGTCTACTGGAAAGACAGTAAAACCACCACAGTGGTTTGTTTTTTCTTGTTTTTTGGGGTTTTTTTTTTTGCAGTACACGGGCCTCTCACTGCTGTGGCCTCTCCTGTTGCGGAGCACAGGCTCCGGATGCGCAGGCTCAGTGGCCATGGCTCACGCGCCCTGCCGCTCCGCGGCATGTGGGATCTTCCCGGACCGGGGCACGAACCCGTGTCCCCTGCATCGGCAGGCGGACTCCCAACCACTGCGCCACCAGGGAAGCCCCACCACAGTGGTTTTAAGTTTTGACCCACATCAAGCCAACTGGCGAACTCTTTGGAAGAGACACAAGAACCAACCGCAAGACCTCCCATAAAACTGTTGTATAACTGTATGGAAGCCCTCATATATCGTTTCTCAGAGTTGTTTCTTCTAAAAGTTGTGAGTTCGATTTTAACTATCCTGTGTAGGAAAATGTTAACTTGGATGTGTATAGACTTTTGTTGACATTGTTATAAGTAAAAATAGTCAAATTTGTTGAATGCTTAATATGGACTAGCCACTCTGTTAAGAATAAATATATGAAGGCATATGGACATATTTAATCTCATCCAACTCTCACAACAATCCTTTGAAGTAGCAATAATTATTTTCTTCATTTTGCAGGTGAAGCCTGTGAGCCTATCACTACCAAACAGGCGACTCAAATCAAGTTCCACTGTCCTCACAGTCTCTTTCCTTGACCACTGAGCTGTAAAGGTATTGTAGTTTTTCTTAAAATAAAATCATTTTTACAAACACCTTTGAAAAGTCAAGTTATTTCTGTTGCAAAAATATTTTGTCATTTCTTATTTTAAGAGGAAGAAGAAGCAGCAATTAAAACTCAGGTTTCTAGTCCATTTCCATTCAATTCTCTTTTAAAGTAATATACCACACTACCTGCACAACTGATAGATCTGGGCTGAGATGAACAGGATCATTTCCTGGGAAAACTTTTGGGTTGTTTATTAAATATTTTCTAGGTGGATCAGATGAGAAAAAAAAAGTAGGCCCTAGGATCAACTTTTTTTCCCCATAGGATAAAGTTTTTCCCTTAAGAGAGACACCAGGATAATTCTGTCAGTGTGGGGAAAAGTCAATGCATAGTTCAGTAATATAATAAAACACAGAAATATTAATAAAATAAAAACTGTTGTTATCCAAAAAGTCAGCGGGGAGCACCTTTGGCTGTTGACTTAACAGATACCCTCCTCACCCCTCCTTGTTCCTTGAGGTGCAGGTATTCACTGTCCCCTTCTCCAGTCCAGGGGGTGAAGCAGAGTTCTTCAAACCTATCATGGTGGTCCCAACCCCTTGAGTGGGTTGAGCATGGACATACGACCCAAGCCTAGCCCATTGTACCAGCAAAGAGGGAGGGATGCATGCTGCAAGTCTTGGATTTCTAGCCTAAGGAAAAGAGCACATAGGAAGAAAAGCCCCTCTTTTCCACTAGATGTTGTCCTCACTGCATGAGATCCCTGTGTACCATGGCCAAGTGAGATATCATTGCCCACAAGTTGAGCACGGCCATCAAAGGCAAATAGGACCTGGACCTTGATGACCTGGGCTGCTCAATGAACCAATCTTGGCATCCTACCTCCAGATTGCTGGTTATGTGAAATTAAAAATAAACCTTTACTATTTGAGCTGCTTCCAGTTAGATCTTCTGCTAACCTACAGCTAAAAGCATTCTGATACAAACAGCTTTAACACCACCATTTCTGAAAAAGTCTTAAATTGTAATTCTTAAATCATAATCATAGTGAAGATAGTTGTTAAATGTTAAGCAAAGCACTTAGAAGGAGACTGTGAAAACCATTTTGAAAATGTTTTTAGATTATTTCTTTCAGGAGCCTATCACGCATTAAAACGCTATCCCATTAGGATGATTACTTGTGAAAGAGCCCCCACCCTGCAGATGGAATGTGGAGAAGTTCACAGGCAAAAATGAGGACGGAGCTCCAGGTCTCCAAAGCCATTCGATCACGATGGTTCCCATACTGATTGAGAGTTGTTATTCAGGAATATTGGTGACAAAGAGTATTACAATACTGGATCACATTTGTTTTTAATTGTATGATCAAAACAGGCCTTGTATTACTTATGTACATCTATAAAATGAAGATCAAAACTGCATTGCACGTGTTCTTCTCAAAGACGCAGCTCACACATAGCTTATTTGAAATACAGATTTATGCCAAACCCCGCAAAATAATTTTACCCCTCATTTCCCCCCCACCCCCCTTTTTAAAGTGTGAAGCTATTTAACGTGTTGGGTGGCTCCAAGGTCATACACCAACTAGTAGAAAAATGTTGATTGTACAAAGCAAGGAGATGTGGAATTTTCTTTGCGTTCCAGTTGGTGGTTCATTTACAAACCCTGGAAGAAGCCTTCCTGTTGTCTCTCATTAGTAGGGACCAATTGTAGGTTACCTT
Organism: Globicephala melas; assembly: GCF_963455315.2. Taxonomy (NCBI): domain Eukaryota; kingdom Metazoa; phylum Chordata; class Mammalia; order Artiodactyla; family Delphinidae; genus Globicephala; species Globicephala melas. The sequence continues at coordinate 115,769,336 of NC_083315.2, forward strand.
GTCTAAGGTCCAAACTTTAGACCCCCTCAAGAAACCAGACAGATCCTTAATGAAATATCTTGTACCTGACAACATCTTTAGTCCATTTGGAAGGCTGAAAAAAAGTTACCTGCTTTAAGTCAGCTACTGAAATCTGAAGACTCTGTGGTAAACAGTGGGTAGAAAGGAGAGGGCTTAACATTCTCAAAATTGGACTCAGGTAAAGAAACCAAAAAGGAGTAGATAAATCCCATCTGCCCCTCTTTTTTCCCTGTGAGTCACCTCCTTGTTGGTTTTGCTGTTATTTTTCTAATTTAGTATGTAGAAAATGTTTGTTTGGAAGTCATTTGTACTGTAGCGTTGGACTGCTCCTACAGGTGGGCCGGGAAATTTCTGAAGTTGCTAGGCTGGTAAGCAAGGTTTTGGCCTTAGGAGCCACAACATGGAATCTATTCTTCTTTACAGCTCCCAAGGAGAAAGGGAAACAGTGCAGCTGCTTCACACGTGACCTTTAGGGGGAGTCATACCTGTTGTCCATCAGAAAGGTTATCATAAAACTCAACTGATAGATTCCTGAGAAATGAGTGTGAGGAAACTGTGAATAAATTATTTCCCTCTTAAGGGAGGAAAAGATCAATGTACACATCTGCTACCTGTGGAAACCAAGGTTTTCCCTGGTTGCTGGAGATGAAGGGTTCTGGGGCCCAAACTGCTGAGATTCATAACCTGGGTCCAGCAACCATCACACACCAGGATGGAGGTGCACATCATCCAAGCATAAAAAGGCCAATTAAAGAAATGATTTCCAAGTTGAAAAGCCATTTTCAAAGCCACCTGCAGCACATTCACATGAGATGGATGTTTTCACCTGGATCCCACTTCTTTGCCAAAAACCTGGCATTCAGTAAAAGTCCAGAGCAGCAGTAACTCTCATCACTGAAGCATGAAATAGGAGCAACAGGGAAAGTGACACCAGATCCCCAGTTGGGGAAATTGGAAAACATTAACATGTCTGTGTACCTAACAGAGCACAATTACTACATTTTATTTTGTTTCAACAGTCAGGACCTAAATGAACATCACCATTCAGTTCTGTTCTGGGCAATGATCCAAGCTCATCTTTGGTACAGTTGATTTTGAATCCTTATAGTCAATCATATCTTCACAATTTGTTCTTCTTTCAGGCTTCAGGCATCCTCCTGATTTCCATTTCTTGTTTGGAAGCCTTGAGTCATCTGTTCTGGCAACATGACCAACCCAAATCAGTCATTTTCTCCAAATTATATTGAAATAGGGATCTTGCTAGTTTGTTTTCTTCCTCCTTCTTTCTTTCACATAATTTTCCCTTTAAGGATCTCCTAATACAAAGCTGATTGAAGGCATACAATATCCTCTTTCTTCTGCCGTTGTCAAATCCAAGTTTCTTACCCACATGCTGTAGCTCTGTAATTAAAACAATGAGGGTGGCACTCAGCCCTGGGTTATGAGTGTATGGCTCCCATTGCTCGATGGGTTCTGTATCCCAGGGCAGAATTCTGGCCTTGACACTACAACTTTAGGGCATAATTCTGACATCATTTACACTCCACAAGTCTTAGCGGCTCACAGAATCCAAATGAAAGAGTGCAGTTCCATGGTTCTATTATTTGAATTATGTAGAATCTGCAATCTGAAGTTCTCAAAATTGCACACATCTTGGGGCCATTTTCATTTAGGCAAAGGAGAGAGGGAAAACTAGATATCCTTCAAAGGAGAGGAAAAACAGCTTACAGAGAGTAAGTGACACAGGTTCTTCTTTTAAAAGCAGCGACTGAACTTCAAGAAAGGGCAACATAAAGAAAATTTCAGCTAAGATTCTAACATAAAACTAACAAAAGTTCTCCCTGCTTCAACTCATATCAGGTCTCCAGGAACAAACAATACAGTTATTACTTTTCATTACAGAGAATTAATTGAATTGAGTTTCTGCATATGGACCTTGGATATATTTGTTACTCCAAACCCTACCACTTTCATTACATGCTGTACGGAGGAATTCTTTAAAGTTTTCCTCAACATACTTTTTAACTGAACTTTCAGTATGCTTTTACCACCACAATTAAACTTTGTTGATGTGTCTAAAATAAAATACAACTTTGATTTTCTAAGATACAAAAAATTAGTTTAGCTGTCAGTATCATTTAGGAGGTAGGTCCATGGCTCCATTCCCTGGAAAGTTGGCAGGATGCTCAACGCACCAAAGATGTTGCACAGCTCAGCCCAAAGAAGGCATTAGCATGATATAAGAACCAGAACCCTGACGGAAAACGCTAAGGAAAGAAAAAGCAAAAGAGATATTTGAGAAGCAACTCACATGGTAAATAACATGGGTAGAATGTGGTGTTAATTGCTCCATGAATCTATAAGTGAAGAGACACATTTAGAACTGACCATGCAAAAAGTGTAGTAATTTTCAGTTACAGCAGATTACCTTGCTTATAAAGATGAACATGTTTCCATTAGGGAATAAGAATCATGTAAGGGAAGTCTTTCACTCATGTGGATGGTAACTCTGAGGAAAAAGACTCAAAAAAAAAAAAAAAAAAAAAAAGCAACCAAAACAACTCTATTTCTTGGACTGGGACCGAAAACCAGGAAAAAAGGACCTGACTGTGGAGTCAGAAGGTCCTTTGCCAGCCAGCTCCCAGCTCTCTGCTAAATAAGTCCTGCTGAAGAAATTCCTTGCTCCATTCTAGTCACCCCCATCCTCTCACCAATCCCCTTTTTTGTATTTCCTCTGTTTCCAATTTCTGTCCTCCCCATTTGTGAAGTCATCATTCATTTATTCACTCACTTATTCTTTCAGTATATTTTGTTCCAAGCACTAAGCTAAACACCTTTTTCTAGGGTCAAATGTTGATAGAATAGTTCTGTTGTCCCCCAAATCAACTAAGACCTTAATTTTCTCCAGGAAGCTTTCTCTGGGATGTAGACAAATATCTTGATATTGCTCCTGCTTGCAATATTTGACCAAGATGTTGCCTTTCATGTTACACTATGTGCTTGGCACTTGGTAACACTCAGATATTATATTGAATACACTGATATTCAAATAAGAAATGTATATACTTATGCATATATGTCTATACATATGCATACGTATGTATATAGTCCATATACATAGATATGACTTGGTATCCATATTAACAGTCTGAATGACTTGTATATTTTTAACTGAGTAGAGTATGTATTATTCACGTGATTACCATATTTAATCCAGATTATAAATTGCTTTTTTTTTTAAATATGTATTTATTTGGCTGCGCTGGGTCTTAGTTGCAGCATGCGGGATGCGGGATCTAGTTCCCTGACCAGGGATTGAACCCGGGCCCCCTGTATTGGGAGCATGGAGTCTTAACCATTGGAGTCTTAACCACTGGACCACCAGGGAAGTCCCTATAAATTGCTTGACAATGGCCACTCCTGTTCTTTATCACCACCCTCTAGCATTTAATATTCATTTGATTCTACCTGTCAGTAAAGGCAATATGATGTAGTGGAATGTGCGCTCTGGAGCAACCCTCCTTGGGTTGGAATTCTAGCTCAATCATGTGTTAGCTGTTTACCTAGCATGAAAAACTGTTGGCACAAAAGGTGAGCAAATTAATTCCAAAAGATTACTGCCAGAATAGAGATGTTTTTTATGCCAGCCCTCTCTACAAGTGCTTATGGAAATGAGTTAGTACATTGCTGTAAGTTGCCTGATTTTATAGCTTGACCTAGCTGCAGGGCTGTATATGACCACAGCTGGCGCAGAAAGCCTCAGTATTCAGAGATGTCCTTTACAAATGGAACCTTACCTAAGTGTGTGACCCAGTGCCTTAGGAATTCACACCCCGTTGTGGAATTCTGCCACAACCAAGTCATACATGTTTGAGACCAAAGATGCTGTGCACTAAGTAGGCTACTCCCAAAGTATAAGTCACATTTGGAAATGTATTAACTCTTTATGACCACCAGTTGTTACAGTAGGCTCCAAATTAATTTCTTGAAGTGCCCCCTAGTGGTACCAGAGTTAAATGCAACTCAACAACTGTCGCAACCCTGCCAAAGAACAAAGCTTTGGACCAGGGCATTTTGTAGGTTACAGATTACAGTCTGATTTAGCAGACTTTCAATTCACTAAATTAGGCTCCAAAGGAACAGTATTATAACAGCTTGGACTTCTACTGGAATTGAGATTACTGAGAGAAAGTTTAGAAAGAAAACCATCAATCATTGTGCTTAATGCTTTACAACTATTATCTCATTCAACTTTTACATGAAATAGAGTGTACTCTTTCCATTTCATAGACAAGGACAAGAGACTCCATGAAGTTAAGCAACTTTCCTACTGGTCAAACAGCTTGTAAGTGGTGTAGTTGTGATAAGAACGAAAGTCTACTTGACTCTAAAACTTCTACCCTTGAACGCTGTGCTTGACTCCTGTGTCCTCAGGGAGAGAGAATCAGGTCACTGAGAAATGTCATTCCACCTCCTGGCTCTAGTGCTCCTTCTGTGCCTGTGTCTCCAGTGCTTGGGGCCCAGGTTCTGCCTGGTTTCTGGGAGGGGCTAAAATGCTGGGTTTTGAACGGAAGAACAGCTGAGCCAGGGTTTGTAGCCCCTCTTGTCATCCAAGTCCTCTGCACCAGTTTTTTAAGCACCTGAGTTCTTAGTTAATTGATTTAAACACAAGATAAACGGGTAGTCACCGAGCTTTCTGGATTTAATAAATCAAAGTCTATCTGTACTTTATAGATTTCTGGATGCGCACAGTCTTCCAGATCACTCTGAAAAATTGTTTCCTTCACACCACATTATTATCAATGAATAATTAAGGGTTAACTGTTTTCCTAACGAACTCTTTCAGTCAGTGTTCTAGAAAACTACAAGTTGGATAAACTACATAGAATTCAAGACATCTGAAAAACAATGCAGAAGCCAACCCTAGGGCTCAGTTTCTGGACCTCATCTATCTCTCCCTGGTGATTTCATCCAGTCATATGACTTTAATTATCATCCTTACGCTGTTAACTGTCATCCATCTCCAGTTCACCCAGTCATCTACTCAACACCTCCACTTGCATATTTAGGAGGCATCTCATAATTAGCATGTTCAAAAGAAACTCCTGATTCTTCCACCACAAACTTGCTCCACCCACAATATTCTCCAAACCTCTTAACGGTAAGTCCATCTTTCCAGGCACGCAGGCCAGAAACTTTGAAAGCACACTTGAGTTTTGTCTTTCTTGTATTCATCTCTATTACCCTGGCCCAAGCCCTAATCGTATTGCACTTGAACCTTTGTGCTAGTTTCCTAACTAGTTTCTCTATGCTCTATTCCCAAAGCAGTGACAGAATACTCCTGTTAAGATGAAAGGCAGATCATATCGCTCCTTTGCTCCCAACCTGCCATCGTCCTCCCATCTCCCTCAGAACAAAACCAAAACCCCTTCAAAAGCCCCAGGCAATCTGCTTCCACACACTGCATCATACCTTCCCCCTCATCTCCTATGATGCCTTCCTTGGTTCACAGCCCTCCCGTCCACTGACCTTGTTCTCGTTCTTTGGAGCAGGGACGCTCCCACCCCAGGGCCTTGACACTTAAGGCATCTTGCCTGGGATCCTCTCTGCCACTTGTCCCCATTGTCTCACTCCTCACCTCCTTAAACTGCACAAACGTTACCTTCTCAGTGAGGCCTGACCTCACCTCTCTTCTACTTAAAATTGCAACATCCTCACCTGAGTACTACCTATCCTTTCTGCCTGCTTCATTTTTCTTTATAGAACTTATCCCCTTCAAACATGTTTGTAGTTTACCTGCTTGCTTTCTATTGCCTGTTGCCAGATCCATGAGGACAGGGTAGGAGTTCTTGTCCATTTTATTTACTGATGTATTCCCCTGGCTAAATATGGGAACTGACATATAATAGGTGTTTGCTAAATTCTTGTTGAATGAAAGAATAGATGCATTATATTCCCACTGATCCAGTGTGATGGTGTTGTGAATAGAAAGTTGTACCTAGCATTTTGAACTATTCCAAGATCAATCTCTTACACTTTCCTACCAAATGTCAATTCTTCCTGGTTTCTTTGGAATCACCTAGACGTCACCAAAATGGCTATCAAAGAGGAAAGTTTTGGGCATTTGATCTAGTGCACAGGAGTGGAATTCAAGAAATAGCAACTGAGGAAGCCTCGACTTTGTGTGAGTTATTATCCCCCATCAGCTGGCAAGCCACGATAGCAAACGGCATTTTTACCCACCAAACCCACTCATCCCTTCTCCCTGCTGGCAGAACCTAATTCTAGTGTTCACACCTTTGACGCCATGTGCTCTGGAAAGGGAACTCTCTCCAGCCCTGGCGTGATGGAGTAAATCATCTGGTCTTATTCTTCTGGCTCGTAATAGAATGAGACATGAGCATGCAACTTAATTCTAGCCAATAAAACTTGAGGGGGCTTTTGAGAGAGGACTTTTCCTCCTCCTAAAAAAATAGGATTCTTGTGCCTCACCTCTAGAAATTTGGATTTGGTAGGTCTGAGTGGAGGTTCAGGAATTTGCATTTTTAATACCACCCCCAATTCTGATGCGGAAAGTCCAGGAACTGCATATCGAAAAATAGAAAGAAAAAAAAAAAAACAACTTCCCTATAAGGTTAGTGACCTGGGGCTGCTCTTACCCAGATGTCTATCTGTTAGGAAGCAGGCCAAATACTCAGTGCCATTATCAGGTAATTCCTCCAGGACGGTCATGAAATTATTCTCACTTTCCTCCACTTTCTAGTCTAGAATGTACTCACCCTTTGAGCCAAAGACTGCTAATTGAAGGTGTGTTCCATCCTGGCCTCCAAGACCAGGAAGGTACAGGTATTCTTACCATCAGTCACTGCTAAATAGGGGACCAGATTGCATGCCCCCAAGACATGCTGGGTAGAGGTACTTTGTTCCTACCTCTTGGTTTCCTCTTTGCTTTATTTAGGAACAACACTGAGACATGCAAAAAACAGATTATTATCTTACCCACATCTTTTCAGAAGAGGTTAATATTTCATTCCACCTCCCACAAGAGTAGCAGAAATCCTGGTTGGCATGAAGCACATTTTCACTGTTTGAATATGAGAACAAAATTCAAATGAGGGTACTTTACTTTCATTCCTAAATAGTCGTGCATTTTGCAGAACAGGTACAACAGGAAGTAGCCCCTGGTGTAAAGCAAGCAGGACCACACCTATGGCTGTCTGAGCTGAAGAATAGGAAAATGCTTTCCTTATGCTTTAGGGAGTGAACCAACAAAGAAGTCAGGCTTCTCTAGGGTTCTGCAGGGGAACGATTTTTAGAGAGGCGGTCTTGCATGGGGAGTGTGGCTACAGATTTAGCTTCTAAGATAATTACTTATTTGAAGAAAAATGACCTCTGAATTACCCACTAATCTTGATGCTTAGACTTCCCACCAAAGCCACTAAGTGTCTGGGGCTCTTTTGTTCCAAGGAGTTCCACATTTCTTACATACAGTCTGTATTTTTAGTTACCATTTGGTTACCGTTTTCAAGAACATTTACTTATTTATCAGCAAGTATTTCTTGAGCACCTACTATATACCTAGTACTAATTATCAACAGTACATTTAATTTGGTCATTGAAATAGCAAACATGCTATAATTTTGTCAAGTATCAAGTCCATGAGCTAGAGAGATCCAGCCACAGTATTCTATTAACCTGTGTAGTTTGTCCATGAGGCAGGAAAGGCACAAGTATATTTTTCTCCCATTTTTCAAGGAACACTGAGTCATGGAAAGGTTATATTTACTTATCATCTCGGGCAAAAAGTTGAATGCTTGAAGATTAATCTGGATTCCATATATGGAGTTTGAATATTTCTCTCTAGTAAATCTATCTCTTCATTCATTCAACAAATAACTGAGTGTCTGTTACATTCCAGTCACGGCTCTCTGCGTTAGAGATAAGGCAGTGAACAGGTCAGGCACAATTCTCAGACTCACAGAGCCTGTGTCCTGTTGAGGGAGCCAGACAATGAACAGGCAAAAAACAGATGAATAAAATGATGTCCGATCAACACCACTAATCATTAGAGAAATGCAAATCAAAACCACAGTGAGATACCACTTCACACCCATTAGGATGGCTATTATGAAAAAGGCCGGAAAATAACAAGTGTTAGGGAGGATGCGTAGTAACTGGAACTTTTGTGCATTGCTGATGGGAATGTAAAACGGTGAAGCTGCAGAAAATGGTATGGTGGTTCTTCATAAAAGCTAACCATAGATTTGTCTTATGAGCCAGCAATTCCACTTGAACTGCAAGCAGAGGCGCAGCTATCTGTATACCAATGTTCACAGCGGCGTTATTTACAATGGCCCAAATATCCATCAGCAAATGAATGGATAAACGAAATGTAGTATATACACACAATGGAATACAATTCAACCTTATAAAGGAAGGAAATTCTGATACATGAGACAACATGGATGAATCTTGAAGACATTATTATGCTAAGCGAAGTAAGCCAGACACAAAAGGACAAGTATTGCTATGATTCCACTTAAATGAAGTACGTAGAATAGAAAAATTCATAAAGACAGAAAGACAAATTCACAGAGACAGAAAGTAGAGGGGTTGGGGGAAGGGGGGAATGGAGAGTTAGTATTTAATGGGCACAGAGTTTTAGTTTTGCAAGATAAAAAGAGTTCTGGAGATGGACGGTGGTGATGGTTGCCCAACAATGTGAATGTACTTAATGTCACCGAACTGTACACTTAAATATGGTTAAAATGGTAAACTTTATATTGTGGGTATTTTACCACAATAAAAAAAATAAAACAGGAGGATACCTGGTTGCTACATGGAAAGGAAGGAGGCTACAGATTCTGATCGGTTCTCCAGGGAAGGCCTCATTGAGAAGACACCTGCTGAGCTAAGAGGGTTTCTATTTAGCAGAGGTACAATCTACTGGAAGGGGAGAGAAATGTTTAGAAATGGAGAGCTTTGGGGAAAAAAATCACTATATCCTGGGAGAATCTAAGGCGGCAGTTTATAAACTTTTGCTTTACTCTTCATGTAATCATGGAAGAAACCATGATTTCCAAGGTAGTCTCTTGGGATGTTCTAAAAACTAATTTTAAAAATAGTTCCTGCGCTTTAGATTCAGTCTTATCCCTATAGGGAACTTAACTCATTAGTCCTCTCTTCTGAAGTTTGAGTTCTCTCTACAATGTCCCTGCCAAGTTATCACCCAGCTTCTGATTAGGCACCTCTAGATGCCAGGATCCTATATCCTTTCAGAGTGTCCATCTGATCCTGGGATGATTTTGTAGTTGGAAAGAGAGACCCTCCTGCTTTGGGCCCAGTTCTATTTTCAGGTGACCTTCAGCTGCTTCTACTCAGCAGGTGAGATGGTTAATTTTATGTGTAACTTGACTGGGCCAGGAATAGATTGAGTAAAGCGGATTGCCCTCCATTATATGGGCGGGCCTCATTCAATCAGTTGAAGGACTAAAGAGAACAAAAGGCTGACCCCTTCCCAAGTAAGAGAGAGTTCTTCTGCTTGATGGCCTTTCAACTGAGACATCAGCGCTTCCTGGTTCCAGCCTTTGGACTCAAAGTGGGACATCAGCTCTGCAGTTTTGGACTTTCCAGCCTCTATAATCTTGTGAGCCAATTCCTTATAATAAATCTATCTAACTATCTATCTGTCTATCCATCTGTCTATCCATCCATCCATCCATCCTACTGATTCTGTTTTTCTGGAGAACCCTGACTAACATACTAGGCCGCACAAAATAAGTTTAAGGCCAGTCCTCTTGAGAAACTGCAGAATATTTGAACGTGGTTATGGAGCATCCTGATGCCTCTCTTCCATAAGTAAAACACTTCAGCTCTTTATATAACAGGGTCCCTGACCTCTCATCAATCCACCTCGGATTCCCTGGACCAAAATCCACATTTAATGTGGGCTGACCTGGGCATAGGAGAGCGAGACCGTTACCTCCTTGTTCTACATGTTATATTCATGCGACCAAAGACCAATTGAGCTTGATTTCATCCATGCCATTCTGTTGTGTATATGTGTAACACACACACACACACACACACACACACACACACACACACACGTACAACCTGCTGCTGTAAACTTACCCCTCTTCCACTTCTTTAAGGCCATGATAGAAAGAAAGGGGGATGAGTAAGGATAAATATGTTCTAAGTACATCAAAGGGGAGGGAAATAAGATGTAACAAGAGTTGCTTGACATACATAATCTTATTTTCTCTTTATTTACAGGTGCAGGAAAAAAAAGACGCTTAGAGCCTAAGTAACTTATCCACATCCTCATAGTTAGGAAGTAATTAAGATGGGATTGAAGTCCAGGGCTTTCTGATCCTGAAACCCATGGTCTGTCCACTGCCCCACACCATACATCATGCACACTGTGGGCACTTGAAATAATTTCCAGAGTAACGTAAGGTGATGGTATGAAAATTTGAGAGAAAGACAGTGCCCAAACCAGGAAAAAGGAAGACAAGAAAAATGCAAGGAAAAATTAAATTTAATAGCAAAGGTATTATTAATCCATCTATTAGTTCTTTGTATACCTCCCTACAGAATTCAAGAATTTTCACAGAAAAATTCTTATCACCAGTAGCAGAATATGTGGCAAAGGAGGAATAATTATATGTTTTTCAGGTGAGCTAAGGGGTGAGGAAATGGAATTTAAAAATACGCACTCAATAATCATGACTGTTAACTTTAAAACTGGTATTTATGATGGAAACTATAAGTGCTGGCAGAACAACAGTGTAGGAAAATAAAAGTTTTAAATTAAAATAATACAAACTCCTATCTACATTTCTAAAATAAAGAGAAAAAAAGGAAATAAAATAGAGAATGTCATTTAGTCTTGACCCTTGAAAATTACACTCCAAAACATACCCCATTTATATTAAGTAATAATGAATGGGGACAAATCTGCTATCTGACTCCCTTTTAGGAAAATCTGACACTGAACAGTTTTCATCCAGCCATAGGCATGGAAGTTTCCTATTCGCTGAAGGAAGCAACAGTGTAATACCTGAGAAGAATTCAGTTACCACCCATCATGAAAAACCAAAATCGTATTCAGAAAGTGGGCATTTTGCACATAGAACAATACCATGAGTCACATGTGTGCACACACAGGCACACTCACATACGTGGGGGGCTTTTCTCTCCATCTCTATCAGTACCCTGTTGTGATGATCACTGAACGCTACGTGTCCCACTCCCACGTAGGCTGGCAACACATCTATGCTACAGAGTTACCAGTTGATGTTCCTGGTAACAGCCTCAGAGCTGTCCCTCTCTCCCTGGAGACCAAGTGGATTCCATCTAGAGGCCTGGCTTCTCTACCAGGACAGCAAATGAGAGCCTGGGACTCAGGGCTGAAAGTGGATTTCCTGCACAGCTGAGCCAAGAGCTTCCAACCGTCCAGCCAGATGTTTCTCTATATGGTCCTGGCAGCCATGGCTTGGGACAGAGCCAGAATTTGGCCTGATTTCTACACTGAAAAGCTTTTTGGAATGCTGGGGTGGTGCCATCCCATAATAAAAGGGGTGGTCCTTCAGATTGCCACACCATTCCCATTTGCTTTGGGAGTCTCTCCAAAAGGAAGAGGTGCTGGAAAAAAAGTGGGTGTGTCCACCCAATCCATGCCAGGGGCTGGGCAGAGGAGGGGAGGGCGGGGGCTGGGAAGGTGGATGAAGTAAAGTTCTGAGTGATTGGAAGTCGGTGCCAGATGGAGCTGGAAGATGGCTCTTTGCCGCCTTCCTCTGCACATGTGTGGCCACCAGGGGATTGCCTGGCTATGCACGCTGCTTCACATCTGTCAGCTAAATCAAAGATGCATAATTGAAGATGCAAATCGAGAAACATTACGTGGTTCACAAGGCTCCCCGGAGGATTTTGGATCTGTAATCCCGTGAGGAGATTTTAATGAGACATGAGCCTAGTTCTTTCATCTGTGAGAGAGGATCTCACTCCAGCTGTGTTCATAGATGTGGAAAACTTCTTTTGCAAAATACAGGCAGTCTGTCTTGATTGGTCACTGCCTGCCCATTTCTCCTGGAACCCTTTGGCCTTTCTGCCAAAGAAATGCTTCTTTTGAAGCTTGGGCAATTTCTGAACATAAGGAAGGCTCGAGAGATGCTATGATTGAGGCTTTAGGACAAATATGTCAAGGAAGGTTCTGCTAGATAAGACCATGGACCTGGTGTAATTTCTTAGACCCAAATTTAAACATTTCCAAATGTTTAATCATAAAAGTAATTCAAGGTTTGAATTTTTTACTCAAACGATACATAACTATGGAAAGTGTGAAGCAAAAGTGTAAGTAGGATTTCTTGCTCACATTCCTAGAACAGTGCTCCCCAGATGTTCTGAGGTAAGGAATAAATTTTCCTTATCTCCAATCCTCATGGACCAGTACTTTTGTAAAATACAATAAAAATGAATTACTAGAACAATTACAAAAAAGCACCCAAAGGCATACAAACCCATCCAAAAAAAGTTTAAGTTCAACAGATCACACACTTGGATGCAGTGAAAATATCAAATTGCTGTAACATTTCTAAACACTCCCAATTTCTGTACTTATTGTGGGCCACCCATTGACTACTGGTTTTCCACTGGAGATTTTTAAAAAATTTATACACATATCAAACATATGTACATACAGATACATTTTTTTAAACATAAGAGGAATCACAGTATACGTATTGGTCTATAACTTGCCTTTTGTACTTAATATATTCTTACATCTTTCACATTAGTTCTTAAAAATCCACCTCATTCTTTTCTTCTGGCTGCCAGGTATTCAACATTATGAATATACTACAATTATTTTTAGCTAGTCTCAATATTTATGGACATGCAGATGGTATCTAGATTTTGTTTATAGCCCAAATTTGATGGCATGACCTCTAGAAATGGAGTAGTATTAATTCCATACGCCTTGTGATGCCAAAGTCACCATAAGCACTTGTTAGAACTTAGACTTTGTGAGCAAAAGCAAAATGTCTTGCAGTCCAAAGGTTCTTTTCCTTCGAACCAGTTTGTTGAGCTCTCAGAGTCACAATGGTGGTGAAATGACTGGAATAAACATTTGTCACCACGCATGGCATAAGGCACCTCCTCCTTCAGAGGCTGCAAGACTGAAGGAGGCGGGGATGAATACTTTAATGGACAGGCTTTGCCTTTTCCATTGAGTAGCAGAAAAGTGAATACGCAACCGGAATGCAGGCTGCTCGGGGGTCCCGCACGCCACCGCCACTCAGCCAATGCTCAGCTCTTAACTTGGTGGCTCAGACTCTACCAGACAGCCTGCAGGAAGGGGAGGTCTGCCTGGTGACTAATCTCAGGCTAGCGCCCAGTTCCTCTCTGGCAGTCTTTTTGCTGAATTTGGGGCTCTACATGATTACCTGCGTGAGTTTTCACATTACTGCTCAGGCTTCAAGTGGCCCATTGAGGGATCAGTCAGCTTTGTGTGGGTAAACCACACTCCCAGGCAGGCAGGTCTAGTCAAGATGAACCTGAGCATTTGGCTCCAATACTCTCACTCCAGGCACAGGGCACGACCCAGGGAGGGGTGTAGTGTTTCTTATGTTTATATTCTGGATGTCTCCAACACAGCCAATTATGTTAGGTCTCCAGGCACCTATGGAGATCCTGGAAAGGATTTTGTGTTGAAGGCAAAACTGCTCAGGCAGAAAGGTGAGTTCTCCTTTCTCCTGGGTTAGCCAGGTCAAAAGGAAAAGGAGGTTCTAGGTTTGTACCATGAAGTTCATCAACTTGGGTTTGGTTAACCCAGATGGGGGAAATCCAGCAATAACTTCCCTCTGCATTTACAATCGAGAAGCAAAATAATTTTGGATACCCCGAAGGCTCACAAGACCTGAAATTCTCTTGCATGAGAACTAAACGCATACTGAGAGGCAGTGAGGGGAACTAATTCTTTGGTCTTGCTAAAACCTCAAGTGGTCCTGAAGAGAGCAGCCCTGAGTGAAAGCGTCCAGGCTAACAACCAAGTTTAAGTTACATGGAGAATGGATGCGTTTCACCAAAGGCTGATTCAGCTTCACTTCTGGAGCGAGCATTACCCACGTCAAAGGAGGCTGAAGAGAGGTTTGGTAACAACCCAGAGATGAGGGAGCGTTTTCATTATGAATCTCCTGCTCAGTCTGGGCTCTGACATGGCACCCTGAGTCCCAGGCATTGCCTGCACTGGGAGAGGACTCAGGGCTTGGCATTTCATCAGTGACCTGCCAGCCCCTAATGCAGCTCCTGTAGGATTGTTTTAAAACCCTGCAAAGATCCCTTTGAATGGAAACCTGCCCCAGCAGGCCTGCTTTACACATCCCTTCAGAAATGTTTTCTTTTTCCTCTGAATATGCTCTTTTGAGTGGGCAGCCTTCCTGCTCTCAGCCTCTTTTATATGAAAGTGAGGTTGCCATCTAAATCCAGGGGAAGAATTTTTTAAATGTGTATCTAGTTTTCTTCTCAGAAAGCCAGAAGACACTTTCTCTGTAAACATCATCTCCATTTCAAAGTTCTAAGAGGGACATTTTGTTGTGCTGACATGGAAATGCTTATTCTTGTCTTCAAACTCCCTCATTGACCAAAACTCTCCGCAGATAGGCTCTAAATGTTTTGCGTTGCTGACATAATCCCTTGGCTACAAGTGAGCCCTCATAGCCCTCATGTTCTCTCACTGCTGTTTGGCCTAAGATGACCTCGTTTATGTCTTACAGAGGAGAAAACCACGTCCCAAAGGGGGAAAGGCAAGGATCAAAGAGTAACTCGGTTAATATGGGTAGAAAAAGATCGCCCATCTCTCCCTCACAGCATATAGCTCTCATCTCCAGATAATAATGACTAAAGCAGTTACAAAAGTAAACTACTAAGTCCCTGGGCAATTTTTTCCTTACGTTATTTCAGTAAACAATTACTTGACATCTTCCCGGGCATGTGTTCAATCTGGATGAGTGAGGAGAGAACCTGGTTGTTCACTGGCAGCTTACGGAGGACTCATGCTCTGGGATGTACCCAAGAGATGTGGACACTATAATCCAGGGGCAGCAAGGTCTGCCTCCCCTGTGATGGACACTTCGCAGTGCTTTGTTCTGCACCATCACAAGCCATGGCAGAGTCAGCCCAAGTCACATTTTACTAGGTGTGACTAAATAATTACTGTGACATTATTACCATGCTAGGGGGAAAAAAAGACCTTGTAGGTGATAATATCTGGAGAAGAAACTCTACAATTTTTTTTCTTGCATTGTCTTATGAAGGCAAGGAGAAGCTTGGTCCCAATGAAATCCTCTCAAATTTGCTGGGAGTGAAAAATTAAAATTAAACACAAAACTAAGCACATTCCCTGCCTGTCACAGGGAAGGAACTGTCAGCTCCACACCAGCACACCCACAGTTTGTCTAAGCACCCACGACTTTTCTGTGCTAAAGGGAACGGCTTAGCCAGAGATGTCTGAGAGCAAAAAGCTACTTCATTGATTTTTTTAACCGTCTGGGAAATTTATAGAATTTATAGATTAATTCTGGTACAGCTGATATCTTCCCAGAATTGTCTTTATTTATCTAAGTCGTCTTTAATTTCTCTTAATATCTTGTAGTTTTCAGTGCAGAAATCTTGCACGTCTTTCTTTAGTTTTTTTACTAGAAATTTAATGTTTTCTTTGATGTTATTATAAATGCCATAATTTTAAAGCTTAATTTTCTGATTATTGCTGTTACATAGAGATACAATTGAATTTTTTAAAATAAATTTATTTATTTTATTTTTGGCTGCATTGGGTCTTCCTTGCTGCGCACCGGCTTTCTCTAGTTGCGGCGAGTAGGGGCTACTCTTCGTTGCGGTGCGCGGGCTTTTCATTGCGGTGGCTTCTCTTGTGGAGCATGGGCTCTAGCGCGCAGGCTCAGTAGTTGTGGCACACGGACTTAGTTGCTCCGCGGCATGTGGGATCTTCCCAGACCAGGGCTCGAACTCGTGTCCCCTGTATTGGCAGGCGGATTCTTAACCACTGCACCACCAGGGAAGCCCTGAATTTTTAACATATCGACTTTATATCCAGCACTGATTTATTTCACGCTAAATTAACCTTTTATTAGGTTCATGATGTGTGATCTTATTTATAAGCCACTGGTTCAGTTGGCTAATATTTTATCTAAACCTTTTGCATCTAATTACACCAGTTATTTAGAATAGTGTTTTAAAATTGTTAAAATATCTATGCTTGTGGATTTATCTATTTCTCCTTTAAGGTCTGTCAATTTATGCTTTATGTATTTTGAAGCTATGTTACCAACCCACTTAAACCTTATTAATTTTTGAAAATGGTTTCACCTCCTGTCTAACTCCCTCACTGATTTCCATACCTACTAATGACATGGACTGCCAGAGTGTGTGTTGAGGAGAATATTCTGCAGGAGAATACTTGGCTCCTTCCCAAAGAGAGAGGGAAAGAGGAAGGGAGGAAAGATGATCACAAGATAAGAGAAAGAAGGAATAAGAAAAAAGAAGGAAAGAAGAGAATGGAAAGAAAGGAAAAGAAAGAAAAGGGTATCAAATGGTTTCTGCCTCATTATTTCTCACTGCTGCCAAAGTTGCTGGCAGATTCTTAGAGACTGCAGAGCTTGTTCCTTGAAAACCAACTGGATGTATAGACCAGGCTTAAAGGCACCTCTTTAATTACAGCCACAGACATGTTCCTCTTCCCTTTCATCTCAGGCCTTTCTGGGGCTCGGCTCTGGCCCTTGCCGTTATCTCCCAAAAGGTTATACGTGCCATGTCACCATTCAGCTTGTGTATCCAGATAGAAGACTTGAAGCATTTTTCTCTTGCTTAGGTTGGCACGGCCAGGCCGCGGGGTGTGACTTTGCTACTCTCCCTCGCCCTTTTTTCGTTCTCCTCTTGAGCACACATCACATTAGTGTCCTGCCCTGTGCCAGACATGTCCTCACGACAGCATTCACTTCAGACAGCTTCCTTGAGGGGCAGCAACCACGTGCCTCTCTCTTAAAAGATGCAGATCAGGAAAATATCTGCTACTATCTTTATAGAGTTGGCTCATTTTAAAACTGACCCAATCAAGTTGCAGAGCCTGCTAATGAGCATTTTAAAATGATTTGCAACAATTACTGAAAGTCATTTAATCTGCACAATTTTTCATAGAGGATCATAAGCCGTATTTTGTAAATAAAGTAACAAACCAATAATCTTAACTGACTTCTCAGAGGTCACACAGCCAGTTGGAAAAGAGCCGGCTTAAAAGCTCAGTGTGTGAATCACTCTTCCAGTCTACTGACATTAGGATATATCTGCATAGAAGCAACTTAAGAATTAAAATGGGGTTGATCTATAGCAACAAAAATTGATACATGAAAATGCGGACTATTATATAGCATTTAGTAGTTTGATCAGATTATCAAGTCAACCACAAAGATATGCAAATTGATACATAATAGATTGGGATTCAAGGACATGGTGAATTCTGGTTATTAGATGCTAATTATTCATCTTGTATAGATAATATCTGGGGTCCATTTTTAGTTTTTGTCCTTTGTATCTTTCCTGCTGCCAGATTTCTGTTTAAACTCTCACTTAAAAATGGGGTATAGACAAGAGAGGAGAAATTGTATAGCTCAACTCTGCTCACTTTTATTGTCGAAATCTTTCAAAATGTAGGTACCATAAGGGATTATAGGTAGATGTGAATAACACAAACTATATTTGCATGTGTAAGATGGTATCATGAGTGACACTTAGCAAAGGCAACACCACCAATGCTAGTTAGACCTCTTACAGAACAGAGGTGCTCTCTCCGCCAGTGATGGTTCAGAAGAAATCCGTTATGTATTCAGAAAACTTTGATCTCAACAGTAAAAATGATCATATCAGTACCAATTCATGTTGGGGGGCTGATTACCTATCAGGCACTGAGTTAGTTATTTTATACATATTATGTCATCTAATTCTCATGATAAGAGATTAGATTTTCTTTTTTTTTTTTTTTTGCGGTACATGGGCCTCTCACTGTTGTGGCCTCTCCTGTTGCGGAGCACAGGCTCCGGACGCGCAGGCTCAGCGGCCATGGCTCACGGGCCCAGTCGCTCCGCGGCATGTGGGATCTTCCCGGACCGGGGCACGAACCCGTGTCCCCTGCATTGGCAGGTGGACTCTCAACCACTGCGCCACCAGGGAAGCCCTAGATTTTCTTAATTCCATTTTTTCCAGCTGAGGAAACTGAGCTAACAGTGCCAGCAGCGGGGGATGTGGGTGGGCGCAGGGGAGCCTGGGTCAGCATGCTGCCTTTCACTGCTCGCCTGGCCCCGCCCTCAATGGAAACTGTCTTCATTCTGGGAAGGGCAGCTCTGAGGCTTGTCCAGAGTCACATAGATAGCAAGAATGTGAAACTACGTGTGTCACACCAGAATCATGGGGTGTTTAGGAAGCTCAGACTTCCCTGAATGTTGCAAACATCTGAGTTTGAAAATGTAAACCATAATCAATTCTAGTGTAACATGTGGTTATCAAGCATTTAAAATCTGGAATTGGATCCTAGTTCAAATCCTAGCTCTGACACTTCGCAGCTGTGTAACCTTGACATGGACCTCTCTAAGCTTTAGTTTCTTCATCTGTAGAATGAGACATTATGCAGGTCTCTTTGAGTTGGTATGGTGATTGAGATAATGTCTGTAAAGAGCTTACACCTTTGCCTGGTGCATAGTAAGCCCTTAATAAATGTTAGTATTATTGTATCTCTGTAGCATAAAGTAGAGTTTAAGAATATGTCATTGAATTAATCCAACGTACTTAGACAATTTAGCCAAAATAAACCCATTACCTAAATTACACAGACCCTGGTAGTTATGTGAACGCATGAGCTTATAACCTACTGTAAGGTGAACATCATGTGATAATTATCTTCATCTAAGTTTAAAGAGCCGGCATTAAACCATGCAAAGCAAAGAGATTAGATCTTGAAATTTCAAAAAGTAACACTGTAATTTTACAAAACAAGTGAGACATGCTAATTAAATTATATTCCATGTAGGCTTCCAAACACCAAATAAAAAAATGGACATACTGATTCTAGGGTGGGATTGAATTAGTACTGCAGAGGCCCAGACCTGGGTTTCTCTCTGGAAGGATTTAGGACAGAAGAGACCATTCATTTGTTTTTTTTTTTGCTCATTCATTCAGTCATTCTTTTGTTCACGTGACAAATATTTATTGAGTGTTACTAAGCTGTGCTTGGGTGGTGCTGGAAATACTGGGGTGAATCACAGGGGCTTTTCCCCTGTCCTTGCAGGGTTTGTAGTCCATTGGGAGGGAGAGGATATTCTCATTAACAAATAACTGATTTATTAGAAAGTTGATGAATGCTTTCAATGAGAACTATACGTCTCTTAGTCATTCCCCACTGAATGACCAGGAAGAAATTTGAGCTGCTTGTGCTGGATAAGAAATGCTTGCTAGACTACCTCAGGTATTTGGGTAGGAGTGGTGAGCTTGAAATAGCATATTTTCACTGTTGGGGTGTGGTGCCTGCTTGATTCAGAGTGGTACTCACACAGGCGTCAGACAGTGGAGCACATTGAGAAGATCAGAAAAAGAAGCCACATCAGGTTCACTACAAGAGACACTGCATAGCCTCTCAGGACTAAATGCATCCCAAGTGAGGAGCCATCTAGGAACCTTCACTTGATCCAATAACAATGCCCCAGCCCTGAGTCAGTGCTGTGTTTCACTGAGATTGCTCCGCAGGTCCAGCCCCCAGCAGGAACTAGGGCTGAGTCCTGGGGACTCCTATTAAAAACGGAAACAATGGAGAAAAAAGTTAGTCCAAGAAGAGTGTTTTTCATATACAATGTCCGTGAGACTTTAAAGCACACGCTGCATTGCTTGGAGACCAAGGTAATAGAACCAAAAGTGATTTTACATGCGGGTGTGTGTGCGCACGCACACACACTCTCCTGGCACAGGACCCAGCATGGCTTTGATGTATCTGAAGCTCCAATGGTTGATGCAGTGGCCCAACGTGAAGCACTCCACCAGCAGGGGAAGCAGTGACCGGAGCTGTCTCAGTAATTGGAGACAACACCGCTAAAGTGTTGTTTTGATGGCAGGCCCCCTAGCAGGGTCCGTGACAAGCCATTCCACATGGCTTCACATGTTGCAGGAGCCCTTCTACACAGGGGACCTGAACCCAGAGGAAGAACACAATGGACCACAAGGTAACTGGCCAGCTTGCTCTTGAGCACATTTGAGACCCTTTATACAGACTTCAGGAACTAGTTGAGTAGGAGAATCTGTGTCCCTTCTATTTAAATCTGGGTGGGCTCTGTGACTACTTTGACCGATAGAACATGGTAGAAGTGATGTTGGACCAATTCTGGAGCTCAGGCCTTATCCAGAAGCTTCCACTTCTTGTGTTTTTTTTTTTTTTTTTTTTTTGTGGTAGGCGGGCCTCTCACTGTTGTGGCCGGACATGCAGGCCCAGCGGCTATGGCTCACGGTCCTAGCCACTCCGCGGCATGTGGGATCTTCCCAGACCGGGGCACGAACCCGGGTCCCCTGCATCGGCAGGCGGACTCTCAACCACTGCGCCACCAGGGAAGCCCCACTTCTTGCGTTTTGAAATGGTTGCTCTTGGTGCCCTGAGCTGCCGCATCATAAGTCTGACTACCTTGAGGCTGCCATGCTCCAAGAAGAGGCCCTGGAGGATGAGATCCCACATGGAGAGAGCTAAATGCCAAGGAGCCTGAGGCACCAGACCTGTCAGTGAAGGTTTCTTCCACCTTGGAAGGGATCATTTTGCTCCCACGGCCCCAGCTGACCAAGTGGACCCTTCCCAAATTCCTGACTCACAAAAGGCTGAAGTAAATACTGTGGTTGTTTTAAGCCCCAGTGTTTTGGGGGTAGTTTGTTACACAGCAGAAGATGACTAGAACCTGAGGGCTGAAGGAAAAGTACAAATACCAATGATTTTGCTGTCAGATGTGAGAGAGTAGAAGCCAACTTTGTTCATCAATTTTTACTGTTTGGGGCCAGTCTGCTGTGGCCTGTCAAAACTCAAATTGTACTAGAAAAGATGAAAAATTAAAACAGGAAGAAGTTACCCACTGCAGTGTCTGGGTTTTCTTCCTGCATTTTGGTTTTTCTGGCTCCTCCTGTGTATCCTTTTCCTCTACTATACTACACCCCAAACATATGTGTTCAAAAGGATCTGTCCTTGGACTTCTCCCTTCTCTCACTTGGATATTATTTACCCTCTTCAACTTCAACTACTCCTCTGTACAGATGGCCATACACAATACTCAGTACACATTACTCAATACAGAACACTCAGTACAGAATACTCTAGTCCCAAAGTCTCTTCTGGCCTACAGGTTCTTACTCAACTGCCTGCTTGATACCTCCTGGAACCTGAAACTGTCTTCTTGGAACCCGAAACTCAGCACATCCAAAATCAAACTCTCATCCCACACAAAGCCAGTTCCTCCATCCATCTTTCCAACTTCTGTTAATGGCCGTCAGCCTGGAGACTCTTGAACTGCCAAGTCATTCCCTTCTGAAATATCTTTTTTATGTGCCCCTCCCGTTTCCCTGGACCTAGCCTCCACTCCTGCCAGAATCTAGAATTGGTTTCCCCACCTCGTTCCATCTCTCCCAACTATGATCTAAACCACTGTTTTTCTTACTGTGGGTTGAAACCCGTGGCTGAGTTATGAAAATCAATTACAACTAGTACTATTAAAAAAAAACAAAACAGAAATAGAATATAATACAACAGAATAGAAAGTATCAGTATTTTGTATACAGTAGAAGTATCTTACACAATTTTTGTTTCAATTAAGAACATGTTTTAAATATGCATGCACTAGGTTGCAATGCAAAGTGTATTTCTTATCGTGGGTTGTGATCAAATAAAAGTGAGAAAACACTGGTCTGAACTGTATATTCCTTTCAGACTAATGTTCCTGAAGTACAGCTCTGGTCATATTGCTCTCCTGCTCAAACGCCTTTGATGGCTAACTATTGCTGACCAAAGGAAGTGCCACTCTCACTCTGGGTTCCACAACCTTCCCGACTTGGCCTAAGCCCCTTTGTAGCTTATCTCCTACTACTTGTCTTCATAAGTTCCATCCCAGAGTGGGCTGTGATCTGTTCCCTGAATATACTCCAGGCTTTCTGTCCTCTGAGTCTTTGCTTCTGCTGCTCCCTTTGCCTGCTCTGGTCTCTCCGACATCTCCACATGTTGACTACATTTCAGTGGGTCCACATTTCAGTGGTGTCTGGTGGAAAGGGACAGGCCTTGGAGTCACACCAACCAGAAGTTGATTCCAGGCTCTGTCACTTACTCTGTGGACAGGTTATGTAATCTTGAGACCAGATTTCCTCATCTCTAAGAGGGACCTTGTAGGATTGGCATGAGGATTACATGAGATAAAGCACACAACGCATTCAGCACAGTGTGTAGCAGCTGGTAGGTATCTATGAATGTCTCCAACATGCCAATACTGTGTGATGATATTTATGCTTCTAATGAAATATAGCTACCACTTACATTGCTATACGTGTAAACAAATATAACAAAATATCAGGCATATTGGAGACACTCAACTATTAGTTCTTTTTTTGTTTGTTTGTTTCACTCCAAGCGTTCTTCCTAATTTTATTCTGTTTTAAATTCAGTGATTCTCGTGCTTGTTAATCCTTCAGTGGACTTAATACTCCTAGATTAGGGATTTAAAAAGAAACTATCTGCTGTATCTCATAGTGCTTAGTAAAATGGCTTTTATATAAGTAGTGTTAAAAAAAATGGAATGGAATTAGAAACAGAAAAGCTACCATGCTGTATTCTAGCCAGAGAAAAGTTCTACATCTGTGGGCCCTGTATAAACGAACCGAGAGTGAATCCTGACTCCTTATTCTGATTTTGTTCTGAACTCACAGGATGGTTGCATACATATAAAACTTAAAGTCTATATCTATGATGACCTCTTCTTAGAGTAAAGAATAGATTGTGGTATTACGTTTTGCCTTAGAGAGAGGCTATGATGATCAAGTCTATAAATTCTGTGTGGGACTTCGGGAAAGTCTGTATAAAAGTAAAAACTGTGAGAATCTGAAACTATTTTTTTAAGGAGAAAAAGGAGCCATCAAATCTTGAAAAGTTGGAGTGAGTCAAACACACCAAAGATCAAATGTGTAAATCCCAGGACTGCACTTACTCACTTCTTGTAGTGAATGCTCTTTTCCTCCTAATCCATTATGCTAATACATATGCCACATTTTATGAGGCCAAGGTGAAAACTAATCAGGCTCTATTGTAACTAAGCCTGTTTAGCTGACACATGACACCCAAAAGGATTTCTAGCCCAGCAAATCAAGCCCACTGGTATCTGCTGGGAGGTGATGAATAATGAGGTAATCACAAAGGATTGTCTCACCAGGGCACTTTGTGAGGAGGTGGCAAAACAGGCTTCAGATCTGAAGTTTTAACCCTTTTTTACTGGACATCTGGTGCTGCAAATACTGCTGTGACGAGGCTGCTGTAATCCTGACACACATCTGGGCCCACTCCGGCGGCACTGTTTCACTGAAATTTGCAGTGTGGAAAAACATGTAGCGGCCCACAGAGCTGCACTCTAAGAATTTTCAGGATTCCAACTGACTCTTCACATTTCTGTGGCCCTGGAATCACCCACTAGCAACAGCCTTTGTTTAATGGCTTCAGTGCATTTGGGATGGGCTTGGTATTGTAAGTATCAGAGAAGGAGGGGCCCAGTAAGTTACTGACCTAGAGAAGGTGGTGGAAGGGAGCCAGCTACAGTCTGAGAACCAGCCAGAGAGATGCACCTAACATCAGTGTCAGGGGCAAAATGATCAAGGAGAGAAGCAATTGTGTCACTTTCTATTAGTGCTGACAGCCTTAAAACACAGAGAGAAAACCCAAATCAGTAAACTGACAATGACTGGGGCTTAACTACCAATTAATTTAGTTTTAATAAATTAATGGTTAAAATTATTTTAGTGTCCATCCCTTTTTTTTAAGAGTAGCACTGCATGTCTCTCTTATTCTGACACTGCTTCTGACTTACCCAGGCTTTCTAGTTGCCGCTATAGCATCCTTATGACATCCCTAATCCCTCTGGTTGAGGCAATAAGACACAAATTGCTTTCAGCTGACCAAAAGTTGCTTTCACACAGACCTGGGTTTAAATCTGTCCAGATTCTATGACAATGGGAAGGTTACTTAACTGCTCTAAATCTTAGCTTCCATGTCTGTAAAATGGGATAGTAGTAGAAGCCATATTTTAGGGTTGTTTAGAAGATAAAATAGTAATGCATGTTCAAGCCTAGCACCATGCCTGGGGACATACCCAATAAATAGTAGCTACTATTATAATTGCTGAAGGTGATAAAAATCCATGTGCTAGATATTCTTTATACTCCTTCACACAGCAATATGATATCACTTAATGCAATGTCACCTGGTATTGTTGCAGCCAAAGATAAGGGGAACATGATGATGGGTCATTACTAAATGTCTTTGGATAAAACAGATTTATCTGGAAGTGTAATAATGGGGCTCTTCTCAAGTTTCCTCTGTCATTGTTTTCTATCTTGGTTCTAGTTAACATTTCTATCACACTTCCAACAATTACAAATTTTTCCTCTCTCTGGGAATTGTCAGGCAGGCATACATTCTCCCTCTCTCTTCAATATCCTCATGAATGGAAGAGCTTGTTTTTGAAGGAGTTTTCTTTTCTCATTTCTTTTTTTAAAACCCTTTATTGAGGTATGATTGACATACAGAAAGCTGTACATATTTGACGAGTTTGGAGATAAGTACACACCCATGAAACCATCTCTACTATCTATGCCATAAACATATCCATCACCTCCAAAAGTTTCCTCCTGCTCTCTTTATTATTATTTTTAAAGGAGTTTTCCATAGCCCTTCAAGTATTACTGTTTTTAGAAACTATATACATTTTGAAGGTCATTCATAATTTGGAAAGTTTTCATCTATCAACATGGGAAGTGTATTTTAAAATAAAATACCAGTGATTACAAAACAGAGCTAAATTTCTAAAAATCCCAAGGAGAACTACTCTCATCACATTATTTCCATATTATCTAAATGCTTAACAAGGACGGCAATTTATCTTTGGATGACCCATGTTTACATGTTTCTTCTCCCAAGGGGGTATTAAGATTTTTTAAACTTTCCTTAGTTGCTTAAAATTCTTTTTAAAATATGTAGACCCATGTTTTTCCTACAAAAATATTAATTCATAACAAAGAAACCGAACACATCTCTCAATAGGAAACCTCAAGTGGCACAGAACTACTTAAATTGCTGTGTCATCTCCATGTTTACATTTCTTTAATGGAGACTTCTTACTGGGGCCACCATTGTCTTCTACCTTATTTAGTATTGCATCCTCACAGGGCGTGGCATGGTGCCTTGTTTGAAGAATGAAGAATCCACATTTCCTGGCAGGTCGGAAACTGGCATCTTTGAACACAGCAGCTACATGTGTTCAGAGAGCTGTCTAGAATTCATCCTCATCCAAGTTAAGGGGCTCCAGTCTAGACAGAGCTTGTCTCTAAGACTGGAACCTGAAGGATTGCCCAGCTTGGTTTATATCTATTTCAGAAAGCATTACACTATGTACACATAGCATTTGTTGTTGATTATTTATGATTTCTGGTGATTTCTAGAAAACTTTAGACATCATGCTCTTGGTGAGGCATATAATCCCCTATTATAACAGTTTCTATGAGGAAATCAGATTTGACTTATGTCTTTTTTTACTTACGTTCCCTTTACTGGGAGTGTATGTAGATTTGGAGACTGCCTGTACTTCATTTTGCTGTATGTAATTACGTTATATATATAATCAGTCTTAAAAATTTGTTGGCTATATTCTATTTCTCTTGTAACCCTCTTGACTTTCTGCATATCTGTTTCACTTAGATGTTGTTTAACTTATGCTCTGCTGTCCACCTTACACTCAAGTCTAAATTTAAAGGCCCTTCCTGGGGATCAGGTCTAAGGTGCAGAATTCTGACTCCACAGAGCAGTAACTGATATGTCAACATTCCACTATGATAAACAACAGGTGAAGATGTAGGTCTTCAAGAATAATCTCTTGTTAGCTCGAGTTTTGTTATCTGACAGCCCATCTGGTCTTCAGTCTGCTGCTAAATTTAAATCTTTAATATGCTTTTTAAAAAATTACTGCCTAAAATTTTGCTTAATTTGTAAATCTCACCATTCCTCAAGTACTGTATGAAACAGTACTACAAAAACAGAAAAACTATAACCAAAAGAAAAAAAAAGATACAAAAATAAATCATTGATTCAATCTTATCTTTTGCAACTGTCATTTTTGGATGATAGCCAAGGATGGATTTTTTTTTGATGCGGCTTATGAAGTCAAACTCTTTCCTTTGTTATCAGAACAAAGATCACTTACTTTGAATGGCTCAAGATATGTAAACACAGCTGGTCTAATAGCCTGAGTGGCAATGAAACACACTGCCACAGAAGAGCTGGGTTCAGGTGTGACCCGAGGACTCAGATGCTCTTGTGCAAAAAGCCCAGAGGCCATACATACTGTGTCTATTCCTGATTGAGAGGAAAAACCTGTGCTCTCTACAGAAGTTTCCTCCTTGCTAAACCTTAGGACCTTAGAACTAGATAGAGCTTTTTGGATTTCCCAGATAAGTAAAATTTCAAAAAACATTGGGGGACTTCCATAAAATTGCCAACTTTTAATCATGCTGAGTGAGAAACAGACGAAAAGCCCTACCATCTACCATCTCTATCATCTTATTAAAAAGGACATTTTAACATAAAAATAAAGAATGGCCTTTTAAAATTGAATACATTTAAGCTTTACCAGAAAAGCCTGTCTTCTTATTCTGCGAGGTGTGAGACAACAGTTTTGTTACACACAGCATGGTATTTGGGCACAGTGGCCTCGCCCCTGTCTGATAAGTGCTGATTACTGATGCTCAGATGTCTGACTCCACAAGCACCATCAGGTGGGGCAGCACTTTCCTCAGGGCCAGGTGATGGGAGAGCTTGTCAACCTTAAGATTTCCAATTCCCAGAATGTGCCACCTCAAGGCCACACTTTGGCCACAAAGTACTGCTCTCATGCTGCCTGGGCTCCTTCAGGAGCAAGTCATACCACTGATAGCCTTTGTGGGCAGTGAAAAGAGAACTCTTGTAGCCTGGCACTAGGTACTCATATTTCAGCTTTACCAGAAGCAAAGCAAGGGAGATCTTTTATTATTTTAAAATCTCATCTAGATCCTCCAAGCTACATGTTTGGAAATCCTTGATATTTGCAAGGGATAAATCCTGAGACACACAAAAAATCTCCAAATCTGTGAATATGGAGATATTTGCACAGGCTCCTCATGCTTTAAAGAATTAGTTTGGGGTTTTTTTTTTGGAGACATATGTATTCCCAAAGCATATCATCTTCTGAAACCAGGCAAATGTTTTTGAAAGATTTACTCACCTTATCTTTCATAAGATGACTATTTCTCTTTTTCACTGAAACCAAGTTTTTAATCACCCAAGAGTTACTGCCTAGGTCAGGAGTGGAGAAGAAAAAAGTCTGATTGGAGAGGACTGCTGAGTGGCTGAGACGAGGCTTACTTACTAGCTCCTCAATCACCCACAACACTAGCTTCAAAGTACATGTGATTCGAATTTGAACCTCAGCAAAACTGCCAATTAACACATCACAAACCTTCATGGTCCATTGCAAATATTCAAAACCTAGAGTGTTAAATCTGTGGATTCCAAGGGTCTCCTGCATAGTTCTCTGGCAGTTCAGTGTTATATAATTTGGGGTGAGAAACCCAGGCTGCTGTTGGAATGGTAACGATCACTAACGACATCATCTTTTGTTGCAATTCAAAGCACAATAGAATACAAGCAAAATATATTTTTAAAAACTAACACGCCAATTGCCGACATGAGCTTCTCTTGTTTTCACTATGCACTGGCATGGCGGTAAATGGGTATTATGAATTAAGAAACTGGGAGATAACATTGTTCAGGAGGAAAAGCTGGTTAAAGGTTTCTTTAGCGCCGAGGTACTATGTTAAAGAAAAAATATCTCACATTTACCAGCATTCTTGAGGATTTCATGTTCTTTCAAAATAAACTTAAAATACTTTGCCT
Source organism: Globicephala melas (assembly GCF_963455315.2). NCBI lineage: Eukaryota > Metazoa > Chordata > Mammalia > Artiodactyla > Delphinidae > Globicephala > Globicephala melas. Next base: position 115,797,621 of record NC_083315.2, read on the forward strand.
GGTTGCATGCATGATGACAGATTCTGAGAAGAAAAAAAGTCACCTACCAGCCACTGGATGGCTAAACAACAGTGTGGTATGTTTATGTCTTTTCAGCTGTGAGTGATGAGTTAGTCCTCCCAGACACTCCTGTGATATAGGGCTCACCACCTAAGGCGCCCATGTCACCAAAGGCCATATCAATTCACGTTCATCTGGAAAGGCCCCTTATCGGCATATAAGTGATAAGTCAGAAATAGAATATGTGACGGAAAAAGACTCCCTGCTTGGCTCGTCCTCAGATTTCATCAGTCTCAGAGGGATTATGTTCAAAAGTTTAAAAGTCCAAGCAACATACATCTATTAAGTATTTATTCAAAATCTAGAGCTGTTTTGAATAACTTATAAAAGAAGAAAAATTAACAGTCCCTGTCCTAAAGGAGCTCCAAATCTCATTGTGTTGATAAGAAACAGCATACTAAGAGCAAATATAATAGTGCCATTTACTGAACGCTTACCAGATGGCTGCTGCTGTGCAATTTCATTTCATTGTCATGATAGTCCTATGTGGAAAGTTCTAAGTTTGTCCACAGGATGTAGATGAGAAAACTGAGGCTTAGAGAAGTTAAATGATTTACCCAATCAGGTCTCTCTGACTCCAAAGCACATGCTTTTAACCATTACATGATTTGCACATGCATACATAGAATTGTTGTTACAAGGTGAAGAGTCAGTGGTATTCATTGATTGTTTGTGTAATGAATAAACATGAACTATATTAAATGTCCATCTGATGGACATTGGTAGATGTCTTGGATTAATATGCCTACCTCTGCTGAGCAGGTGAGGGGAACGCCTAAATACCAGCTTAAGTTCCTCCTTTCCTCTGTGGGAGACCTTCTAGGAGTCTTTGCTCATCCTCTCTTAATAATGCATGCCACTCTTTTGCCATTTACTGTAGTGATTTATGTATTTATTATAATTCTGTACTAGACTGTAAGCTCTTGAATAAAAAGGATTTGGTTGCCTTCTTAACAGGCAGCAAGTGTTTTATATATGGTAGGAACTTGACATTTGTAAATTCTAACAGTTTCATCAATTACTCAGCAGGTATAGGGAATAGTCACCTCTATATGCTCTCCATTGCTTATATTGTTAGTTTCTACAAAGTGCTTTAGCTTGCACGTTAGCAGATGTTATTCCAAGTGACACTGGAAAAATACTTTAAAAGAAAACAAAAATAAAATGTTTTTTCAGTATTTTTCTTTTCTTGAGATTACTTCAGGTAAAGCAGGTAAAAGGAAAAGAACTGATAGCTTGCTAGATAGATTTTGATAACAATATATTCTGGATTCCAAGTTCTAAGATGAACAGAAGGATCTATATCCATCTTACTAACAAAAGTTGAGTTTTTTAAAAGCCTAGTTTTAAATGGAAAATAAAAAGGTACAGTAAGAACTCACATTATCTGTTGGTCTTCGAGGACGTTGACTAACTCTAGAAACCTTTCTTTCCTTAATAGTATAAATTTCCTCAACTATCCTGTCATCTTGCAAATTGTTGCAAATTAAAGGGAAAAGCTGATGTTTCTATTTCAGAAATCACCACCCTTAAAATATTTTCATAAAAATTTAAATAATTTAAAATTGATCCCAATGGTACTGATGTGCACTATTATTTTAATCACCTTTGCTATACTAATAAATATAACCACAGTAATCACATACTTCATTCTAATCATTCATAAGATTTTACTCCCCTCACTCAAGAGTTGCCTATGGAGTATTCTGTAATTGCTCATTTCCAACTAACTGTTTGAGTAGAAATTAATTCCCATAGGACTTGTAAGAAGAAGTATGTCAGCTTTAGTGAAAGGTAAACGATTGCCATTGAGGAAATCATCAGCAGAAGAGGGGAAGAGTAGAAACTCAGTGCCACCTTTCAGTTTGGTTCCCAGAATACTTAGATAGATTTACTCTTAGAAGCTACACATAAGAATGATTGAAAGGAACCAGGGATGTGAAGTTTGTACAGAGCTCTGGAAAAGATCTATTCCCAGCTAATTTGTATAATTTTACAAATTGTCAAATATTTAAGGGCTTCGCAAGTCAAAAACAGTCAACTCTGGTTGTAGAAAAAGAAATATTGGTTTCAGTGTTGGGTTGCAGGGAGGGCAGAATATTTAGCTAAGCAAGGGGTTCTGCACTGCTGAAGTCGCAGCATAGACACTGAAAGCAAGGTTTGGAAGACTGGATGTGTATAAAACCCACTGAAAGAGAAAGAACCTTCTATACTCCATAATCAAGCAACCAATAAATAACTGTTTCTTGACTGTCCCCAAGCAGAGGGGTGCTCATTCTGCTTTCTCCCATTGTTGAGGGCTGGGAGTGACCTTTGTTCCAGGGGCCCACATTTAGTGAGGATTGAAGTTCTTTTCCTTTGCACTCATTGATACTAGCCATCGCATTGAACAGTTCCCTCACCCCTACCCAAACGCCCTAGCCTAATATTTCCTTGGCTTCCTCATTTCAAAATTTTTTTTTTTACCACCACCTCATTCTAGCAACCTGTTCCCAAGGCCTGGAATGGAGATATCATTACATCACCTGGAATGGAGATATTCTGAGACACTAAGTGCCACCAGCCCGTTTTTCTATCCTTACCCTGCCCCTCTCACTGCCTTGGTTCAGTAATACCTGCCTTTCAACCTCATCCGGACTTGCTCCTTTCATCTCTCCCACTCATCCCAGTCTAATGGAACTTCTCTTGTGTTCTCCTCTTTCCTTATTCTTGGTATGTTCTTTTCCTTTTTTCAATCACACTCAATCTATCATTTCTTAAAAACTTCCACCAAGTGCTTTCTTTGCCCCTATCCTCAGGTTCTAGCATCACTGGAGAATATCACATGATCTGAAAATTGGTGCCACCCCAAATGTATGGTGCCCCAGGTCAACTGGGAACTCAATGGCTCAATTTTGCTATGAGTTCCTGGTCTTTTCTCTTTTCTATTCTCACAGGTGCTATTTCTAACCTTCACACCACTTTTCTCAAGTTCCCTCTTCACTATCAGCAGATAATCTTGCCTTCCATTTCACAGAGTAAATAGTGGTTATCAGGGAGGATATCTGTCAACATCCAGCTCCCCACCTTTAACTCTATTTACCTTCACACATCCTGTCTCGGAGAATTGGAGACAGCTCATCCTGTTAGAGTGTATTTCTCTACCAGCATCATCAACTCCTGCCTCCTTAGAGATTTAGATCTGGAAATTACCTCATTCTCGCATAAAACCTAGAATAAATCCCTCTCATCTTAAAATAATGACCTCTGTAGTGGATTGAATAGTGGTCCCAAGAGGTATGTCCAAATCTTAATTCCCAGTACCTGTGAATGTGACCTTATTTGGAAATAGGGTCTTTGCAGATACACTTAACTTAAGGATCTTGAGATGACATCATCCTGGGTTACAGTGGGTCCTAAATCCAATGATGGATGTTCTTAGAAAAGACAGAAGAGGAGAAGACGCACAGAGGAGAAAACCATGTGAAGAGGAAGCAGAGAGTGGAGTTATGCAGCCACAAGCCAAGGACTGCCGGCAGCTGCCAGTAGCCACGGGAGCGGCACAGAATGGATTCTCCCACAGAGCCTCCAGAAGGAACCGACTCTGCAGATACCTTGATTTGGGCCTTCTGGCTCCCAGAGTGCGAGAGAATAAATGTCTGTTGTTTTAAGCCATGCAGGCAGCTTATGGTAATTTTTACAGCAGCCCTAGGAAACAAATATATCCTCCATTCTACAAGCCCTGCTAGTTATCAATGATTTCATTATCTTTATTCACTTCTAAGAGAAGAGTCTATACTTATTATACTCTGTCTCTTACCCTGCCTGTGACACAGGAAGCGTGCTCCCCAAAGGCATTATCTTCCACCACCCGCATCTAATGGGAACTCCCAGTCCTTCCCTCACTGAGCTCTCTGGTGCATCCCATACTGTTTGTGGTCCTCTCCTTCATTCTTCACAACTCACTTCTCCCAAGCCTTCCATGATACCTCCTACCCCTGGAGTACTTCCTACTTTTTGGTTGTTCCTTCAAGGTCCCTTCAGTGCACTTGTTTTTTGTCTTAGATTTCAGCTTCTTCCTTGGCCTTCTTCTCACTCTCCAGAGCATTCTGGCTCCATCTCCTACACATACTTCACATTTAATCTTTCTATGGTCAGAAGAGGATGGTGTGCAGAAAAATTCATATGCACAAATCTCTCTGAGCTTCAGTTTCCTCCTTTATATTATGATGAGGCCACCAACTTGTACAGCTGCACCCAAGACATGAAAAGTATGTAGTACAAGTGATTACTCAACATAGATTAGCTCCTTCCCCTGTCCATCTCCTTAGCTCAAGTTCATTCACTAATTCATTCACTCCAGAAATACTTACTGAGCACTACCATGAACAGGCCTGTTCTGTTACTAGACAGACAAGGTAACTTACATACTAGTGGAAGAAAAAGAAAATGAACAAATAAATGCAAAGGAACATTTCAGATAGTAATGACTTCTATGAAGGATAAAGAAAACCAGACTGATATATTAGAGAATGACCAGGAAGGGGGGTATTTTAGCTAGGGTGGTCAGGGAGTATCTCTCTGAAAGGCTACGTTTGAGCTGAATGCTGAGTGACGAGAGGCCAGCCTTGCAAAGAGCTGGGAGAAGGAACATTCTGGGTAGAAGGAACTTCAAGTACAAAGGAATAAGGTATGAATGAGCTTGGTGGGGTTGAGAAGAGGAAGGAGGCCACAGCGTCTGGAGAATAGTGAGTGGGGAAAGGCTACAGTCTCTCACCTGGATGATTGCAATCGCTTCTGAAAGGAGCTGTCCCTGTGAGTCTCTTCCCACTTTGAATCCTTCCTATTGTTGCCAGAGTGATCTTTTAAAAATAGTAATAATAGATAACCTTATGGAACATATCAAATATATCAGACACTGAGTGCCTTACACATAGCGAACAATTTAATCACATCACAGCAACCCTCTGAAGGTAGGTATTATTATTATCTATTTTCTCCATTTAACAGATGGGAAAATGAGACACAAAGAGATTAAGTAACTTTCGTGAGTCCCACAGATAGTGAGTGATGGAGCCAGGATTTGAATCCAAGAAGTAGGGTTTGAACATAAATCTGAATGTGTCACTCTCCTGCCTTAAATCCCTCAGCGGCTCCCCAGGACTTTCAGGATTAGAGTGTGAGCTATTTCATCATCTGCCCCTGCCTCCCTCCCCAGCCTTGGTTTCCTCTGCATACACCCTGTACTCTGGATACACCATATCACTTACTGTCCCAGAACATGCCATGTATTCTCATATGTCATGCCTTTGCACGTGGTCTTCTCTCTGCCTAGAACACTCTTTCTCCTCTTCTCACCTGGCTATTTCAACCATTTGGTCAAGACTCAGCTCAGGTGTAATCTACTCCTTCATAGTTCACCCAACTTTCCTGTGGACACAGCTATCATAACATACATCATTAAGATATGTATCATTTCCCTGATTAGACTGGGAATGACTTAGAGGTGAACACTGTCAGATTTACATTTTTATCTCAGCACTTAACATAGTAGCAGACACATAGATGACTCTCATTAAAACACTGTTGAGCGGATGAATGGGGGCAGTGAGGGATGTACCATATTTTGAGCACTTTGTGCCAGGAACTGAGCTAAGCTTTTTACATACTGTTATGGACTGAATGTTTATGCCCCCACTCCCCTGCCCCATATCCATATGTTGAAGCTCTAGCCCCCAATGTGATGATATTTGAAGACAGGGCCTTTAGGTAAGTAATTAAGGTTAATGAAATCATAAGGGTGGGACCTAATCTGATGGGATTAGTGTCCTTTTAAGAGGAGGCAAGACCAGGGAGCTCTCTGTCTGCCTGTGCACAGAGGAAAGGCCATGTGAGCACACAGAGAGAAGGTAGCTGTCTGCAAACCTGGAAGAGAGCTCTCACAAGAAACCGATCATACTGGCACCTCGATCTTGGACTTCCAGATTCCAGAAATGCAAGGAAATTAACTTCAGTTGTTTTGTAATAGGGAAGAACATTTTGTATTCTATTACAAGTTAATCACTAAAGGGATGTTGCCTATAAGCTTAAATTATACATAATGGCCCATCTCTGGGAACCCTGCTTCCCAGGTAATGAGCATTAAGCTAAAATACCTTTGTTTAGGTCACAGGAAACATCCTGACCAGGGCCACCTGTGAATGACTGCAGGGAGGAAGAAATTAACACATCCCCTCCAGAGGCTGATGGGAACCAGGAAGTGTTTGACTTTACTCCCTCCCCTTTTAGTGTAAAAGGAGCCTGAATTCTAACTCAGGCAAGATGGTTCTTTAGGGCACGATCCCACCATTTTCCAGGTTAGCTGGCTTTCTGAATAAAGTCACTATTCCTGGCCCCAACAATCTGTCTCTCGATTATTGGCCTGTCGTGCAGCGAGCAGTAACAATTTCAGCCACCCAATCTGTGTATTTTGTTTGGCAACCCAAGCAGACAAACACACACATACTGTTCAATCTGATGTTTACAGTCGCCTGATAAGATAGGTACCCCACCCTTCAGAGAGAGAAACAGAGCCTTAGAGAGAATAACATACTTTTGATCGCACACAGTCCTACAGCCATGATTTGGATTCCCTGAGCCCAACGCTAAGGAACAAGAAAAGTAAAAGAGTCTGTTCATCAAGACCTTAAAAAATTAGCTTTAGGGCATACCTAAACCACCTGAGCAAGACGATATGGGCAATGCCCAAATCTCTCCCTTAATTTCCTGTTCTGTGCTTCTCATGACCCAGAGGACATGTCCACTTTTAATGTCTCCTTTCCTCCCAGCTCAGTCTAACACTGCTCTCTCCCAAAAGTTTTCTTTGCTCTTTAATGACACCATATCTTTCTTTATTGCCCCAGTAGAGACTGTTGGGATCACAAAGCTGATTCATTTCTGTCTTTTCTCACTTCACCCCTGTTAATTGTCCCCCTACAAGCCCCAGAATTTCTTCCTTCCTGATGTTCCTTCATCGGGTCCCTCTCCTCCACTCTCCCAGCACCCACATCCACTCGGCCCACATGACCTCTCTCCTGAGTCACTGCAAAAGCCTCCAAAATGTAGCTCTGCCTTTAGCTCCACCCAGTCAAGCACTAAATTATAACGCTATTTAACTGTTCCATGTGGGGTTATGTTTAGCTTTCATTAAGACTCCAACAGCACCGAGGGCAGTGGCTGCACCCGACCATTTCCTTCATACCTCCTAACAGCAGCAGTGCTTCTAACATTATTTTTTTTTCCATCCTATAAGGACTATTTTGAGATTCTTCCTTGAGAAATGAAGACAATGGACTCTCCCCAGAAAAACACGTGTACACACAAAAATTGGCTGACAGCATCACACCTGTTGAGGTCTATGAACCCTAGGTTAAAAAATCCCTGCTCAGTGAACATTGATCGCCAGGCTGGTCAGTCAGCACGTGTGCACTCCACTTCCCGCTCTCAACCCCGGTGAATGTAACTGAAAAGCTACTTTGTGTATGAAGGTTAGTGAGGGAAGAAGTCATTTGGCAAGGCTCAGTTAAGGTGGGGCTTGATCTAGATTTTCAGGTATGGTTAGGATTGAGTAAGCAGAGGGAAAAGGGTATTCAAGGCAGGGGGAAAGGCATGAATAAAGGCATGATGTGGAGGACATCAAGGTGACCCACTTGAGGAGATGTTAGAGCAAGCTTGAGCAGAGCAAAGGACGTAAGAGGATAAGGTAGCATCAAATCTGACTTGGCGCAGAGAAGGCAATGAGGAGCCTGTATAAATTTCCGATCAGAGGAAACGTGATGCTAGTGATGTTCAGAAAGTGGACACAGAAGAGAAGAGCGAGGGGGACAGGAAGCAGAAAGGCTGGCAAAAGTGGCTACAATGGTAGCAGTGGGAATGGAGAGGCAGAGAGGAATCATTTCAGAAGCACAGCCAGGATTTGGCAAGGGATGGATTAAGGAATCTAGAGTTGGAAAGAGACTGGAAGATGGGAGGACCAGTGGAGCAGGGGGCAAAACCATCGGTGACATCTTCCTCCCAGGAGAGTGTGGGTGCACCAAACTAAAACCAGCACAGTTGTTCCCTTTACCAACTTAGAGTCTAAACCAGAATCCAATGTATGGATCCAACAGGCTTCCCAGAAAACTTGCAGTCAGTTCTACCAAATTTTATTAAGTGAAATAAATACATGGGTAATGTTTCCAGGATGTACATCAAAATGCCCACATTGAAAACATCTCAGAGAACCATCTCTTTTTAGCACATGGTCCTGTATGGAATGTGCTTTTAATGCAACAACATCTCATCATTAGTCATGTTTTCATTCTGCTCCCTAAAGCATTCTCAACAACAGCAGCATTAATAATGCCCACTGGCATTTCTATTGGCCTTGCAGAGCTCCGAGGGTTTCTGATCTTGGCATCATCTAAAGATGCTCTCACAGCAGACAGTCACTTGTCACAAGCCTTTGTATAGGCACAAAAGTGTGTTTAAGCAGTAGCACTGCTCATCTGTTTTCCCCACACACATCAAAACTGCTCTCCAGGGCCAAGCTGTGTGTGTGTGTGTGTGTGTGTGTGTGTGTGTGAGTGTGTGTGTGTGTGTGTGTGTGTGTGTGAGTGATTGATAACAGTTAAAAGTAGAAATTAAGTGATTAGGTAACTTTATTGACTCTAGGATGATGCAAACTATTTCAGTGTCTAAATCATTCTCCATTGTACTCAATCATTTTAAGTTAAATTGAGCATGAACTTAAATTGGGGGCAGGAGGTGGGTGGGGATATCAATTCACCATGGCTGTGAAATAATGAGTTCTAATTGTTCAGAGAAGACCAGATTCAATAAAGACGCATACAAAGCATGGTTGGAGGGGCGGGTGCAGCCTTACCATTAGAATGGAGGCTCAAGGGAGCACAGAACTAGTCCCAGACTGAGGGAGGAATTAACACAAAGCAGGAACTACCTCCTGGGTTCTGCTCTCCACCTCCCACCCCAAGAGCATTCACCCGTCAGTGAGGCACACTGCCCAAATCTGTATTGTGCTCCTGGGATGAGTAAATTAAAAAAAACTTTTTTAACTCAAAATATGAAAGAAAGTTTAAGGGCTCAGACCTTCTTTTCACTGTTTTTTGGTGGAAAGTCTCCCTGCACCACCCAAAATGATCACTCAGGTTGCCAGATATTTTGTTGATGAAAGTTACTAGTCCTTAGCAGAGGAGCCCAGGCACCACAGATGTGCTCTTAATGACAGATTTGAATGTTTAAGTCAAGCTGTGGGGCATTTTCCAGCACAGAATTCAGGAGACAGATTTGATCTCCAAAACTATTAGCACAAGAGATAGTGTTTTAAATTAGGCTTGTTATGCAAGGAAGTCAATAGTTCCCAATAGAAACGTATTACTTTCAGGCAGTCTGGACGATCCACATGCTACCAGAACATTGGCCCTGGTTTTTCCTATTGTCTGGGTTGGAGAGTTCTTAAGAGTTAGCTCATCGGTGGCAATAGTTCTATGTGAGAGAGGTCTGGGACCTCCCCTAAGAAGAAAGCTGTCTTTTCTAGAACTAACCTCACCCTCCCCAGTCAGCTTTAGGGCCAACCATAATCTCTTTCAGGGTTTGAGTGAGCTAGACTGGGTTAGTAACCTCAGGTGTCCCCAGATAGGAGCACATCCCTTCGTTTTGGAAACAGACCTATAAGCTAAGGCCAGCCAGACAACATCTGGAGACAAGAGCAAGAGTAGCAGAATAAGGGGCTGAACTGTATGAGTTCAGCTCTGTGTCTCTCTCCTGCACAAGAGCAGAAGAGAGGTGGGGATGGAAACATCACTGAGTACTTACAGGTGTCACTTGCTATCTTACCCTAAGAGCTGGCTATCTCCATTCCCATTTTACAGATAAGAAAACTGAGTTCCAGTATATAGAATACGCTTACTATGCTACCTATGTTTGGCAGTTTGCTTGTAAAAGATGTTTTATATTGGAAGCAAAGGGGTGTGACATTGGAATAGAAAGCTAAAATGAACTCTTGGATGTTTTGGAAGTGACCTCTAGCGTTACTATTCCTTGGCCTGAGCGGCTCTCAGAAAGGGTGGTAGCCAAGGAAAGATGGTCCAACACAGTGTCTCAATGAGTTTCTGTTCCCTCAAGGGAGGCAAAATTGACTCAAGAATATGTGGTCAGTCCTCTTACAGGAATGGATCAGGGAAAGTCATTTAAGACCTGACCATTCCTCTCTGGCATGAAGGTGGGTGCTCATGAATGGAGCAGAGCCAACCACATGCTCTTGGGCTGCATTGTTCTTGCCTGTGAAATTTATTCCATTTGCCCACCAAACCAAACCAAACCAAATCAACTTGCAAACAAACAAACAAACAAAAACATGTCTGTTGGATTCATCAACACGCAGTTAATAGTCCGACATGTCCCTCTGCCTGTCATCTAGAGAGTAACCTTGCTGTGTTAGACTTTCTCCATGTGGAAAGTGGAGATGTATACATTTTCCCTCATCCACCCCAGGGATGGTGAGAGGTTTACTGAGACAATAACCATAAAGCCATTTGAGCTTCTTACCAAAAGGTGCTACTGGAATACAAATTATTATTAGCATTACCATTGTTATGTGGTTTAAAACTACAATATGAAAAGCAATGTCTTTAGATCAGTGTGTCAGCATCCTGCATAATTTAAGTTCAATTTGAAGTTGGTTGTCTTTGCACGCTCAGGTCGCATATTAAAGCATTCTTTTGATGAAAGTACATTTAAGGGGCCAGATGTAGTCACCCTGCAAGATGAATAATGAAGATGCAAGAACAGACATGCACAGGTAACACCTGTGCAAAATGGATGTTTGAACTCTCATGTCTTTAATGCATGTTTATATTACAAAGTCCCACCGCAGTGAAATTGGGAGACTCTTACAAGTCTTTATTAAGTGCTTAATGTACAGATTATGTGACCTGAGAACAGCTGGAAACAGATACTGAAATTTTGCTTTGATAAGTGAAGAATTCTGATAGAAACTAAAGATGTGGTATCACAGAACATTCATCTTGGGGACAAATGTGAGTTTTCTAGTCATTTAAGACCCTGCCCATTGGTTTGATCCTTGGGAGGCACCCTGGTGTACAGGCAAGAGCATGGGCTCTGGAATCAGACGCGCCTGGATTTATTTATTAGCTGTGGGACCTCAGGCACCTTGGTTTCCACCTATAAAATGGGGACAATAAATCTACCTCAAAGATCACATATTGTAATGTGTATAAAGAACCCAGCACCACAGTAGACGCTCGTTAAAGATTATTCCTGTTCTCTGCTGTTTGGCACATTTCAAGCATCTATATTGCTCTTCAAATATAATCGATATACTGGTATGTAAAAAATAGCTAGTTTTGAATACCTGAATCTAAATGCTGAGCAACCCAGAGGTGCTTTTCTTTTCTATAGATAACTCATTAAAAGAGATGTTCTGCAGTATTTCTGCAATTAGGACAGGCCCATTCAGAACAGGCTGATTAGAACAGACCCATTTGAAAAGTAATCAGGAGAACTGCCACTAAATGAATTCCAGGAGATTCCTAATTCGTGTCTAAATTGCCAGAGACATCCTTCTGCAGGCAGAGCCTAAATTCTTAGGCAGTTTAATCCCTCCAACAACGTCTGTGCAAAGTTCTTCCTCTGAGTCCTGAGATGACTCCAATTCTATTCTCTTGGACCACAGAGGTTCTGTACAATTTTTGCTCCCTTCATCCTACTAGATGGCCCTGCACTTTAAAATGCCTTTTAAGGGCCATCTAGAAAAGCAGGGAAAAAATGTCCTGAAAATGAGGGTAGGGTGGGGAAACCTTGAAAGAGTACGGCATATCGCCCTGGGCCATGCCGTGGGCGAGAGGCCCCCAGGCTCTCACAGCAATTACAGCTGTCGGAGGTGAGGCCCCTCACCTCTCTGACAATTATGAGCCTGTGGTAATAAAATAAACACACGCAGCCACTGTCCTCTATAAGTTTTCTTGCTCGAGGGTTGCAGAATCAACACGGAGAGTCTTGATAATGAAAGATGTCAGGGCTGGGGCTGGGGCGGTGTTCTTTAACATTTACTCAGTGGCCCTGATGAGAGGGATTCACACATAACTCCAGGCACCTTCTCTCAGTGAGGGGAAGGAGTTTTGCGTAAGTTGGAAAAAGCAGTGGGGAGGAGGGTGGCCATCAAAACAGAGTCAAGGAAATAGCCCTCCAAATACACTCTGCTGAGAATAGCCTGAGATGACATGGATACCATGGTGGGGTGGGAGAGAGTCATGGATTCTAATCCTGCCTGGGTCCTCATTTATTATAGCATTACCTCAGGACTGTCAGCAATAACGTTCCTTTTCTTTACAAAGTTGCCAATGGCATTTTCCAAAAACTTTACAGAAACGATAGATAAAAACACAAAGGTTTTTAAAGCATACTTAGCATGCCAGTTCTAGGATTTAATTTCTGGATATTTTCAAAAAGGACAAACTTTCTTGAAGAATCTCAAAAATTAATGGTGAAATTGACACTAATTTAGAAAAGATGAAAAGAGTGAAAACACAGCCCACTTCATACTAAACAGAAGTCACGTCATTCCAAATAACTGTATACATATATTAACAAGACAGATGGAAATGTTGTATACAAAATAATATTAAATACGAATATCATTTTCTAGAAAGTTTTTCTTCTTGAAATATATCAAGAAGGTTTAAAAAATTATTCTTTCTGTGATGCAGAAACATGTCTGCCTAACAGAGGAATAACTAAGACGGAGAACTGCTTTGGCCTCACGCTCTTTTTAACACCTAAGTTCCCTGTTTGGGATTTTTCATGCAGGAACAAATGGTTTCTTTGACTAGTTCTTTGCAAGCATGCCTGTTTTAATCAGAATGCTGTACAACGCATAAACTTAGCTGTATCAAATCAAGGTGAAACACCGTGCAGACACTCTGAGAGTAATTTGTTTGATGTGGACCCTAGGTAACTACAAACGCTAACTTAAAGTGCATTGCTCTCTGTACTTTGAAAGGAAAAGACTAGCAGTTCTGGGGTACTCAGCCTGTATTTCTCAAGAAATGGAAGAAATAGAGCAGCCATTTTTATAAGTTTGGACATATTTACAACATTGCTTTATTTTCTTAAAGCATAACAGCATCCATTCATCACTTGAGAGTAACAAAGCAGAAACCTGATATATGACAAATATTACGAGCTTAATGGCTGATGTCCATTACTGATGGGTCCCGCTCACTCTTTGCAGGAGACTGGCACTGAAGGATTACTGAGCAAACAGAACACCTGAAAAAACTTGCACTCCACAGTCTGTCATCAGGGGCCCGGATCGAGGGCATTACCTGAGAATAGCGGCTCTTATCTGAAGCTGCAAACTGCTGCCATTGCCAACAATTCTCAACAAAGAGTGGCGGTCATGGAAGGCTGAGCCACCGAGGCAGGGGCCCAGGGACACTGCCTCCCCATAGCCCACCCCCTTTATGGATCACTTGAGCCCAAGCACGGCACCACGCTTTAATTGTGGATGACCACAGCAATTGAGGACAGGCATCCCACATCTGTACGTGTTGAAAAACAAAAAGGCTCCAAACATTCTCTTGTAATACTATAAAATATTTAGTGTTTTAACTGCATCTTTAATTTCACAACCAACTAAGGAATGAGTCTGTGCATATGTTTAAAATTCTGATGGAAATCTTTGGATTCTATCAATATTGAAAGTATGTGCTTTGCTGTCATCTATCATTCTTCTCCTTTCCTAAGAGGACCTCATATTCCTTAGAACTAAACTTGTCTTACTGGTTTGGCCCTCAAGAAAAGTAAGTCACTGCTTTCTCTCTAGTTATTTTACTTACTTAGAAAAGATCAATTTTCCAACCATAAGGGTTTATGGTTTAATGGACTTGTCAAATTTATAAATTTCAGGTGAAAATAGGATTTTTGTAGATTTGATTTTACTCATTTTACTGCTCCTGCAACCAAACAAAATATCTACAGATTTCCCAGAAAAAGGTATTTACCTAATGTTTCTTTGTTGCTTTTGTACGTGTATTTTATTTCAATCATACATTAACATTTGACTTCTTCGGTTATTTTCAATAAATTTCATTTATGAGCTGATAAGTATAATACATGCAAACATTAACTTTATGATAGAAATAAAAAGTACTAACTTTATAAGAGAAGTTTTAAAAACTCTATAGGAAGTTGAATTATTTGGAGTTAAAACTGACATTGCATTACTATGATAATCTCTCAAAAATAATTAAATTCAGTGAAATGAGTAGAAGTCCTTTGAATTTCTGCTACCGGCAATCTATTTTCCTTAAAGTATTTTATATTTTTTGGGGGGGATGGTGGCGGGAGGAGAAGGAAGCAAGTTATCTTCAGGGAAGAAAGGACGAGTATTAGAGTGAAGAAAGAACCTGCCATTTTGTTTTGAGAAAACCACTGGGAGTTTGATATACCTATGCTGCGCTTTTGTTTTACTAACACCTTTCCTTCCTGAAAAAATTTAATTCTTTCAATCTTCATCAAGGAAACCAGGCAACACTCACTGTACCCTGCGTCTGTCATTTGGCACAAACACATATGAGGCAGGATCAGAGAAAAGTACAACGTTTAAGAAAATATATAGAAAACTAAAATGTAAGCAGGAAAAAAAATGTTCATCTTGTTCATATAAGAATTCATCTTCTTACTAGAGTTAGGTTTATATACATATTTTTTCTAGTAGAGAAAAGCAGTCCACCTAAATTAATAATTGATAAAAAGAGAAAGATAGGTACAAAGTACTGTTTAGGAGCATTCAAGGTGAGATCCACGGCTTCATGGGGTGGCATTTAACATCCGTTGGCCCCAGGATCTAGAAGTGTTTTTGTTAAGGTTAATTTTTCTTTCTAAAGTGTGGCGGCATCTTAGGATAGAAATATATTTACAGTGATAATTCAAAGGTAATAAGTAGAATAATAATTATTAACTATCTCAAAGGAAATTTCCAATCTAAAATAAATCATCATCATCAAAGTTTCTGATCTGTGCAAAAATTTCAATTATTTCTAAACCTAATTTTTGAGGGTTGGTGCCATATTCTGTTTAAATCTATAAATTGTCTATATCTCTCCTCCTGCCTCTGAAGCTTTACCACATCTGTTCTTGCCAAGTACAGTGCTGAATTTATTCTACTTTAGCTCATTAAAAAAAAAGAACTATGTACTTAGTGTTGCAAATTCATAAAATTCTATTGTTGATGAACCTATATTGTATATTCAAGATGGTCTCTGCTCGGCTTATATTTAAAAAGATCACAAAATTATGGATTATTGAGAAATGCTGTTCTCTAAAAAAGCCTGCAACACTTTTGAGGGTGTAAAAATAAGTCCTGTGTTAGAAAAGCCACAAAATAATGGGATTTGGGATTTCTGGTTTGAGATGAAAGGTTAGTGAGCACACACAATTGCATGGTGATGACTGCCTTACGTTTTGAAAAATAAACTTTTGAAAGCAGGAATTTGGGAAGGTTGGGCTATTATAAAATTACACATATAGTGGCATCACAGTACTGGAAACAAGGGGATGTGTATAACCAAAATCTATATCACATCTTCCAAATAAAGTATTTCAGCAATAAAAGGAACATGCTATATATCAATTTTCATTTAATAATAGAGTTCAAAATTAAATGCAGCAAAAAAAAAAAAAAAAAACCACCAAAAGATTTGTCCTTCCTTTTTGAAAATTTCAAAATAAATAGCAAGAAGTTAGTGAAAATAAGCAAATGACTACAGGCTTCAAAACTACTGTTTATGCTTATAGTAGAATGGTTAATGTAATTAAACTATAGTATATTTCTAAAAGGATCCTCTCAGAATTATTTATATCTAAAAAATTTTAAAGAGAAAATTATGCTAGAAGTTGCTAATTAATAAGTACGCATCTTTTTTCAAACTGAAGTATTCCTGTGAGGCAACATTTTATAAATGCATGCGTTATTTTGAATTTAACTTAAAACTACACCACTAAATCACCTTTCACGGGGAAACGTTCTGCCCTTTACAATAATATTCTTATTCATTAATTATTACTTCCTCCCTCTAAACAAAAACACTTTACCTGTCTTTTAAAGTCTAGAAATTTCTTTGACAAATCTCAGTGAAAACCTCTAGGTTTTAGCAACTAATGTCTATGGAGAAAAACCTGGCTTAATTATAGTTAGCTCCACGAGCAGCCATTTTAAGCAGAAACTGGTTTAGTTGTGTTGACAATCACATTTTAAACTGATTCTTTCCAGATGAAAAGATACTTTTTCAAACAATGTAATAAAAATGTAAACTCAGCTGTTTCACAGACATAAAAGTGATTTATATCACATGTACTGTGCTCATGGAGTTTTCCTCCTTACACAATGGGAGTTTTATTTTAAGGAAAAGTTAATAATTAACAGCTAGGAAAATCCCACAATGCAAAGAAGTCAGCTATAGGGGATTAACCACCCCCCTTTGCTCTCCCGCAAAAATCAGCCAATAAACCTGGTGAGAAAACGATGTGATATTTGAAAATTGAAAAGAGTCAACATCGGGATGGTCCTTACCTTTTGGGGGTGGGGTGCAACAGTGAACAGAGGGAGACACCCAGGAGGCTTCTGGGAGCTGAAAATATTCTGTTTTTTGATCTGAACGCTGGATACGTGGGTATCTAGCTTGTGAGAATTCACTGAAACCAGACACTTACATATACTTGCTGTATTACACTATACTTCAATGAAAAGTTTTAAAAAGAGATTGCATACTTTCTGTTTTAATGATAGTATGAAAAAAATTTAGTGTAACTAGATAAGTACTCTTTTTTTGTATTCTGAGGTATAGTTGGACCATCAACTCTTCCGCCACAAAACTGTGTTACTAGAACTAAAAATTATGCCAGTGGCTTATGTGATGTGTACCATGCTAGCCCTAAAGAAGCAGAGAATAGGGTAATATTTTACATTTTAGGAGAGAAAAATATGTGTGAGAGAGAAAGGGCGTGTATCAGAGGTCTCATATATGAAATCTCCACAAAAACATGATCTTTTTGAAAAAACTTTAACAGAGGCTTATAAAATTCATATTTCTAGCAGAATTTTTCTATGGTTGTGAATCTGTATTCTGTACATCCAGTTTCCAATTATTCTTGTTAATGGGAGGCAGACCACATGGGTAATTGAAAACCCACAGTCAAGGGCTGGAATATCCCCCTCCCCCATCCAACTAGGGGCCCAAGTATTACATAAATAGAAAAATTGGTCTGTGTTTGAGTTGCTAATAAACGGTGAAATGTCCAAAGTTTAGGCAACTGCAGGGCAAGTAAAGAACACCATCCAGCTGATGATCCCCTGAGAAACTCTAGAACTGGACACATTAAGTAGATACTTTCATGTAGCAAAAGCTTAATTTGCACATTTGCTCTATTGTGAATTTTGGTATTTAAGACTCTCAGGTTTAGTCCATCAGCATAAACATATTTACTACTTCCATTTTTTTCAACGTAATATTTCTTCTCTGATTAAAAAATGAAAAACAACGTGTAGGATTGATTTTTGGTATTGTGCATGCTGAAATAGTGCCCAGTTGCCCAACACAGCCAGGACTTCTCTGAAGGAGAAATATTTTTACCCCTATCAGAGAGCCTACTCCATCTTACACCCCACATCCTAAAGTCAGGCCTCTCTGGTTCTCTCTTCCTAAAACTCCTCTTTCATGTTTTTATTTGCTAATCCTTGTCTTCCTGTAGTGCTCTTACCCTCTGAAATGGGGTCTTATAACTGGCTTGACTTTTGCGTTGTTTTTCAAATCTGAGTAAAATAAAAATGTCGTCTTTAAGCATACCTGCATGTACACAAGATGTGGATGCAAATAGGTAATGTATAGGCAAAGATACTGTGGTCTGATTGCCTCTCTACACTGTGTGGGGAATGCAAAAAGAGAAATTCCTCATAATTTAAAACCTCCTAACAGCTATTTACTGAGAGAAAATAGAGGTAGGGTGGGAGGTGGGAATGGGGATAGAAGAGGTAGGTAGGCAAATTGTTTTTGATTCTGGCCAAGTTACTAATTGGAAAATCTGAACAAATCGAACAAGTGGGGAACCTCGGGTTCTTACTTCTAAGCAACAAGGAAGCTAATACATTATTCTGTACCTCTCAGTCATCCTGAAGGAGAAGAAGCCTCTTCCCACATTGCTTTACCCTCTGCTGCCTCCTCTGCCCCGAAAGACACACACAAAAATCCCCCAGCATGAATACCTTGATGGTCTCAGCCACATCATGCTATAGGAGTTAAGGAGAAGGACAAGCATACGTATGCGACAAACCCAAAGTTCAGGGACCAATTGTTTTCAGAGTTACTCGTGTACCCCAGGGTCAAATTCAACCCTCAAAAGGCCACGTGCAGTTTCCATAGAAATAAGTATAAACATCAAGCAGGGGAAAAGAGCCGCAGTCAGTCTCTTTCTCTGTATTGACATGTGGCCTTTATTCTCTTCTGGCTTTATCTTGTGAGTGGCAAGTTTTGGCTTGTTTTATTTATACAATGGGACTTCATCAACTCACACACACCTTCAAGAGAACCAGAGTAAAATACTCATTGTGACGTTCAGTAAAGAAGCAGAAAAAACTTGGCAAGAAGAAGCAAATCAAAGAAGTTCATGAAACACATTTGTCTTATTGGGCTATGAAAAACATACAGACTTGGAAAGTGAATATGATATAACCTCAAAGGCAAATAAATAGTTAATAGAGATGAAGGTGTCAATCAGCAAGCATCAAGCATCTAGGCAAATGCGTAAAAATAAAGGTCTTCAGCTAAGGCTAGTGGAGATAAAATACCACGCGGTAATGATCACGTACAACCAGGGGCAGGTGCGTGGAGTGTTAACAGCGGTGTAGGACAGAGTAAGAAGCGTTTCCTAGTTAGTGATGTTCACTTTTTAATTTCTCCACAAGAATGGTTTTATGTCCTCTAAAGAAGAAAACAATTAACCCTCATCTTTAACAAAATAATAAAATAAATTGCAATGACTCTTTTAACAGACACACAACGCCAGTATCTAATATGCTTGCTTCAGACTGAAACAGGGTTAGAAAATATGATTATGGAATGAATCAAAAATCTAACTGTAGACCTGTTTATGGATGATGTATTATAAACATACTAGTAAAATAAGAGTCTTGACCAAGTACTAAAAACTAAAGGTATGTTTATGTCAGTAGCTCAGTGCATAAAATTGACTCAAAAATCAACAATATAAAAATCTCATAAATTACAAATAATCTAAGTTTTACTTGCAGCACGAATTTATGCATTCACTATATTTGTTTTTACCATATACCATGCTTATATTATTGGAGGCCACTAGACCATTATGGTGAAGACTTTATTTATTACAACTTTGTGAATCAAAGGGAAAAGAGGGAATTCCCAGGTCACCCTATATGACTATAACTTATTATAATAACCTTAAAGATACAATAACAAAATAATCCATTTAAATTGCCCTTTTTGTTACGGGGGCTTTTGGGGAAACTGCTTTTAAAAAAAACAAAACTAGAACATGATTTAAAAACGCTGCTCAGTGATATACAGCTTGGAAATGATTTTAACTTTGTTATTAAGTCCTAAGGATCATAAATAAAGTGGTCAGTTTGGTCAATTTGTTACAGGCAAACTGATCCATTCTGAGCGCAACTTTGTTCAGAGCAGGATTTTGTTGTGCTCCATGGTTCCTTAGGTTGATTTCTGAAGTCCAGCTTCTTGAGGTGAGAGTATAGCACACCTGGCACCACAATTCTGTTTGCCTGGAAGATTCTAACAAGGGTCCAGGTATCTTCAAGAAAGTGTAAAATAAAACGCAAATCACTTAGACGTAGCATGTTGCTAGAGGTTTTTGGTTTGGGTTTTAAAGGAAGAATGGATTTACAAGTGGTTATAGTAACCTCTAGGTCTCTAATCATAGAAGCCCAAGACTGAGGAAGAAGTTATTTCTAAAACTGGGGCTAGTGTGGATATAAGACTGAGTGTGGGTGTGTGAAGCATCTGTGCAGTGTGACTCACATGCCCTAATGAAGCCCATCAGTCCTTCTTGGGACGACACGTAGTAGCTGACTCTTTGCCAAGCTAAGATTCCTGTCACCAACCCAGAGGAGGAACCAAACTCACAGAATGGGTTAGAGAACCATGGCGGTACCATAAGCAGAGCCTGAAAAGTAATAGGCAGTTCATGCAGACTGATCCGGAGGGCGTGGGGAAGAGGAACAGAATTCAATACATGCAACATAGCATGTACATAACCCCCTCAGATCAAGCACAAGCTAAACACCAAGGAGTTG
This sequence comes from Globicephala melas, assembly GCF_963455315.2. Taxonomy (NCBI): domain Eukaryota; kingdom Metazoa; phylum Chordata; class Mammalia; order Artiodactyla; family Delphinidae; genus Globicephala; species Globicephala melas. Next base: position 115,818,061 of record NC_083315.2, read on the forward strand.
TTCCAGTGCATCAGAGTCATGGGAAATGTGACAAAGGACAACAGTGTGTCTGATCAAGGGAGGAGATGCCCTCCCTCATTTATTAAGAAAGTGAAATGTTGCACAGTGTAAATCAAAAGAAGTGCCCACAAGCTTCTAAGCCTTATGTTGATGCTCTGGAAATGAAATGAAAATTCCATAGACACCATAACTAGCAACTTACAACTTCTACATGACAAGACATTATAATGCTTTAAAATGCAGGCAATCATCACCACCATGGAGATGAGGCAGAAAGGAATTAAGAATAAATTAAACCTATTGAGGAATAAATTATGTGTTCCACTTAGTAAATTTTATTTTTATTTATTTTTTTAAAAGATTTTTTCCACTTTTGTTTTTAATTTATTTATTTTATTTCTGGCTGCACTGGGTGTTCGTTGCTGCACGTGGGCTTTTCTCTACTTGCGGCGAACGGGGGCTACACTTTGTTGCAGTGGGCAGGCTTCTTACTGTGGTGTCTTCTCTTGCTGCGGAGCACGGGCCTTAGGCATGTGGGCTTCAGTAGTTGTGGCTCACGGGCTCAGAAGTTGTGGCTCACGGGCTTAGATGTTCCACAGCATCTGGGAACTTCCCGGACCAGGGATCGAACCTGTGTCCCCTGAATTGGCAGGCAGATTCTTAACCACTGCGCCAACAGGGAAGTCCCCCACTTAGTAAATTTTAAAAAATAGTAGGTTATTTTCTTTTGTTTTTAAAAAAGGGCCAAATCTATGTTTAAACAGACCTAAAAATTTAATACGGTTTAGTTGAGTTAAACAAACATTGGTTGAACTCCATCTCTGATTCCGGTCCCAGGGACATCAAGATAGTTCGATATGATCCTGACCCTTGAACACCTCATACTGCCTAGAGGTGATGTGCTAATTAGCTTTAGACGCATACTTGGTATGAGATTCCTTGAAAAAACTACATCTCAACTGCTGGAAGATTCTGACATTCCCAGAATCTCTTTGGTCTATTCCCATGTATGACACACAGCACACTTGCCCCCAAACCTACCCATATCTGTGGGGACGTTTAGTTCCGGTGATAAAGTTGAAAACTGAGCTATTTGAATGCTCACATATCGGCCTTGTCAGGAGATAAGTAGATTTTTCAAAGGGAAAAAGCTGAAGCACTTTAATTACCCTGGGGCTCTGGACTCGGCTAGTAAACCTGGTTTCCATTTCTAGCTCTGCAGCCACTCCTTAGCAAGTGACCTTTAACAAGCTGCCTAATTTTTCTCTCCCTTTTATTTTCCTCAACGTAAAATGGGATCAGGAGAGGGTAAGGGTCGGGGAGCACAGTGAAGAGAGGAGTAGTAAGAGCCGACCTGAACACTGCTAGGGGAGTTAGATGAGTATAAAATTCTTCTTAATTTTCGAAGGAAAGATGTTAGGAAAAGAGATATTAATGGTAATTATAATTAACATCAAATTAAAAAAAACTAAAGCCAAGCATTGTTAATCTAATAATAGCTTGATGAACTACTTTAAATTAAATAAATTATTTCCAAATGGGTAATATTTCCACTAACAGAAAGAATAATTTATTTTTAAAACATTTCAAAAAGCTCATTTAAAATAAAGATAACAATCTAATGCTGCTGATACTCGGCTAAAGGCAAAACTGAAAACAAACAACTCCTTAACAGTTTAAAACCAGTTTTGAAACAGTTTAAAAGCTATTTCTGTTTCCCTTCCCCACCTACAAGTATTAAAAATAACAAAAACAGGGCTGCCCTGGTGGCGCAGTGGTTGAGAGTTCGCCTGCCGATGCAGGGGACGCGGGTTTGTGCCCCAGTCCGGGAAGATCCCACATGCCGCGGAGGGACTGGGCCCGTGAGCCATGGCCGCTGAGCCTGCGCATCCGGAGCCTGTGCTCCGCAACAGGAGAGGCCACAGCAGTGAGAGGCCCGCGTACCGCAAAAAAAAACAAACCCAAAAAACAAAAACAAAAAAATGTAGGAACTCTTACTATAAGCTATAGGAAACAGTAGGAAAAGACAGTTTATATTATGAGCAATGTGGTTTAGATTTTGCTTTACTGCTATCTAGCAGGTTTGCATGGCTCATGTAAATTCTACAGCAAAGAATCTATGAACGGTAGCATCTTCTCTTTCAAAGTTTTACTCAATTCAAAACCCCTGTCGTAAAACATCATTTGAGGTAGCGAAGTGGAGGGGAGTGAGTAGCGGGACAAATTAAGGGAAGAGCATTAAAGAAATCAACACAAAAAGTTTTTATGTAGTTGATCCCAAACCTTATTTGAAAAGTCTGAATAGGATGAAAAGGTTTTCTCTATTCGGTAGTTTCACTTAATCCTCCGTCCAAACATTTGCCCCAATAAACATTAGATTATTTTTATGTTAGCTATAAAGCTGTCAGTCCTCAATAAACAGATACACTACTGGTGGTTTTACCTTTGCTGTCAAAGAATTGTCAATATGCATACTGGCTCTTAAATTAAAACAAACACACAGGAAGAGAAATGTAAAACAGAATCACGCAGCAGAGTTTAACGGGAGGCTGTTGAAATCCTAAATAGTTGGTGGTGACTACAAGTTCAATATACTGTGATATAAAGTAGTCAATGCGTTGTTAGCGCCTTGCTGTCTCCTTAATGGAATGCTGTGACCTCTCCTATTCAGGTAAGCCACGTCTTACTTTAGTGTGTCTCAATTAAATTTTATGTCTGATGTGTCCATTTGTTGTAAGAAAAGAAACAAGTCCAATGAAAGGGACACTTTGAAGATTTTTATTTCCTATTGGGACAGTTTACTTCTGTCTGGAAAGTCCTTATGCAGTTTTCGTGTGTCTTTTCCCTGTGATTGAGAATGGTTTTGTAAGAGTGTTAAGAGATACGGAGGTATTGAAAATGCAAATCTATTTTCCAACTGGTCAAATCTCTACCTGTTGCTTTCGGAAAACTTTTATCACAAAGGTTAATAGTCATGTGACTGAAATAAGAATTTTTGCTCATTACAGTCACTGCATTGCAGAATTAAGCTTTTAGAAGGTCAAAGCTGTGTCTCTTTTACATACTCTGTGTGCTGCCTAACAGAGGGCTGTGTATACATGGGCAGCCACTAAATACTATTTGCTTGGTGGGTTACAAGTGTTCCTCTAAGCCGGCAAAGAAACAGCATAAATATAGAAAAGATGTAGATATCTGTTCTTAGCTTGCATAATGTTCATTGCCTATATAAAAAAGCTTTATAAACTTTAGGGAATTGGCCCTCACACCAGAGAGGAATAAGGGATACTTAACAATACGATTGTCTAATATCACAAAAAAGAGTTGTTTTAAAAATTTTATTTACTTTAATTCTGTCTGAAATGAGTAGTTCTTTTTTCAAGAAAGAAAGAAAGAAAGGAAGGAAGGAAGGAGGGAAGAGAGGAAGAAAGAAAGGGAGGAAAAAAGGAAAAAAGAAAGGGAGAGAGATAAAGAAAAGATCTGTTATATTGGAGGGTCCAAAAGAAGAGATCCAAATAGGATGCAGGACACTTAGAACTGTAACCCGGATGAACAAAGAGTTTGAAGAAAAAAGAGCTGAAGGCAAATATATCGGGAATCTTAAGGTCCTGATGAATACTCCCTTTGTTCTGTGTACTAAGTGTATGATCTTCCCTGCCAAGGCTGAAAGAAAATGGATTTCCCCAAGGAATGTCCCATCATTGGAGAAGACATCTGCCATCAAAAGCCAACATGCTCTGAGGTGGTACAGCCAAAAGATTAAACATTTAAGACAGATGATGGGGTAGAGAGAGGAGTGAAGACAGGGATGTAGAAAAGGTAAAATGTCAGCATCCTGCAAATGAGATCCACAAACATGAAAGGAGGAAATTGAGAGTGTCAACTTTAAACCCCCAGTTTGTATCTTATGGCCCTGAGCAATTTGGAGTTTCAGGAGAAAGAAGGGACATTCTGTTCATTATCGTGGTGTTTCTTATATGTCAAACATGCATAACAGAGCCCATGCCAAAATACATTAAGTAGTGCCCTGTTGTCCAGAAGGAACATCTGAAAAAATGTAAAGGTCATATTACAAAAAGAGTTTAGTACCCTAGCAGATGTCACTATGCAATTTGGTGTCTCAATTTTCCATTTATTTTCTAAAATTTGCACCTAGCTACTCAGCCAAAGCAGAACAGTCTATGTTTCTTCAAAAAGAATTCTTTTTAAATAATGTAGATGTAAAGATCTGGATCCAGATCATGTGGGTTCAAATTTCTTCAACCTATGAAACATTAGACAAGTTACATAAACTTTTGGGCCTTGGTTGACTCATCGATAAAATGGGAAGAGTGATAGTTCCTCCCTATAGGTTGTGAGAACTAACCGAGTTAGTGCATGCTAAGTTAGTCACTTAGCAAAGTGACTGGCCTCTGGTAAATTTTAATTTTTTTTTGGTTGCTTAAAATGAGTTTTTAAAAAATTTTGTGATTTCCCTCATCAAAAATATATGTATAATAATCATTACTATCATTATTTTTACTCCTGTACTTATTCAATCAAGTAATTGTAATAATGAGTACCTACCACGGCACACTGGTAAGATAAAACACAGTCCCTAATATTTAAGAACTTATAAAACAGTTAACAAGTTACATGCTGACAATATAACATATGGGTTGAAAACCCACCTATTGAATTCTTATTTTCTGTTACAATATTTTTCAACATTTCCATTTGTCTTTTTTTAAAAACAGATTTCAAATCTCTGGTGAAATTCTCCATCTTTTCTTTTACTTTTCTGAACATATTTATTACATCTTTAAAAGTCTCTATTAAACATAGAACTACCATATGATCCAGCAATTTCACTTCTGCATATATACCCAAAAGAACTGAAAGCAAGGATGTTGCTATGAACATGGGTATACAAATATTTCTTCAAATCTTTGACAATAGTCAAAAGGTGAAAACAACCCAGTGTCCACTGACATATGAATGGATAAATAAAATGGGATCTGTACATACAATGGGATATTATTCAGACATAGAAAGGAAGGAAATTCTGACACATGCTTCCATGGTCGAATCTTAAAGACTTCATGCTAAGTGAAATAAGCCAATCACACAAAAGGCAAATGTGATATGAATCAAATGTATGATTCCACTTATATGAAATACCTAGAGTAGTCACATTCATAGACACAGAGAATAAAATGGTGCTTGCCAGGGCCTGGGGGGAGGGAAAAAGGAGGAGTTATTGTTTAATGGTTACAGAGTTCAATTTGGGAAGATGAAAACATTCTAGATATGGATAGGGGCAATGGTTTCAACACCAATGTGAATGTACTGAACTGTATACTTAAACATGGTTAAAATGGCAATTTTTTTTCTTCTTTATTGGAGTATAATTGCTTTACAATGGTGTGTTAGTTTCTGCTTTATAACAAAGTGAAATCAGTTATACATATGTTCCCATATCTCTTCCCTCTTGCGTCTCCCTCCCTCCGCCCCTCCCTATCCCACCCCACTAGGTGGTCACAAAGCACAGAGCTGACCTCCCTGTGCTATGCGGCTGCTTCCCACTAGCTATCTATTTTATGTTTGGTAGTATATCTATGTCCATGCCACTCTCTCGCTTTGTCACAGCTTACCCTTCCCCCTCCCCATATCCTCAAGTCCATTCTCTAGTAGGTCTGTGTCTTTATTCCTGTCTTACCCCTAGGTTCTTCATGACATTTTTTTTTCTTAAATTCCATATATATGTGTTAGCACACGGTGTTTGTCTTTCTCTTTCTGACTTACTTCACTCTGTATGACAGACTCTAGGTCCATCCACCTCATTAAAAATAGCTCAATTTCGTTTCTTTTTATGGCTGAGTAATATTTCATTGCACATATGTGCCACATCTTCTTTATCCATTCATCCGGTGATGGACATTTAGGTTGTTTCCATCTCCTGGCTATTGTAAATAGAGCTGCAATGAACATTTTGGTACATGACTCTTTTTGAATTATGGTTTTCTCAGGGTATATGCCCAGTAGTGGGATTGCTGGGTCATATGGTAGTTCTATTTGTAGTTTTTTAAGGAACCTCCGTACTGTTCTCGTACTGTAACCAATTCACATTCCCACCAGCAGTGCAAGAGTGTTCCCTTTTCTCCACACCCTCTCCAGCATTTATTGTTTGTAGATTTTTTGATGATGGCCATTCTGACTGGTGTGAGATGATATCTCATTGTAGTTTTGATTTGCATTTCTCTAATGATTAATGATGTTGAGCATTCTTTCATGTGTTTGTTGGCAGTCTGTATATCTTTCGTGGAGAAATGTCTATTTAGGTCTTCTGCCCATTTTTGGATTGGGTTGTTTGTTTTTTTGTTATTGAGCTGCATGAGCTGCTTATAAATTTTGGAGATTAATCCTTTGTCAGTTGCTTCATTTGCAAATATTTTCTCCCATTCTGAGGGTTGTCTTTTGGTCTTGTTTATGGTTTCCTTTGCTGTGCAAAAGCTTTGAAGTTTCATTAGGTCCCGTTTATTTTTGGTTTTATTTCCATTTCTCTAGGAGATGGGTCAAAAAGGATCTTGCTGTGATTTATGTCACAGAGTGTTCTGCCTATGTTTTCCTCTAAGAGTTTGATAGTTTCTGGCCTTACATTTAGGCCTTTAATCCATTTTGAGCTTATTTTTGTGTATGGTGTTAGGGAGTGATCTAATCTCATACTTTTACATGTACCTGTCCAGTTTTCCCAGCACCACTTATTGAAGAGGCTGTCCTTTCTCCACTGTACATTCCTGCCTCCTTTATCAAAGATAAGGTGACCATATGTGCATGGGTTTATCTCTGGGCTTTCTATCCCGTTCCACTGATCTTTCTGTTTTTGTGCCAGTACCATACTGTCTTGATTACTGTAGCTTTGTAGTATAGTCTGAAGTCAGGGAGCCTGATTCCTCCAGCTCTGTTTTTCATTCTCAAGATTGTTTTGGCTATTCGGGGTCTTTTGTGTTTCCATACAAATTGTGAATTTTTTTGTTCTAGTTCTGTGAAAAATGCCAGTGGTAGTTTGATAGGGATTGCATTGAATCTGTAGATTGCTTTGGGTAGTACAGTCATTTTCACAATGTTGATTCTTCCAATCCAAGAACATGGTATATCTCTCCATCTATTTGTATCATCTTTAATTTCTTTCATCAGTGTCTTATAATTTTCTGCATACAGGTCTTTTGTCTCCTTAGGTAGGTTTATTCCTAGATATTTTATTCTTTTTGTTGCAATGGTAAATGCGAGTGTTTTCTTGATTTCACTTTCAGATTTTTCATCATTAGTGTATAGGAATGCCAGAGATTTCTGTGCATTAATTGTGTATCCTGCTACTTTACCAAATTCATTGATTAGCTCTAGTAGTTTTCTGGTAGCATCTTTAGGATTCTCTACGTATAGTATCATGTCATCTGCAAACAGTGACAGCTTTACTTCTTCTTTTCCTATTTGGATCCCTTTTATTTCCTTTTCTTCTCTGATTGCTGTGGCTAAAACTTCCAAAACTATGTTGAATAAGAGTGGTGAGAGTGGGCAACCTTGTCTTGTTCCTGATCTTAGTGGAAATGCTTTCCGTTTTTCACCATTGAGGACGATGTTGGCTGTGGGTTTGTCATATATGGCCTTTATTATGTTGAGGAAAGTTCCCTCTATGCCTACTTTCTGCAGGGTTTTTATCATAAATCAGTGTCGAATTTTGTCGAAACCTTTCTCTGCATCTATTGAGATGATCATATGGTTTTTCTCCTTCAATTTGGTAATATGGTGTGTCACGTTGATTGATTTGCATATATTGAAGAATCCTTGCATTCCTGGAATAAACCCCACTTGATCATGGTGTATGATCCTTTTAATGTGCTGTTGGATTCTGTTTGCTAGTATTTTGTTGAGGATTTTCACATCTATGTTCATCAGTGATATTGGCCTGTAGTTTTCTTTCTTTGTGACATCCTTGTCTGGTTTTGGTATCAGGGTGATGGTGGCCTCGTAGAATGAGTTTGGGAGTGTTCCTCCATCTGCTATATTTTGGAAGAGTTTGAGAAGGATAGATGTTAGCTCTTCTCTAAATGTTTGATAGAATTCACCTGTGAAGCCATCTGTTCCTGGGCTTTTGTTTGTTGGAAGATTTGTAATCACAGTTTCAATTTCAGTGTTTGTGATTTGTCTGTTCATATTTTCTATTTCCTCCTGATTCAGTCTTGGCAGGTTGTGCATGGCAAGTTTTATGTTATGTATATTTTACGACAGTAAAAATTAGATTAAATTTTAAAATTCCTGTCTGATAATTCCAAAATTTGAGTCACTTACTGTGGTTATTTGGTCTTTTTCCCCCTAAGATCCTGTAATTTTTTAATTGAATACAGGACAGTGTGCATAAAAAAAAAAATCAAAGAGTCTCTGGATGGTGCTATCTCCGCCCAAAGAGGAATAATTTTCTCTTAGTAAACAGATGGAGTCTAGTAGATCACCTTCATCTTGCTGAGGCTGGATTTAGGCTTTATAGGGACAATGAGTTTGTGCTTTACTTCTAAGGCATAGCCCTTATCTGAGGAGTGGACATTCTGGGTCTCAACTGCAAACTCAGAGTGTTTACCAGAACTCTTCCACCTGGTTGGGCTTGAACGCCAAACCTTGTCTCCCCAGCATCACGGGGCTGCTTAAATCTCTGCTCATCTCTAAGCTTCTCAACTTCTGGGGTTTTTTTTGCTGTTGTTTTTGGGTTTTCTTTTTTGTTAGTCTGTTGTTGGTTTGTTATTGCTGGGTTTCTTGGAGTTTCTTCCTGTTCCCATGAAGCTTAGGAGTTCGCAAATGCCTCAAGGGGAAATTGCTTATAGATCTTTGGGTTCACTCCTCTGCAGTTTCTCTCTTCTCTGCGATTTTTGCTTCTTAGGTCTCAGCCGTTTGCCAGCCCTGAACGCCAGCCTCCAACTCATCTCTCTCCTCAACTAAGACTTGATCTCATCTTCCTCTCCCAACCTTTCCTGTAAGACTTAGCAAAGCCTTTACAGAAAAAGCCAGAGTGAATATAGAGCTCACTGAGATGGGCTTCTTTCCCTCAGGTCTTGTAGCCCCTCACAAGTTCTGCCTGGTTTGGTGGCTCTCTATTGCCTTAAAAAAGTAGTTTGTATATTTTGTCCAATGTTTATAATTGTTTTCAGCAGGAGAGCTGCTCTGATGCAAGCTACTATGGTTGTTGGAACCGAAAGTCTGTTAATATTGTCTTTTAAAATTCTAACACTTGATTTGCCTCTCATTCTGTTTTAAACACTCTTTTGCTTTCATTTTAATTCATCTTTTTATTGACCTGAGTATTTGGTTTTTATTTGTACTGTTTTAGCTTCCTGGGCTTATTAAACTCCAGTCAGGCAGTGTCATAAGTTCAGTGGTGAAGATGGAACACGTTCCAAGCAATGGGAGTAAATTGTTTGTTCCTGACTTGGGTCATCAGCCCTTCCAATTTCCCTAACTAAATCCCCCAATACCACCCAGAAACACTTGTGAATGCTGAGTCCCCTGAATCTAAAACCCACATGCCAAAATCCAACCCCCTACCTTCAGCCACCACATGGCCATTAAAAATATTCTACTATCTTCCCAAGGCTGTTAAAAGAGGTTAATCTGGAGATAGATTATAATCTTTAGAATTATAATTATACAAATTATAATCTTTAGAATCTTGGTCTTAATGATATTACCAGAGCCATAAATTTTTCTTGGCATTTGCTTTGATTTGACCATATTTATTTTCTATATTAATGTGGCCAGAAGAGTATAAGGAAATAGCAATCATTCAATTAAATTCAGCAAACATAAGCTGGATGATGATTATATACAAAGAACTGTGTGGTATATTTTAGAAGCCCCAAAGATGATTTCATCAGAGTTCCACACATTTAAATAATTGTGAATAGTTACAAATAATTAGCTATAATATAAGGAACTAATAATGGAACTAGCTAACAATGATTGTGTGCATATTTATATACCTATACTTAGTGCTGGCAACATAGTAAAGTAGATGTTACTATCTCCATGTTACAAATAAAGAAATAGGAGTACAATGAGATTGTAATCTGCCTGAGGTCCCAAAACTTATATATAGGATTTGAATCCAGGTTTCTCTGACTCTGAAGGGAACTGTTACAGTAGAAAAAAACTGCCATAAGAGAACAGATGGAGAAAACTGTTACCATTTTGGATGATGAGAAAAAGAATCAAAGAGAAAGTAGCATATGAGCTGGGCATTTATGGATGAGCAGAATATCCATAGCCGGACAAAAGGCGAAATGCCATTCTGGCTGATAAATGTGCATGAGCAAAACACAGAAAATCGTTTCAGCAGTTATATTTGGTCCACAGGGCTTGAAGATAAGATGCATGTGATGACACTAGATAAGATAAAGTCTGAAAGGAGGGCCCCAAATAAAAATCATATCAAGTGTTTTGGATTTGCTTTTGTGTATTGCGTTAACTTTTTCTGTGTAACAAATTTCTCCAGAACTTCGTGGTAAAATTTATTATCACACACTTTCTGTGGGTCAGGAACATGTGCCTCTGACTCAAGGTCTCTTAAGGGGTTGCAGACACACTGTCAGCTGGGCTGGAGGTTTTATCTGAAGACTTCACTGGTGAGAGATTCATTTCCAAGCTCACTCATGTCCTTGGTAGGACTCAGTTCCTTCCAGGTTGTTGTTGAACTGAGGGCCTCAGTTCCTCACTGGCTATTGGCCAGAGATACCTTTAATTCCTTGACACATGGGCTCCTCCATAGGGCAGTGACCTCAAGGCAACAGAAAAGCAAGAAACCAAAAGAGCAGGAAGAATAAGAAAGGGCTACCATGATGGATGCCAGTTTTTTTATATGCTAATCTCAAAGGTGACATCTCATCACTTCTGCCATATTCACTTCATTGAAAGAGAGTCAACAAGCCCAGTCCATGCTCAAAAGGAGGGTATTATACAAGGACATAAACACAAGGAGGCAGGGTCATTGGGGCCATCTTAGTGATGGCCTACCACATGGATCAACGGGAAATCATCAAAGATTTCTGAATGTGCCAATGACATAACTTGGCTATCACCAGTCATCCATGCTCAAAATTAGGAAGTCATTCAAAATTTCTCCTTCTCATTCAACACCCATATCCTTTGTCATATCACTCCAAGGAGTTTAATGGTCAGCATTTTTTCTTTCTAATGGTATGTAAAATAATAGCACATCTAACGATCATTAGTGTCTCAGATTCTCTGGAAGAGGATACGGGTCCCGTGGTGGCTTCTGAGAGAGCAGTTTGTAAACACGGGTGTAGACAGAAGCCAGATCATGAGGATTAAGGAGTGAACAAGTGGTTAAGAAACATTCTGTAATCTAACACATATTCTATTTTACACATGAAGCCAGAACTTTAGTAACTGATATGTCTTATTGCTTAGTGGATTACATTGCAATACACTTTTAATTTAGGTTCCTTTATAAATAGTGCCAACTTCTGGGAATTTTATTTGAATTTTGAAATTCATGTTGACCTGTTCACTGAAAACTTAAAGGATACAAAATGGTAATGACAGCAGAGCATGGCCTTATCTCTTACTGTGCTTCTTGATTCTTCTAATTTAGGAAAAGCTTTATGTAAGGAAATCAAAGAACTCATTCACTTAACACAAACTTACAAACTCTCTTTAACAGTTTCCAAAACTCATCCCACACTTTATCTCATTTTTTGTTACTACTGAGGCTGTGTCTACATTAGAATTCCTGGTACCTATGGCTTTGTTTTCCCATGAGTTCTCTGTGGCCAGAGAAGAATTATGAACATAGTGTTTATCAGCAGGAGAACTAGGCCACTGCATATGGCTGTCATCTGCTCTAGGTTTTGGTGACCACATATTTCCACATATATTGCAATCATATGATGATTTCCACCCCATCTGACAAGTCATCCGAGGAACTCTGGTTACGTGCCTTATCTCATGTTTCATGAGGTTTTCCTGGTTATTACCCAATATTCAAGTTGAGTTAGGTAAAGGCGTCAACAGGTCAAATAACTGAGTTAGTTCATGCAGTGAGCCTTAACCTTAAACTGCATCCTGTAACTTCCTTTTGGAGAGGGCTCTAAGGATCAAAAGCCTCTACCTTGGTTTCATGAGATGATGGTGCCACATTTTAGAATATATATTTTTTCTAATTTCATTTGCCTAAGATGCCATTAAAAAAATTAAACCTTTGTATTCTTTGCGTGCTGATCTTAGGATCCAATCTCTTATTCTGGCAATCTCAATAGATTACTTTCTGCTGAAATTTTCTGATTTGTAGAATGTAACCAACCATACCATCTCTTCTCTACCTCTCCCAGATGCTATTCAGCCAAGTGAGATGAGATCTGTGGCAATGCTCTGAACCCACAATGGGAACAGTGTAAATCTGAGATGTTGCTTCTATTAATTACCAATACTACTATTAAGTTACTGACAGAATGGGGAGCATGATATAGGATGCAGAAGACCCTGGATGAATGCCTGCCCCAACAAACACCAGCTATGAGGTGTTGGGCAAGGCCTTTAACATCTCTTATCAGTTTACTGACCAGAAAACTAAAGATCATACTCCCCACCTTTCTACCTGCCAGGGTTCTTGTGAGCATCAAGTGAAGTAAGATACGTGGACACATTTCGCAAAAGGGCCAAAATGGCAAACATTGATTGGAACATAATCACTATTATAAAAACAGCATCTGAACCTTCTCCTTTCTTCCAGTTTCAAACCACTTGAAAGAGCTGGAGGAGAGGTAAAGCTAGAGTCATGAGACTAGACAAAAAATTCACGGGCTGCTGATGAGAGCATTGTAACTGGGTAACTAAACAGATTCCTAAGCAGGAACTGAGTAGAAGCTTATCATAATTCACACTCATGGATGCTCCAATGGCACTTGACTCATGGGATTTACAGAGAAAACGCAGCAATCTAAACCATAAGCAATTAAATTTAGTTTAAATGCATGTATGTGTGCATATGTATGTATGTATCTTGCCAATGCTTTTACTTCTTAACAGTGTTCAAGAATATTAAAAATCCATGTGACCTTTTTCTTTCTGAGGAAAATAAAACGAGATCAAATATGCATATGGCCAGGAATAGAAGACTTCCTACCAAAAAAGATAGTATATTGGAAGCCGTAATTCTACAAAGTCAGAGACAGTAGCTGAAATCAATGATGAAGATAAAATATTAACTCCTTTAACCTTGTAATGTCAAATCATCCCTAAGTTATTTTCTACAATAAGAGAATCAGACAAAGGTAGAAGAGTTTTTGGAGATTTTCTTTCTCATTCTCATCTGAAAATGTTCAGTTCAACAACCTAGAAAAAGGATTCTGGTTTTTGTAAACACATTTTTCCCCCCAAGATGACTATGCATCCAGCCCATCAGAAATCCAGAATAAGTTAAAATAAAGGCCTGGAAATATTTTCAAATGGACATCTCCCACTGAGATGTGAAATCCCCTCACCCCCCACTAACAGTCTATAAAAACATGAAGAATATCTGCTCAGGCTCTGAATCGAGACACCAACCTTCCCAAAAGACAACTACTTCCACCCAAACAACTGGTCCTCCCTTCCTTCTTGTCAGCACTGCTCGCTGAGAGAGGCCGTGTTTGGTCTCTTAATCAGACCTTGCTGACGGGCTGACATCACTGCAAACGTTTTCACTTACTCTCTGGCAACACTTAAATCCTTGCCAAAGGCCAGTCAGTTAAGTCAGAAAGCATTGTTAGTGCGAGGCTGGGGGAGTGGGAGTGTGACGGTCAGCTAGCAATCTGTGGTGATGACAGGAGGGAAATCTAGGAGCTGAAACCATTTTAAAGGTCACTCTGTGGGCAGAACAAAAGACCTCTAATTTAGAAAAGGAAACAGAACTCTGGGACATGGAAGCACCAGGATGCTGCTATCTGAGCACTCTGAAAATTCATTATCCACTCCCTGACTGTAAAGACCACTTTACAACCCAATACAGCTTAAACCAACAACTATTTGCTTTAGCAGCAGTGTAAGATAATTTGGTAAAATAGAAATGCTAAGTAATGTACTAGTGGGTTCAACTGCCAGTTTTTTAAATTTATTTTTTATTGAGGTAACATTGATGTTAATGATAATTATGTAAGTGTCCTGGGTACATTATATTTCACTTCTGTATACACTATAGCATGCCCACCACCAAAAATTTATTTCCCATCCGTCACCATACAGCTGATCCCCTCTACCCATTTCATCTTCCCCCCATCCCTTCCCTTCTGGTAACCACTATTCTGTTGTCTGTGTCTACATGTTTGTTTTTGTTTGGATTGGTTTGTTCATTTATTTTCTCTGTTTTATTTTTATATTCCACATATGAGTGAGATCACACAGTATTTGTCTTTTTCTGTCTGACTTACTTCACTTAGCGTAATACCTTCAAGGTCCATCTGTGTTGTTGCAAATGGCAATAATTCATCTTTTTAAATGACTGAGTAGTATCCCATTGAATATATATATATATATATATATATATATATATATCTCCCATCTTTATTTAAAAAAAATGTTCTTCTTTAGTACTTTTTTTCTCCTTACCCTTCATTTTTTAAAAATTTTCAACCTTGAATTGCTAAATAGAGTTTAAAATTCTTAGCATAGCTTTCCGTGAAAAGCCGTTACATATACTTTATGACTAAAATTTTAAGAGTATAATATACTAAAGTATTGATAAATGATTTTTAAAAGGAGCACAGATCATCAGAGAATAGCAATAGTAGACCCATGCCTGGATTGAGATCATCTCTTTTCTGTCTTTCTAAAACTGGAGAAAGCTTGGGAGAAGACTGGCTTCAGTCTATTGAACACCGTATTCTGGACCTGGCTCCATCACTTATAAGATTTGCCAGATGGATTTGCTATAGTTTCATTCTCCAAACTCTCACCTGCTATGTTTTTTTTTTTTCTTGTTTTCCTTTTGTCCCAACTAAAGAGGACGTTTGTTCTACCATCGTTAAGAAGCCCAGGCAGGCCAGGGCTGAACTCCTCAGTGTGGGAGCAGGGATGTAATGTACAGCATGGCGACTACAGCTAACAAGACTGTACTGTACCCTTGAAAGTTGCTAGGAGAGTAGACCTTAACGTTCTCACGAAAGTGGTAATTACGTGAGGTGATGGGTGTGTTAAATAGCCCTACTGTGGTGATTATTTTGCAATAGATGCATGTATCACACCATCATGTTGTGCACTTTAAACTTACATAACGTTATATGCCAATTACACCTCAATAAAGCTGGAAACAAAAGAAAACAAAACAAGGGAGCACTCAAGGGAGGTCCAGTAGGTACCAGGAAGGGCCTCTTTGGAAAAGTAAAAAGGAGAGGAGAGAAGGTACTCAAGGCACCAGGAAACTCATCACAGAAGGCACACTGCACATCTGGCACCCACCAAAGATCAAATTCATTTGGGTAAACCAAGCTTGCAAACCCAGTCAATCCCCAGTGATCTATACATAACTGATTTATACTGTGGATTATCTGCTTAGGGTTCTGGGGTACGGTCTGTAATTATGCATCTGAGTAAAAATTCTGCATTCGTTAAGTGGCAGTGAGTCCTCCACTGGATCTGTTGTCAGATAAGAGGGACCAGCCAGAGGATCCAGGGATTGGTGATGCCGAGAATCACCTGCTCCACTCCAACTTGCCAGTACTGGGTAGATGAGTGGGTTTCTGTTGGATGAGAAGTCGGGTCGAAAGCAGAGAGAAAAAGTAGCAGCAACTACTGGGCCTTGTGAAGTTGGAACTTGATTTAGGTGGTGAGGCTGCTGATTGCTCAAATAACAATTCCTGGTAGTGGGGAGAGTTATCTCCTCCACTGTCTCTTCAAATCCAATGCTTGCCCTCACTTCCATGTGAGAGTGAGAGAGTTTCCAGACACTGCTTTACTTAGGGGGGTTTTCTATAAGAGCAGGTCTTTCTATTTACAGAGGTTGCTTTAAAATTACCTGGCCCTGTTAGACTAGGTGAACCACTTTTTAAAAGGCAGACCCACCTAGACACCAAATTAAGCTAAAGATCTTGGAGTGAGTCCACCTGTAAAAAGAAAAATGTCCAAATCTTACCAAGTTGTTGATTTTCGAGTCGTAGATGCCCCACTTCATTTGTCTGTGTCACAAGCCACTCATTCCCCTTCTTAATGAAAACAAGAGGGAGTGATTATACCTCCTGGGGCTGTGCCATTTATGCCGTCTGAAAGGCACTTAAACGAGTGGCACATTATCTCACACATCTGGAGTTTACCAAATTAGCCAATTACGCTGGAGCTCATAAAACGAGGCCTTAAATGTCATTTAACTAGAAAATATTATAATCACCAAGTGGTCTGATTGTAAGATGATACTTGGGGCAGCATCAGTGGTTACAGAAAACAAATCGTGAAACAAAACACAGTTCGAATGCCCCCCAAATGCAACCACATGTTTTCTACAGTAATACTTTCTGAAGAATACCATATTTCTGAAGGCACCAGCAATCAACATGTTTCTCATCTGAAACTAAGTTTAATCTGACCTCCTGTTTCCTAGTTATTTGCCTTGGGCAAACCAGTGCCCAAGAATTTTCCTCATAAGAAAACTAAGGAACAAGCAGGATGAGAGCAGACTGATGGAAAACCATGAATTCATCAGAGATATGGAGCTCTCTGCAAGAGATGGAACAATGGTTGGATTAAGAGTCTGGAGTTGTCAGAGGTTTGTGGTGCTGCCTCAGAATCGACAGGATTTGGTTGACTGACCATATACTGGTCTCCCATACTTTACTTGAAGGAAGAGATAAAAGCTGCTTTAAATTAGTATGTGATTTGAGGGTAGGAATACCAAAGGTTTTAGAATAGCTATTTAAAAATTAGAGGTTTACAGCCACTACTTCCACATTGTCTTCTTTTCACTTAATAAACAACAAAATTTGGTGTTTAATGAAAGGTGATACAGTGTAATGGAAAAACCATGGTATGTCACTAATACCTGTTTGACTTTGGGGAAGTTGTTTAACTTCTCTGATCATCTGTTACCTCACACAAAATACAGACATACATAATGATGCTGAGCTGTGTTGAGACTAGTGCTGTGCTGAAATGAAAAAGTCCCTGGCACAGTGCCTGGTACACTGAAGAAAATAAATATTAGTTTCATATCTTTCTTTACCTATGTCACCAGAATATCTTAAGTTCTGTTTAACTCTTTTTTTTCTCTTCATTTCAGAAAGAATGGCCACTAGATATTTTCAGAGAACGCAGAGTGAGGAGGTGGGCAGTCCTGGTTTTATTTTAGCATAACTTATAATACCCTCACCCATCTGTGAACATCTCAATCACTCTCTTTAAAGGAATGCTAAGTACAAAAATAGACTAGAAGAACTCTCATGAGATACTCTGAAGCAAAAGGAAATTAGGTGTGATGCAGGAACGCATGGTAAACAGAGATACCAGCTGCTATTTGCCAGGGGAGTTTACAAAATGAAGCTTACTGGTTTTGAAGGCACCTAGTCAACTAGGCTAAATCTTCATGTCTTCTGGGCTCATGATTATACTAGACGGACCTGTTAGTGTATTCTGTCAAACCAGAGAAAGATGAAGAATCATGGTGACGATGGAGGTACTCTCAACAGTGACAAATTCCTTTCCTGTCAGTTTTCTGCAATGACGACCTTTTTGGTAAAAGCTAAGTAAATATGACAATTCCACATAACAGAAATCCTTACTCACAATTTGGAAGGCCTAGTTTTAAAAACTTAAGTTAATTTCACCTCTGTAAAGCTGGGTTGAAAAACTATGTCCTTAATAACAGCACAATGTATCTATGCTTCTAAGAAGAAAAAAAATCGTAGAAGCAGTAAAGGGATTCAGAACCATGTGACTGAGCTCTTGTCTCTTAGAAATGTGAATTCTGGGCTGAGAGGTGGGGAATTGCATCTCTAAGAATGGTGACAATACCACTTCACTTTCTTACAGTGGGGAAATGGGAGCTCCGTGCAGATTCTAAGTGTGTTAACAGACTTTAATGTTTTTAAACAACAGAAAAGGACTAGCTTTCAAAACCTTTAACTTGAGGGGCTGGGGGAATTAGATAAGAAGAATCAGGAGATGGGCCGGGGGTTCCCGGGCGCTCGCGGCCCTTGCGTTCTTCCTAAAACAAAAACAGAAACAAAAACAAACAAAAAAAAGAAGAACCAGAACAGATGAGCTCTCTTAATTGTTAATAGTCAAACTGACTAGCACTATCCTCCCTGCAGGCCACAGAGCAAACTGGCCTCTACGCACCTGAGTGAAAAACCATCTTTGAAAGCAGAGTATACTGTAAAAGCTAACTAAGAAAATCAAAAGGAACTGTTTTGCTAGGAAAAAAATTCAACACAGCATGTGTTAAAAGGATTTTTTTTTTCTTTTTTCTTCCTCTTTTTTTTTTTTTTAAACTTAAGGCTATGAAATGCTCTTGCTCTTTATCAAAAATAACAGGCAGCTTTCTCTTTGGTATTTTTACAAATATTTCCATCTTTAAGACTGGAGCTTTCTGACTTTTGCTAACAACATGTCCAGATCTAAAGGCATTACAGAAAGAATGTCAATTTGCTTTAGAAGCAATTAAACATACAGTCGAGGAAAAGGCCAATTTTACTATGCAGGGACCACACATACTGTATGTTTGTTACATTACTTGATATCAAAGCAGAAACATCAAATTCTTCCTAAAACACACTTGAAATGAAGAGTCTGGCTAAGGAACTCCCACATCCAATTCAGAGATATCTGTTACAGTTTACAGAATTTGGCAATGCTGACACTATTGTTTTACTGGAAAGAGATAATTTATTGACTATATAATAAACTATGGTTTCTTTAATTATATATATATGTACTGGGTAAAATGAACATGATTTTGATCCCAACCGCCATAAATGCGGGCATATTATCAATGACACTTAGGTACCACATCACCAGAGGAATAGCAAGAATTTGCTGATTCTGTGTCACTAGATGACCTCAAAATATTTAATCAGCCTTCAGGATCATTATCATAGCTTCAGAGGGAGTGGTCTATAGCAAGAATTATCATCTTTCTTTTTCATTTTGCATCATCATGATGTTGGTGTGATGACTTTCATTCACTTGTTCAACATGCATTTACTGAGTATCTCTACTCAGTGCCAAACACACGGATAGGGAAAACAGAGGGAAATGAGACGTGCGCCTCAGGGAAATGTATTCTTGGGGTGGGAGAGGGGAGACAGACAGAAAACAAGCTCAATAAATCAGGGTGGTGCACGCTATATAACAGATCTGCGCACGAGGAATGAGCCTGGAAGAAGCAAGGGCTGTCCTAGGAAGGGCTCTGTACATCTGATAAGGAATTTAGACTTTACACTGCAGGCCATATTTTTACATATTCCTGAAACACTCAAAAGATAAAACAATTAAAACAGTATGATACTGGCATAGAGATAGATAAATTAATGAAACAGAATAGGAAATAGAGAAACAGAATAGAAAATTTAGCTGATATATATGTGGAAGTTTAATATACAAAAAAGCTAGCATTTCCAATTAGTGAGTAAGGAATGGATTTTTTCAGCAGTGGTGTTTGGACAACTGAATAACCATTTGAAAATAAAATTTAATTCCTATATGCCATACTGCACATTA
Source organism: Globicephala melas (assembly GCF_963455315.2). Classification (NCBI taxonomy): domain Eukaryota; kingdom Metazoa; phylum Chordata; class Mammalia; order Artiodactyla; family Delphinidae; genus Globicephala; species Globicephala melas. The sequence continues at coordinate 115,837,783 of NC_083315.2, forward strand.
AAAAAAGAAATCACAGATGGATTAAAGATTCAGACGTAGATGTTTGTAATCTTGGGGTTAGAGGATGTCCTTCTTTTTTAATGTGTCATCAAGGTCAGATATCACAAAGGAAAAGATAGATATAAGCACAAAATCACAATCTTCAAAACTCACAAACTTCTGAAAGGTGTAAGACACTATAGTTGTAAGACAACTGACAAGTTGGGGAAAATATTTGTAATTTATGTAATAGTTGAAGGATTAGTACCTATAATATATACAGAACTCCTACAAATTAATTAAAAAATATAACCTAAGAGAAATGGGCGAGAGACACAAAATAAGCAATTCATGAAAGAAAGAATACCTAATGATATAAAAGTATGCTCAACCCCAGTTACAATCAAAGGAATACTATTAAGACACTTTTATTTTTCACTTATTAGATTATAAACAGGAGATGCATATTAGTGACAGATATATCAAATAATGACTGATAATGTCCAGTGTTTGAGAGGGTGTGGAGAAGTGAGAACTCTCAAATACTAAGGATATAAAAGTCAGTACATACTTTTTGAAGATAATTTGGCAACATCTATGATATAAAATGTGCATATCATTTGATCTTATAAGTCCATTGACAGCAATTTTTAAAAATAGAAATATATATATATATATACACACACATACACACATAAATGCGAAAAAAAAGTATGAGAATATATACTGTACTATTGTTTATAATAGTGAAAATATGGAAACAACCTAATGGGCCACCAAAGGGATTAATTTAATAAACTGCAGTATGTAGGTAAATAAATTACTATGCTGTTGTTAAAAAGAATCTATTGGCATGAGACGACATAAATGACATATGTTTTATTAGCAAAAGAGTAGCCCCAGTATAATCTGCTAAGAGAGGTAGTGAACTACAGAGTTAGGAGCATGGGCTTTGGGGTCAAGCTCACTGGATTTGAGTCCCAGCTTCAAGATTTACCAGATATGTGAAAATTACTAACTTTTCTGAGTCTTGGTTTCTTCATCTGTCCAACTGGAATGGCTCCTAACAGAACCTACTCTAAGAGTTATATGGAGAATTCCTAGTACATAGTAGAGGCTAAACATGTACTAGTTGTTATTATTACTGTTATCTTTTTGGTATAATGATTATTTTCAACCAATTCTCTTATGAAAACAACTTCAAAAAGCACATCTAATATCCTTTGGAAAATTATGCTCAATAGAGACTTTAACTGAATCTATACATCAAAGACAATTTTAGTTTATGTAACAAAAATATTCTATTTATCTGATCATCTAATAGATAGGATGATGAACCTGACACATCAATTTTTGATAAAGATATGTTTTGATTGAATATTCATAAACCAGAATGCAAACAAGGAACACATTTGGGTGCTATATTTAAGAATCAAAATAAAGAACTATCACATTTAGATATCCCCAGTTATAAGAACTTTAAAAAGCCTCAATAGCACAAAATAAAAATTGTCCTCTAGTCATCAAACTATTATTCATAAAGGATATTATTAACATCCTTTTTGTGGTAGTTTCTATCATATACATATTTAATTTTCAACCGTATTATCCAGAAAAACACATACAAAAATAGGAAGACACCCTTTTAAATATTTTTCCCTACTAAGACTAGGAAAAGAAATCATTCAAAATGAGAAAACACGTTGTGCAGTAATATATTAAAATGCCCACATCAACATAGAGACTATATATAAAGAACCATACATACCCTTCTGTGCGGAAAATCATTCGAAAGCTGTCTCCTAAGCTTTTGTAACTGTTTGGATCAGTTGCACATCTCTGAATCTGGAACCTAGAAACAAAATCAAACAAACAAAAGAAATCCAAGTTAAGGATTTTGCCAAATGGCTTTTCTCATTTTTCAAAGTCTTAGGAGACTCAGCCTTTTCAGATTAATCTAAAATATTCTGGGTTTTGCTACAGATTTTACTGATTTATTTGTCTTGTATAATCTTTACCTTATTTTTGTAGCCTTTAAAATTATGATATTTCTCTGTACTTTAATAGAACTGCAGAAAGAGTTGTTTTCATCTGTTTCTTAGCTAGGCAGATGCACCCTGAGGCATTTATGCTTTTTTCTTTTGCGAAAAGCACACACAGATGTCATAGATTGTTTTAATGCATAATTCAGAAATCTGAAGATGCATATGAAACAAATAAGTAGCTCTATTTCTTATCTTAATTAGTGCTCTTTGATGGTAATTTAATACAAAGTTTAAAAATACAGAGCAGCTAATATGGCCTAACTTTGATCCTGATTATGAATTTGGAATTCATTCTGGCAGACAGGAGCCTGCGTTTAGAGCAAGAATTCGGGTCATACCGTGATACAATTTATTATCAGTACTTCATGATAGAGCAGAGTGGTCACTAGGGGTAGTTCCGGTTACCTGGACCTTCACAGAAGCACAGTGCTCTGCATGTAGTTTGTGCGCAATAAAGATGTATCCCATTTTAGAAAGCCAAATTCTTTTTTTCGTCTTCGTTTTTGGTATGATCATGCATCTCAGAACTCTAGCCTTCAAAATGTGGAAGTTCCCGGTGTGAGGGTCTTACGTATTTTGTGTCTTTCCCTGGGGTCTGTTTCTAATGAGATTTACGACAAGTATTGTCATTTCCCTACACCCCAGTTCTCCAGTTTCGCTTTTCTTTAGGCTGCCTACTCCTTGTGTTTAACCTTCTTGTCCCAATTCTAAGTTAAGCCCCTTCTTCCTTCTGTACTTCCCTCCACGGTTTTAGCAAGCCTTTTAAAATGGAAATTCTCAGAAACACCCCTAATACTGTCTACTCTAAGATGCTTTTCTCAGATTGTTAGATTTATGACATGAACACAACTTCTAATTCTGAGAATGATTTATTTTATAGTTCTAGGCCCCAGGGAATTATGCTGAAAACTAACACATATATCACAGAGAAGTGTGAATATTTTGCTTTGACTGAAGTGATTGGGCATATGAACAGAATAAGTAGACGATAAGACTGGAAAGTGAGGCTGGATTACATTTGAGTTTGTGAAGTGGAGAGGTGCTGAACGTGATTGTGCGGAGAGTAGCCGTCCTGAGATGAAGGAGTTGATTCTTCCAGTAGAGTACTTGAAATACACAAATTCCTAATAAAATATTTATTGTCTGATTGGGTGGATTAGAATGGGAGTATGGAGGGCAGAATGATGATGAAGGCAATTATGATAGTCTGGGTGAAGATAATGATGCCAGAATATGAATGGAGGAAACAAATGTAATAAAAGAGGTGTGCTTGCTGGGTGATTGTTTTTTTCTTTAAATCAATGGGTTTTTTAAATGATACATTCAACATGATCCTCTCTTGATCCTCATCAACCCAGCAAGTAATATTCCACTGCCCTAGACTTACTATTGCCAAAGTTTAAAATGTCATAAATATTCGTAATGTTTTTGCTTGTCAAACTTACATCTCTATTAGTATGATCATTTTTAGGAGGTTAGTTTCTAGGCAAGAACTGTATCCCTAAAATTTAAATTGCATGGAGCTTATCAGAAGATCATGAAGCATTACAACTAACTCATTTAAACTGTTCTGGATCCAGAGGTGCATTTGGTGTGTGTATAACCACTGGCCTAGAAGACTCAGTAAGCGGTTCTGTCTAGAATCGAGAACATGATTTGATGGTCAGGTAGGTGGACCACGTTTGGTATTTCTGGACTACTGTATGTAGATGAGATAATCTGGGACTTGGGATACAAATGAATTAACTAATGCTAAACACAAAACAGTACAATGGAATAACTACAGGTAAGTTTATACAACAAATAATCTTGGAACATAGAGAGCGATTTCCAAAATACGACTTTGATCCTAATTCAGAAAAGAATCTCCATCTTTGCATTTGTATATTTGTAACCTACGTTCATTGTTGGGTATGAAAAATTTCTTATGTCTAACTTTCAAGAGAATAACTTAAAATAGTTTTATATATTATAAAAACATTACATGCTTATAGATTTTTCTCATAATATCTGTAATAATTTTCATTAAGTGCATTTCCCCCTGTCAAATTCCTTTCTGGATACTTTTCTCCCAAATTACCAAGTATTTTTTAAATATTTGCCATATGAAATAAGATGCTATAGGTTTTACGAAAACCCAGGGCATTATCCCCACTCTCAAGAAACCCAATAAATAAATGAGAAAAAAATTTTTACAATAAAAGGGAAAATATCCAAAATGTCAAGTAGCATCAGCACAAGTTGCCCAGGTGTTCATCAGAGGGAGCAATTACTGCTTTCTGCAGAGGATCAGGAAGGATCTCAGGAGGGAGAAGGGATTTAAGCTGGTCCTATAGGATTCAGAGAGGCAAAAAGAGTAAGCCAAGAGGAAGCATTTCAGGTGGGGAATTGAGAGAGGGAAAGATGTCCTTTTAATAGAAGTGAAAGAAAAGATCTCCCACCATGACAACCTCCAGTGTTTCGTTCAGGATGGATGTTACAGCATCCTGCTGGTGGCATTCAGCTGCTCAGGGTGGATGGAGACCTGAGCGGGTTAGAGGAGGGTGTTTATGAGATAAAGTCAATGACCAATATAGAGCGTTTGGCCTTTTCCTGCTCCTCAGCGGAGCATTTCAGATAACTCTGTGGCCATCTCACAGTCATGTGACCCGGTCCTAGAAGGAACTGTGAGTCACCAGAGGGACCAAAGCAAGTGAATCCTAATGGCAAGAAAATTGACCTTAGCTCCTCTTTTATTGATGGGGTTAGAGACATCAGCTTTGTCTATGATGTCTGCATGTACCAGTAATACCAAGGTGGGTCCTCTGTCAGCTTACACAAAAATGAATACAGAGTACAATTACTTCTTAATTAACTAGTTATCTAACTTGGCTATTGGAAGTCTAGGCACTTCACTCATTAGTTGCAATTTCTTTCTTTTTTCAGAATCCAACAGATGATAATATTTCCAATCCACTACTCTCAGTTAATGAGTTCTTGAATACTTACTATGTATTAGGTACTCCACTATTTGGGGCATTATGAAGAAATAAGAAATAATCCTGCCCTTTAGAAGTTTATAGTTATGTGAAGGAGATGTACAAATAGATGATTACCATATGCAAGGAATAATGTTTAGGAATAGTATTTCAGAGTATCAATGTCAGACAATTAGTTTTACTGGCACTGAATAAACACTAGTATTACTTTTACTGGAGATGATCTTATCTATGGCTGACAGAAAATAGTATCAATATTATGCAGTGACATTAGAGGGAAGAGGGAAAACGGGAAGGATATATTTGGGCTAAATATCTGTGATTAAACCTTACCCTCCCACTTTAAAACAGGCAGCAAGGACAGTCAGCGGAATCTTAGAGGAGTGTTCCATTTAGAAGCTGACTGTCTGATGAGTGATGCTGTGTTCATTACAAACAGGAGCGGCAACATCAAATAGCATCACACGAGGAGAGTCCACAAGCCGTGTTGCAGAGCAATGCAAAAGGATGGTCAGGCATGGTACATACTAATTCCTCTGTAAAGCCTCCCACCATTCCTTACTATCCTAAAGTAGCTAGAGGTCCCATTAAACAGGCAAAGGCAAGTACAGCTGTCACTTCTACTGCACATCTCACTTACGGCGTGTCTGCACTCTGCAGAGAAAGTCCATGCTGTATTTAGTTCCACTACACATGACTTATTCTGATCACAGAGTTATCAGTTCTTCTAAGGAATCTGTTTCAAGTTGATATAATTACAGTGCATTTTGGTCAATCATGTAAAACAGCAATTTCCTTCTTCGTCTCTTACATTTCAGCAACTTAAAAGGTTTCTCTCGAATTGAGGCTTTACATCAGCATTTTCCAAGCTGCGTTCTGTGCTAACAAATTCTCTCTATACTCGAGGAGACAATTTCCCAGTTACGTAATAGAACTCTTTGTAAAATTACAAAGGCAAAGCCACACTACTCTAAATACAATCAAGATATCTATCTAGAAGAAAAGATTGGACTTTCCCATTGTCCTAATAAAAGCAGTTTGGCCACATCTGGAATCTCCATCTGAGGAACTTCTTTTATTAGGATGAAAACTTGCTGCCAAATGGGCAAATTGGACAATGGAGTAATACTTAAGAAATATTCAGTGCCTAATATCAGGTCAGAAAGAAACACAGGGAAAGGAGTGCGGCTCAAACCCTACGCTCCATTGCCCAGCAGCCAGTGGTCCCATCTGCCATGGAGCCAGGGAGCCTGGTGCTACACACTCTCAAAACTGGGAGGGAACAGCCCTACCATCCACCACACCATAAATATGAAGCAAGTTATTGCGGTTACGACAGGGCAAGGAAGAGCTGCTCAATGTTCATGAGCAAATGTACAAGCATATTTTTAGAAGCAAAAGAATGTTCTCACTCACTGAAATATTTTTCTTTAAACTGGTCAAGAACCATTACTGCACTATTTCCTCCGACTTGATTGTGTGCTTAGTCAGTGATACCAAAGTCTGTTGTTGACTCTTAGCACTGTTAGAAATGTCACTTTAGGCATTCAGCTTGTCTGAGCACTTCCTAAGATATCATAAGAATGATACGTGTTGAGAAATACAATGACTTTATTACTGCCTTAAAAGCTGTAGAATGAGTTTGTTTGAAAATTCCTAAATCTCACGTTTATGCAATGCCTTTATTTTCCAAAGTAAACTTTACATCTATCATCTTCATCTACTGTTGGCTGATGGAGTCTATACTGGGAAGTGGAGGCTTTAGGGCGCGTGCACACACACACACACACACACACACACACACATGCACATATATATATATATATGTATATATACATGTATATGTATATGTAATCTATATATTTACATGAAGGGCAGCAATTGAGTTGCAGAGTCCGATTGGGGTAGGTGATAAGATTTGTCCTGAAGCTATATTTGCATAGCACATGCTCTGCTTTTTAGTTAGATCATATGATTATTTGCGGTACTTTAGGGTTGGGAACTGATGGAGATTTGGGAATGGGGGCAAAAGCCATCCTAACCCATCCCTTTGGCATTGCCACCAATCCTAAGCAAAGCAGTGAGATAGGTGGGTTTTATTTCTAGCATCACCTCCAGATCATTTTCCAGTCCAAGAGTATTCTCATGCTCTCTCTTACCTTCCCCTATTCAACCCTGCTCTCAGAAAAGCATTCACACCAATCATTTATCCTTATCGTGGCTTTTAATTTGATATGCCGTCTTCCAGAACTTGTCCCTTGTTAAAGGGATTTCAGCTCTCAAGGAGGTGGCGCGAAGGTCTGGTTTTGTTTAGGGTGGGGATGCAGGGGTACCTTTACCACCAGAGATAGCCCTCAGTGGTTGTTTTCTTCCTGAGTGGAATTTTATGCTACCATAATGCACTGCTACATAAAAATTACACCTTTGTGTCAAAGGAGGTGAGGCACTTGGGAAACTGAGACATTGACTAGGAGCCACCAGTTTCAGCTCCAGTGCTGTCACCGATGAATAGTGTAAACTGGTGAGAACTGTAATTTAACTCCTCTTTGCCTTTCTCCTCAGTGGTAAAATGGCACCACAGACATTAGAGGACACTTTGATTTTGAAGGGACGGTGACACGCTGACTTAATATTTGAGCTTGTTAGCCATAACAAATGTCTCTTCTCTCGAAGAGACATTTCATTGTGTTTTGTAAAGCTCCAAATTCCATATTTTATAAGGGTGGGAGACTGTTAATAAAAATTGTACACTGACAATAAGTGGTGATGAGCCTAATGAAACTCCCTGCAGAGATCTTTGTAAATGTGATATGAACAAAGATTATTAGTAATTACCAGAATGTTACATGTGCGCCTTAATAAACACTTAAGAAACCCACCAGTGAATCAGAGATTAACAGACTAAAGGTTTGCAATTACAGAACACATTAAAAGGATAACTGTAGGAAGATTAAATAAAGATTTTAATTCACTGTAATTAGCCTATCTTACTGAAATAAGATGTTGCTCCTAGAGTATTTTTGCATGCTTACTGGTTCGTTGAGCATGGGCAAAGTCACTGAACACGCAAAGACACGTTTGAGCCTTTGAAATTTAGGTGTACACGCCTATGTTACGAACTTTGGAAAAAGGCCCTAGAAAGCACATCTTTAGAAAAATTCCCATCATGTATATTTGTTTCTTGTACTCTGAAAAATCACCTTATACTGAGGCTGCCCCAAGAGAAGAAATACCCCCTTCCCATAAAAGGCTAACCACTGAACTGAAGGGGGAAGGAGGCTTTGCATTTGTCATCCTTGTAGAAAGAGCATCGGATGGTGGGGAGTTGACACTGCTGATTTGGGAGATGATTCTATCAGTTTTCTTCAGCAAGTGCTGGGGAGAAAGGTTTTCTCCTAACATTTCTCTATATCCATAGCTTTCTTGTTCTAATTTTAAGTCCCTGGTGATCGTGAGTGGTAATTAAAAAAAAAAAAATCTTAAGCTATGGGTATTTTGTTTTACTCCAGATTAAACATAACAAAAATCCATATAACGTTGCCTTAGCCATGATAAGCACAAGAGTCCTTTAATCATGTTGGAAGGGTGTGGTTTACAGTTCTAGATGCAGATTTCTGTCTCAACATTTCCTGAGATACCCATCTGCACAAGGGGCAAGGTTAAGAGTTCTGGAGACCCAACAATGAACAGACCACGAATGGAACGAACAGGTGGGGGGCAGGGAAATGTTAGTAATTAATTATAAAATAAGGCAGAACACAAGTATTAAATAGAGATTCTAGGAATTTAGTTTATCTGCAATTTAAGCATTGCCTTTGCTTGTTGGGTTCACAGTCTAGGCCTGGCATCAATTAACACCCTAAAATAATGTTAACAAATCCACAAGGGTCATGAGTTTGGCTCTGCCTCAGCAGTGATCACTGACTGAAGTTCAGAAGCTGTACTCACATATTTGGCTACTCATCAAATTATTCTGAAAATTCATGGAAAAGAAATATACTTTTCCTGATTGTTGCTCAGTCATTTCCCTAGGAGAGAATCTCTTTATAAAAGAAATAGGTACCTCTACCTGGTAAAAATTAAGAAAAGAGGCCCTTTGTCTGTTTAAAAGTCTGAATGTCTTTACTAGGAGTAGGTGGGCTGGGCTATGCTTTGGCTTAGTGTTTATGATGTTGTAAAGAAGACCAATAAATTTCTCTATGTTATTATAGAACAGTTTATAATTTGAAGAAATATGTAACCTGGAGTGCTCAGTCAGCCAAGATAATTACTGCAGATAAGGTAATAACATCTTGGCAAGGCCACAAAAGCAAGGGAAATCTTCTGTGCCGTGTAATTTCGAACACATTTTTGAACAGAGCCTCAAAAATATTATCTCTCTGAACTATCAGATCAACCCAGATAGCCTGATTATACTTTTGGTAATTTCCTGTGATCCTAGACACATCTAATTGCAGTCTCATTTCACAAGCCAAGAAGATTTAAAACCTGATAGTCTGTGACTGTACATTTTACAGTTCACACTTTAACAGTACACTTAAATATCCTGTAAATGGTTCATCATTTTGCTAACCACAAATTTTGTTACAATAAACATTTACCTACTTGTCCAGAATAGTGTGATGAAATAGATCTAGTTTTGTACATCTTAACACAATTATAAGACATATAGTATTCCTAGAATTTAGAACCTGGGTAAAATTTGACATTGTAAAATGAATCATGATGAGAGTTTATGCTACCATCTGGCACAAGTTCTTCCAGTTGTTTATATTACTTAAGGGATAATAACTAAGTACACTGACAATATAATTCTACAATTTATTTTAATGACGATATGCTAGTTAACAAGTCAGAGACAAATGATCAGTAGATATAACAACCTAAATCTAATAATGTTAAACCACAAGCAATAAAACAGGTTAATTGACAGAGCTGTACGATTAAAATGTTCCAAGCATAAACTGGTCTCAATTAAACAAAAGCTTGACTAGCATGTCTTTCAGTCACTTTGCTTTGTAAAATACCAATCACGTTATAAAACTAAGCTTAATATCAGATTATAGTGCTGCCACTCTTTGAAAATACATATGTGTGTATATGTGCCTACATTTAATTAAAATTCACATTTAATGCCAACAAATGACCTCACACCCCGATACATCCATCTACATTTTCCCAAGTACATTAACCTAGGCTGGCCATTAGACTGGTTGATTAGCATGAATCCAACTCATACTTGGGAAATGAGGGAAGGATGGATCACAGATTGGAAATAAAACCCATTACCAAGGTGATGAAAATAGAGAGGGCTAAAGCAACTTCAGCAATCAAATATTAAAATAACCACAGTCGGGCTCCCCTGGTGGCGCAGTGGTTGAGAGTCCGCCTACCGATGCAGGCGACGCGGGTTCGTGCCCTGGTCCGGGAAGATCCCACATGCCGCGGAGCGGCTGGGCCCGTGAGCCATGGCCGCTGAGCCTGCGCGTCCGGAGCCTGTGCTCCGCAGCGGAAGAGGCCACAACAGTGAGAGGCCCGCGTACCGCAAAAAGGAAAAAAAAACAAAAAACAAAAAAACCAGAGTCATGACAAGTATCATAGTTTTCCCATATTCCCAAAATAACGTCAGTTTTTCAAAATTTAACCCCCCTAAAAAAAAGTTAGCTATGTTCTTTCTCTCTCTGATTCTCCCTTTCCTGTCCCCACCAACTTGGGTTCACAACTTTCCCTAACGTTCACCAATAGCACCTACTATCTCATGGCAGAGGACCATATGGCATCATTCTTACCTGTTGAACCTCTGCTCATTGCTCTGGATGAGACTCAGATTCTTGGTTTCTTGTCTCCATAAAAGATTTCCAGAACAGGGGATTCAAAAGCAGTCAAATCTACCCGAATCTTACTTGCCCTGGGAACTGAGCCACTTGACAAAAATTAATTATGCACCAGAGACCATAAGCCTGGGTCCCAGTGAGGGGGAATGTCAGGCAAGACAGAGTCTCTGGAGACCTAATACACACAATCCATCTTATTTTAACTGATCAAATGTGCCTATTTTATAGTTTATTTAGTACTGATAAGAAAGGACGCTTTTCAATAATGTCAAAGAAAGAAAGATGAAAGAAGTGGGTGGTTTCTTTGTATTCATAAGCTTATTCTAGAAAGAAATTTGAAGAATGGAGATAATAAACTTGGCTATTAAGGAAGTAAACATGCTTATGCTTATCAGAGTTGAGGAAAATTTCAAGGGAAGTTTATTTTTTTATTCTAAGATTGACCTCATATGTTACCAAGATTTGGGTGAGTTATCGGATCGAAATGAGAACACAGTTTTCAAAAGCATTTCATAGGTGGACAGGACCTGAAAATGACCCCAAAATGGTAATAATCCTGCTGATTTGTAAATCACTTTTAACTTAGATTGCATTTTTACATTTTTCATCTCATCTCAGGGTACCCCTTAGTTTAACAGTTCCTTCTATTTGTAGGGTTAAAATCACTTAAAAAAGAAAAAGTAGCAGCCTGGAGCTAGAAAGGCAGCAGACTGGAGAGAGTAGGTTTCCCTGAAGTCTCCCAGTTGTACTAGAAATTTGTCTGTCGAGTTCAGTGAAGGACCAGTAAAATCACTATTCTGAAGCCAAGCTTTTTCATTTGTTAACAAGGGAATAATGTTACTTACACATCGCCAAATGAACGGCAATTGTGTTCATTTAATTTGATCTCTCCCTGTCGGGGTATACACTATGGATGGAGAGAGATCTCTGCATGGGGAAGGTGGGCAGGACATCTTTGGTAGAAGAATTTAGATGCAATGTTTTTTGAAGAGCAAAAGACATCATGTGATTCCTTTCAGCCCTCTCATTGTAGACAGTTGGGTTGATACATTCTGGACCAAAAAACCACATTTCTATATTTACCTAGCATCTATTCTGTGGGATTTCTTTCCGAGAGGTTTTTTTTTTCACATCTTTATTGGAGTATAAATGCTTTACAATGTTGTGTTACTTTCTGCTGTACAACAATGTGAATCAGCTATATGTATACATATATCCCTGTATCCCCTCCCTCTTGAGCCTCGCTCCCACCCTCCCTATCTCATCCCTTTAGGTCGTCACAAAGCACCCTGTGCTATGCAGCAGCTTCCCACCAGCCATCCATTGTACATTTGGTAGTGTATATATGTCAGTGTTACTCTCTCACTTCATCCCAGCTTCCCCTCCCTCCCGCCCCCAACCCCGTGCCCTCAAGTCCGTTCTCTACATCTGCGTTATTCCATATTTCAAGTGTTTTAAGTGCCTACTGTATGCCTGGGGAATATTGTCAAGGCCACCATCTAATAACTCTGTAAATTCTTTTGCTCGCTCTCTCTCAACTAAATACTTTTAATGATGACAATGTCATGAACCCACACTCGAGACAGCCTCAGTGGAAGGGTGTGGTTTCATTATTATCATCAAATAACATGCTAAAAATAATTTAAAATCACTTAGAACACTGGCAACAGAAAAGATGTGTGAATTATTCCCACCCAGGAGCAGGCCTAACTTGTCCACAGAACTTGTATAGGAATCTATGCTCCACTTATTAACCAAATGTTTAATAAAAGACAATGTTTCGGGCTGAATTATAGATGGGTACTTTGGCAGGTAACAAAGCACTTCAAGACAGTTCAAGTCATTTAATTTTATAAAATGCTCATCTAATTCCAACTAGCAGCTTTCACATAAATGTACCTTTGCATTTTAAAACAATTAGTTTTTTAAATAATAGCTCTCTGTTCTACAATTTAAGATACAGAAAATCGGATATCTTGGTTAACCTAGGCTCCAAAAATCTTAAAGACTAAACATGACATTCATATAAAATGACACCCAAGCGAGAAACCTATAGTAAATACATGAGTTTAAAACCCCTCCTTCAGGGCTTCCCTGGTGGTGCAGTGGTTGAGGGTCCGCTTGCCGATGCAGGGGACAAGGGTTCGTGCCCCAGTCCAGGAAGATCCCACATGCCGCAGAGCGGCTCGGCCCATGAGCCATGGCCGCTGAGCCAGCGCGTCCGGAGCCTGTGCTCCGCAACGGAAGAGGCCACAACAGTGAGAGGTCCGCGTACCGCAAAAAAAAAAAACCCTCCTTCAAATTTCTGCTATGGTGAGTTCTGGTAGACTCCAATGAAACTCCAATCACTCTCATTCATTTAATCATCATGAATTCTAAGCGTGAAGATTAGACTTAAACATTTGGAGTTTTAGTCCCTCCCTTCACAAGTAATATGTTAACATTGAGTATAAAAGAGCTAAAGTGTTCTGAAATGGTGAAATTCACAGAGAATTCAAGCTAACTAGCATTTATGGAATGCCTACTCTGTATGGGGTACTTGGGTGTGAGACTGCTTAACTTAGACACTGACCCTCTTACAGAAGTTTGCATTCTAATAGGAGACAGACATGTAGCATTAAAACATTAATGACAGGCAAGTCTTCCCAAATTTGTGGTATTCTTGCTTGCTTCCTTGAACAGTACACAGGGAATGCGACACAGCATTTTTGAAGTGCCTGGGGTTGGTGGGGACCCTTTGACTAGGAACTACCCTCCTGTGCTGTTACACAGTGATCTCATTAGGCCTTGCAAGGCATGGGCAGGCCAGTCCCCGCCCTAATGTCCCCATAGTGCTTTTCTAGTTCTTGGTTTTCCCAACATGGTTTTGTTCGATCTTTTCTTGCTAGGCAATGAGCTATCATTTCTTGCCCATCAGCGTGTCTGCCCCTAAGCACTCTCCCTGCTTTTCTCTCCTTCTCCCATTTTTCTCTCCTGCGTTCCTCCCATGACCTTTAATTCATCACTTAACACCCAGCAGTGAACTAAGGACCAGATAACCCAGCTTGGTCATGACCCTTAGTAGGGACTGGAGGGGCCAGACTATGAGTCAGGTCCATGAACATCAGAGCCTTCCCTGCACACCATGCAATTTGGCTGTCCAGAGACCATTTCTGCATGTGTTTTGTTTCTCAGCTCTGCGCTAGAGCTGAGCTTCTGAGATAAGTGGCCTCTGGCTGAGTTTGAACTTTCCTTGAAAATGGGTCGTCCTGAGAGGAGGAAGGGGCAGGTAGCCTCCAATGTCCTTTGGTATTCTCTCCCCTGGTACCGTGGTCACGGTGAGGTAGAGCACCTCAGGCAGGTACAGTCTCTCCTCCTGGTGGGAGGATGGCCCTGCTGCCATGTGCCTATCTCTCTGGGATTCCTTCACTTTGAGGGCTTAATAAGGAGTCCTATTGCTCCTGGAAGCCAAACAAGAACTAATATAACATGATGAGGATGATGAGGACACATAGCACAGCTGACCCCAGCCATAATGATCCCTTCTTCATTCTGTTCCCCTATTTATTTTGTGGATTTAGTTTCTGTTTGTTTCTTGAAATAAAATGCCCTTCTTGTTTTTTTGTGTTTGATTTCCACTTCTGCATTATGGACTAGTGATAAGTGTCTGTTATTTAGATTCTCATAGATGCATGTTTAGTTTGAAAACTTTGAGAAAATATGAAAATTTCTTTTGAAAAATGTATATATTTTCAGAAATCTGGCCAAATCACTGTGGCTTTCTGTTGGCTCTGGTGGTACTACACTAGCCCTTTTGGAGGAGGAAACAAAGAAAGGAAGGAAGGGAGGCAGGGAGGGAGGGAAGGGGGGAGGAAAGAAAGAAAGAAAGAAAGGGAAGAACCACTGTAAAACACTCTACTTCCCAGTACAAATACTTTTGGAACTCTTACTCATGTGTGTTAGGTCAAATTCTGGCAGAAATCGCAGGACAGCTGCAATTCCATACTTTGAAATGTCTATTAAAAGAAATCTTGATATAATTTATAGAAGAGTTGGAAGGTATTCCCTGTTTTTTTCATTCCCTTGAACATAGACAACTTTTGAAATAAAGGAAGGAGAGAAATGAGTATTTTCAATGATGAAGTGAGTAAATTCACAACTTTAAATATATGATGCCAAGAGAACTTTCTGCAATGAAGATTGGTTCAAATATATATATATATATATGTATATATTAATATTACTTGTGTCAGGTTGAGTTTCAGCTATCATGAGAATTAAAAAGCTGTACAATTTCTGAAAGTTTTATGTATACAGATAAACAAGTACACAATTCAAGATACCACACTTTTATATATAAATAAGATAAACAAAATTTTCTTTAAAATCCCAAGTTTAAACATTCTAGAAATTTGAAGGCATAAACAGATGCCTTTTTTTATGTTGGCTTCACCGAGGGCTTTGGTTGTTAGCACTGCCAAGTGACATGTGTCATATCGGAGGGGGGTTATTACAGAGACCATGTGTGACAAGTAGGTGTAATGAGGTCTCCTGGTCTCCCGGGAACTGGGACTGGGACATGGGAATCAACCAGGGACTGGTGCGGAAGTGATTCCTTGTGTAAAGTTGATGCTGGGAGATACCTACACAGCCAGATAGTAAGTGCATCCCCAGCCCCCTGTCCAGGTGTAGGTCATGTGACTAGTTCTTTTCCATGGAATCTAAGCAAAGTAATGTATGTTACTTCCAGACTAAGGTTGTTTTTCTTTGCTTTGTTTTTGTTTGTTTTTTATACATCTTTATTGGAGTATAATTGCTTTACAATGGTGTGTTAGTTTCTGCTGCATAACAAAGTGAATCAGCTATAAGTATACATATATCCCCATATCCCCTCCCTCTTGCATCTCCCTCCCACCCTCCCTCTAGGTGGTCACAAAGCACCGAGCTGATCTCCCTGTGCGATGCGGCTGCTTCCCACCAGCCATCTATTTTACATTTGGTAGTGTATATCAGTCTGAGGTTTTAAAGAAGTGAGTGGGGCTCCTCCATTCTCTCTCTTGTTGCTCCTGCGAGAGGTACTTTGCAAGATACCTTTATAGCAGAGACTAGCTACATCTTACATCAAATCTGTATCACCTGCAAGGAGAAAGCAGAGGACTCCAAAGCTCTAGCGGGTGCAGAGCCACTAGATGGGAGGAGCCCGGATCACTAAATCACACACTGAGGAGAACCTCCTACCACCTGGTAATACTCACATTGTACTATTATATGAGTATATTTGATTGGGGGTAAACCACTGAAATTTAGGGGTTTACCTGTTACTGCAGCTAGATTTGCCTTAACTGACCAAGGCTCAACACTGTACTGTGTCTCTGTCTCTCTCCATGTCCTCTCTGTACACCAGTTCATGCTTCCTGCTCCTCCACAGCACTGACCTTGACAGGGCAACCCCAGCCCTGGTGTAATATGACACAAAACCAGTGCTCACCACTTATTCCTTTCTGCCACTACATGTGCCAAATACCTTTCATTTGCTCCTGCAGATCCACTCTCTACTCTTCTCCACCCTGTTTGCTGCCCCGAGAGGCGATCTGAACTGATTACATCAAAAGACTGCTATGTTCTCTGCCTTCCAGTTGGATTTGGTCAATGAGAAGCCATGAGGTGACAAGAAGAAGGGAGGAAAATGCATTGGGGATATTTATCTGTCTGGTTCCTTCCCGTGAGGCTTCCTCAGGCTTGTCTCTATCAACAGAAGTTCACTGCTCCTCTCAAGGAGCCCTTTCTTTGTGACTTTCATCTTTCAAGTTTTGCTAACCTTGCCCTTCACACACACCTTTGAGCTTAGGCATAGGAGCAGCTTTACTTCCTTTTGCTGGTAGCCCCAGGATCCTGAGTTCTTCCTTGTAATTTCCTTACACCCTGCCCATACTCTTATAGTGAATCCATTTATAAACCCTCTTCAAGTTATCCTAATTTGAGAGTGCTTTCTGTCTCCTGTTGGTTTTCTCACTGCAAAATCACATCACAATTGAAATTCTCTAGGGAGTCAGCTATCTACCCCTGGCTCACTTAGCCACGTCCAGGGAATGGAGTTATTGTGCAAACATGGACGGAAAGCCAACCCTTTCAGCAAAGCCCTTGAGTGATGGCAACTTGCCGAGCAGGAACTTGCAGGTACCTCAAAACATGTCTACCAAATTCTTCCAGTAACAGCTTCCTTTCTTTTCACTCCTCTTCAGCTATACGATTACCATCACATATTGTTGCATTTTTCCCCCCTGTGGATTGCTTCACTGCTGAGAGGACACATTATTGCTTTTCATAGGATAGTGCACTGTGAATAGTGCATATTCCTAGTACACAATTTAGAATCTAAGTCTTCACATTTAAAAATGCAAATGTTCGTAAAAACTAAAAGGGAGAAACAAGTAGAAATCACCACAGAATCATGCATTGCCATGTTATTTCTTAGGGCAAAAAAAAAAAAAATCTTTGTTAACAACCTGGATATGCTATGAATATGTCATACAGAATTTGCATCCGAGGAACGAATCACAATTTTCGCTTTCACATTCTTCTGGTATCATTCACATTCTTTTACTCCCATTAGTTCCCAGCAAAAGATGCTACACAAGCACCAAATCGAATGGGAAATTATTAATATTATTAAACCAAACGTCTCATCGCTTCCATTCACTGTGAAAAGTGCCTCACATGTGGGGCGGGGGGACAGGTAGTTTCAGTAAACTATGTAACCTGAGGCATTATGAAAATTGTGTGAATATCCAGGCACAGAATCCATACATTCCCTTTTAAGGGCTTATTTTTCTCTAAATATTTTATCCTAGGATACTAGTAAGACTTTGGTGATAACAGTTGTATCCTTTTTCTTATTTCAGGACATAGGGAACTAGAAAGCACTCACATTCCTCCCCTGGGAGAAGACAAAATGGGAGAAAATATGTATTTTCACTCTACTTAGTTTTAAAGTAGCATGTCTTATATAAGGCGAGAAAAGGTTAATATTGCAAGATAGTTATTTTTCCAAGTTAATATATTCTTAAGGAATATTACCACTGCCCCTCACCATACATATGAAAACCCACACCATTCCCTCCTCAGTATCCTACGTCATCAATTTCATGACTTGGGATGTAAGTGAAAGCTTAGATTTACCAGAATTTCATGATGGGTTTCGAAGTGGGAGATGGTTATCTGATTTTAAAAGTCATGGATTGCTAACATGGCCACAATTTCTATCCCTCCATCCCCACAAACCTCCCAGTACACACGTGCCGTGTATAACTAAAATAATGGGAAATAAGTGTGCTTAGAAGTCAGTCCAGCACAAAAGAATTTTATTTACGCTGATTTCTAGTGGATCTATAGAAAGCAGGTTATCTTTGTTTTATCATGTTTCTTCTAAACAGTAACTACATACAAAAAGACCATTAAAATAGCACTAGAATTTTGGCTTAAAACTGCATTGTCCAATATGGTAGTCACTAGTCACATGTAGCTACTGAGCAGCTGAAATGTGGCTAGTGCAGCTCAGGAAATGAGTTTATTTTATTTTAATTAATTTAGATTCAAATTTAAGAGCTCAAGAAGTATTAAATATTTTCCCATTAATCATAACTTCATCATTTGCTAGGACTACACTTTAACCATTGGATCCCATAAGATATACTGTAGTAAGAATGTACTTTTTACTTTTTAAAATGTGGTTAATAGCAAATTTTGAATTATATGTATGGCTCACATTATATTTCTATTAGAAAGCTTTGGCTGAAAAGCTAAGATTTAAGGCTAAAATGCTAGTTTATCTTTTGCGCACAGCGGCACCCAAATATATGTAGCAGCATCAGAGTTCGTGGGGGAACATCTCTAGTACATACAGTAGGTATAAAATTAGGAAAAAATCCTGAATTTTAAATTCAACTCTCCTCTTATAAGCTTAGTATTACTTGTTGTATATAGCCCCTCCTTACTTCAGTTGTTTATCTAGGTTTAAAGTAAAATGAGTTTCCACCACAAGATAATTTTATTATGCCAGTTTTGAACTGATTAAAGATGCCTCTTTGGTATTTCTCGAACAACCTTTCATGAGATGCATCAACCCTTAGAATGAAGCCACGGTGCCCATAAGGCTGGCAAAAATGTTTTCTGAGAAATCCAAACTGGAATCTGCTGAATTAAATTCCAAACCAAATTAGAAACATTGAAAAGACTCTTAAATACACAATGTACTTTTCCTTCAAGCTATTTGAGTCCCAGCTAAAGATACCAGTGTAGTCTTTTCCAAGTATAAAATTTGAGAAAGATCAATACATAGATATGCTCAAGTAATTTTCATGCTGTGTCTTTGCTAGTTTGATAAAAAGACTCTTTTAAATTTAAGGGATTGTCAGTATAATCTTAAACAAAACCAAATCCCTCACTCAAAAACAGAAATAGCCAGTTTCTCAGGACAGTGCTGGAGAGAAGTTGGAGCTATTGAGCTATTTATGGAGAGACAGTGACTTGAAAATCACCAGAGTATAATGAAAATTAAAAGTGCTTTTTTCTTCCAAATCAACCGACTGACTCTATAAAATAATGCACTTATCTTCATTACGAGTCATAACAATGATTTGAGATCTTCCAAGTTAAATTTTATGCCTCTTTGTTTTTCCTCAGGCAGGACAAGAGACGAAAACTGGAAAGTTTGGGTCATATGGATCATGGCAGCACTGCTATGTCTGGAATTTTCTTATAAATATCCTATTGCTTTGAGGCTCACAGGCCTGGCTGAAACAGCAGGGACAATCTCATTTGCACTTTTATAGTTGTAGAGGGATTTTCAAGAGTTAAAACAATTTTCCATAATATTCTGTATTAACTTAACGGATATGAAGTGTGATTATTACAACTTTTCATGCTTTTCTGCAGGCTGACAGTTTGGAAGTAATTTTAGAAAAACAAACAAAGTTATAAACAAATGCCAACAGGAAGGCATTCTTGGGTACTCAAAAGAATCTATCTACAACAAATTTTTACTGCCTATTTTCAGCTTTATGCCTTTTTAAGTTTTTTTTTTTAATACTATAAATGACTGTTTCTACCCTTAAGAAAATCATCACTTCAAAGGAACATCTTGTGGTACTCTACAATGATGAAACAAATTTCAGAAAACAAAGCAGATGCCACCCTTTTTGTGTGATTAAACAACAAAGAACATTTTATCAGAATCTATACACTTTACTAAATACTCATTTACCAGAGTTTGAATAATTTTGCTTTGCTTAAAATTAGAAAAAAATACTAATTTCACTAAAATGTAAAACTTCCATATAAGTCCATCAAAGTTAATTTTTCAGTCCATCTATAAAGTGTGTAGCAAACTATACCAGCCATAAGAACACAAAGGTGAGATGCAAGGAAGTTTGAAAATCAGAGTCAGTGAGAAGGGAATTTAAAGTAAATATACAGCACTATTAAAATAAATTTTATACACACACATAGAATATAAATAAACACTTAAAGGAGATAGGTTATACAAATTGAGTTGATGGATTGGAGAAAATATGGGGTTAAATGGAGAAAACTTATTTGAAGCAGTTAACTTGTGAAGCCAGGAAGGACAGTTCTGGGGCAGTGAGCACAGTGTTTTCCTGGGTAAATGGGAAGTTAAACCAGCACAGAAAAGAGCCTGGCAGAGAGTTTTAAAGGGAGGTATGGGTACATCGGAAAGGGCTCATAACTTTTTCCTAAGAACTAAGCTTATGATCTTTGAAAGCTTACAAGGAATGTTCTAGAAGTTTACAAAAAGGTACATTTAGAGTCAGAAAGAAGTACCTAAGCAATAAGCTGAAATGGGAGTAAATTAGTAAATCAAAGAGTTGATTTGTGTCTACTCAGGAAAGGGCATTGGCTTCCACTGAACTTGGCTCTATGAAGGGAAAATTGTGCCAGACCAATTTAATTTCCTTCCACAGCAGAGTGATAGGCAATGTCAACCGACAGGAAGCAACAGCAAAAAAGGATGTTAAAACAGGCCAGGCACGAGAGAACCAATATCTGGAACACTAATTTGATAAGGGTTTGGCAAAGTAAGGATACACACAGGGACAGCTGTAATTCTTTTAAAAGTCCACCTTCCCTATGTAAAAATCATTTAAAATTGTGGAGGTAGATAATGAAGCAACAGTAGATTTCTAATAAATGTGCATTTCCTGGATTAAAATAGCATGTCAGATGTAGTTCCTAATTTCAGGAGACCCTCGATTTCTTTGAAATATCTAGGAATAAAGAATTCTGTGAATTCTAGGGTACACTTATCCCACGCCCTTGAGCCTTTTGGGCATTTATCTCACAACCACCTTTTAAAGTGTTAGGAGTGAAGGTATGAACTTTATTTGTAATAATGCAGTATATGGAAGGTATGAACTTTATTTGTAATAATGCAGTATATGGAACGATGAGCAACCTATAAATATGGTAAAAATAAGTCATCATGTTGCATTAAAAGAAAACACAAATTAGCACAGAGGAACATTAATATTCTACACTGCAACTAGGTAAATTTCAAGGATCTCTTGCATTTTGGGGGGAAAAAGATTGAATTTCAATCAGGCAAGGTTTCATTGATTTTCCAAATCTTTGATCTTTTCATTGATTTTCCAAATCTTTGATCTTTTCATTGATTTTCCAAATCTTTGATCTTTTCTTAGGTTCTGTGATACAGTGGAAATAGAAAAGGCTTTGGAGTTGTACAGACCTGTATTCAAATTCTGACTATGTCACTTACCCACTACTGTACAAACCTCAGCAGGGAATTTAAAACTTTCTGTTTCTTTATCTGAAAAAGTGATACCTACTTTGCCATTTGCAGTGAGGATTAAGTAAGACAATGTGTGTAAAATGCTTGGTATGTATATTTCTCAGTAAATATTGGCTCCCTTCCACCACTTCTCAGTCCTAATCTTTCCTTCCTCTCTCTCCCTAACTGTACATACACCTTGGAAAGAAAGACACACGAAAAGGCTAAGAATAAAGCCCTGTCTTGTGAAACAGGAAAAGGGACACAGCCTTACTTCCTTTTACTCTTAAACACTTGTTAAAGGTTTCCTGACCCCACAAGGAACCATTCACACTTATTTGGCATTCTCCCGGTGTTTCCCAGTTTTTCCATGTCAAACGTCAATAAGCTGAACATAAGTCTCCTTGTCAAGTGATTTTTATTTTTTTAATTCTTTATTCCTGTACATATTAGGGAAAACATAGAGCAAACGTGAGTATGATCACCAACAAATGGTAACTCTATTAGTGCTTAAAATACAGCCACCCCACCATGTCAGGTTTACAACTGCAACCTTGAACTGGGAAATCAGTCTCCCTGTTCTTATAGATTTGTCCAGTTTTCTCAAGTAAACAAAAATCAACTTCCTAGCGTGCTCTATAACATCTTGATAACAATTTAGCACCTATGCAATAAAGAGAGAGTCAGGGATTATAAAATCACTTAGAATGCATTAGTCTTAGACTGAGCAGGCATTAAGTCTTTGAGGATTAATTTCATGCTGAGGGTTAAATTTCACTTTCACCATAGGCTAACCATTGCCCGGGGCTGCACAGATAATGAACCTGCCAAGGGATTAGTAAGGAAACACTTGTGTTATTATAAAGCAGGTACACTTCCCTTTCTAACCAAGTTCATCCTACATGACATTAACAAATTACTCCCTCTCTCTGTCCACATTTCAATATAATGTGAGCCAGCAAGTGACCCTGAACCAATAGGACACAAGATAAGATCTTCTCAGTGCATGAATGGCTATTACACTTGCCTGAGAGAGCCAGACCTCCTGCAGGGAAACATAAGGCATTTTATCTCCATAGGGCCCCTGACTCCCTGCAGAAGCCTTTCTGTGGTCATAAAGCCTCTAAATGGACACAGTGTCATGAGGTAGGAGCCCACAAGAAAGGCACTCGCCAGAAAACACAAATGACACAATTCAATTCTGACAAACTCACAAGGACCTATTATCTTCTAAATACAAATTTAATAGGTTAGCATTTGTGAAAATACATGTTCAGAGAGATTTGATTTTTCAGATAAAAGCATCCTTTTCTCAACGGAGCCTTTCTTAAATAACAGGTATGGTTTGTTCATAGACATCAAATCTGTTGGCTTTTTCTCAGTCTTCATTCGCAGAGGACCATCTTCTCCTGCTGGGGGTTAGAGTGGGGCCCCCCTCCTTTGGAGTGGTCCCTGCCTCCTCTGAACAGCACTCACTATTATTGCCTCTCTTCAGTTGTGGTCTCCAGGTACTTGTCCTGTTTCTACTACTCGACTGTAAGCTCCCTGAGGGTGGGGAGTTCATCTTAATTTACCTTTGCATCCTCTCCCTCCAGAGTCTGACCAAATATCTTCACAGAGTAGACACTCAGCTTCTTTTGGCGAAATCGAATCTAACCAGTCTCTACATTTGACCATATCCCGATTCCATTGTACAATGTTTGGAGAAAAGAAAATATAATGGATCTGCAGAACATGTGGTTCCTGTTATCTATGAAGTTAAAATTTAGGAGTGTTTAGCATAAATTAAGAGTGCTTTTGTTAAGAAGCTGTTCTGTTATTTAATGGACCAACTTCTGCCAAAGTGAGACTGGCTACTTCTGTAACTTGCTAATAAACAGCAGGAGGAGAAAATGTGGAATGCTTAGGACATCCATCGGTATTTGCTACAACTCAACTTGGTTCAAACCATGAATCTTATGGGAAAGCACAATATAGTCTTCTTATGATGTATCAGTATGCCTCTGTTCACAATACTGTCTTGTGAACAGTAGATAATGTTTCTATACATTCACATTCTTATTTGCCAGTTTGAAGGCTTTAGAATTGGGCCCATAATGATCCTGTTGCATTTCATGTGTATTCTCAGACCAGTAGGGTAGGTACCTCTTAAACACAGGTGTGTTGAGGGCCAACACGGAAGCACTATATAATGGAGATGGAGGGATCTAAGCTTTGACCCTTGAGCTCTGCTGGAGTGAAATGCTACAAGAGCCACGTTTGAGAAGGCAGCTTCTGTAGAATGGTGGAGGTGGGCATCAGAGTAACTGAGTAAGGAAATGAGCAGGTGGCAGAGAAAAACAGATATAGACAATATTCTTCGTCACAAAGTTTGGTAACTTAGAAAAAGAGAGAGAGGATAACAGCAAAAGGAATCAATAGGAATTTTTTTTTAAAAGGATGGGGGAGATGAGCATATTTGTAGTTGGAGGGAAAAACTGAAGAAGCAAAAGAAAGAGGAATAAAGTAAATTCTAGAGGAGGAGTAGAATCAGGAGAAACTGATCTTAGAAAAGAGGCCAGATACTTCCTCTTTAGAAATAAGAATAAAGAGAAACAACCCAGGTGAAAGGCCAAGTAGAGGAATTTAGAAGGAAATCATGTCAGATGTTCCCACTTTCCTCAGGAGAAAGGAAGGCAAGTTCATCTGCAGAGAGTGATGGGGAACGACTGGACGCTTGTGCAGTGGGAGGGGGCATGGAGAGGCTGCTGTGGGGATGAGATGGGGACTCAGAAAGAAACTAGTCAAAAGTGACTAGTGACTCCCCCATATAGCTAAAGCTTGCCAAGTTGCAGTAGGAACAGAAAACATGGAGCTAGGGTTACATCTGGCTGAAAAGGCCAGCTATGGGCATCCAGATTGACAGCCAAGTGAAGTCAGAAGGGAATGGAAGATACGGGGAAGAAGAAGGAGTTATGGGCATCCTGAACAGGATGAAGAGGAGGTGCAGCACACGCAGGAGAGGAGAGCAGTGGAAGAGCAAGAAGAGGGAATATTTCAGATTTGACATTAGGGAGGTGAGTTTTCTGTCACCACCTTGCATGGAGAGTAAGGCAAGGGCTGGTGCAGGAACTGTGAGGACTGAGGTTCAATGCTCGGCAGCACTGAAGTTGATGCTACCAGGGAACCGGCTCTGGAGTCCCGGACGGTTGTGGAGTCATGTCCAGGCATCTGGTAAATGACCAAGGAATCAAAGAGATGTTGAATGAGGGTCAAGAACAATGGCAGATGAGGAACATGCCAGCCCCTTGTGTGAACTGAGGAGAGAAGGAGCCTCTTCTGGAGAGTTGGGAGGAGTATTAGAGAGAATCAGGCCAAGAGGTAGAAAGAGGGGGTAGGAAGCAGCAGCTAGAGGTGGAGCCAGTTCAGGGTGACCTAGGGCTGGCCTAGCCTGGGATCCAAGAGCATGAGGACGCCCTGGCTTTGCAGTTCCTTGGTTTTCTCAGCTCCAGTGCCCTCTGTCTCCTCATGTCACTCCCGTGACCACCCCCCCCCCCCCCCGCCGCCCACAACCATATAGCTAAAGCTTGACCTCATCACACTGGGAGACTTTCCACTACCAGGATCTCAGACATCGACTTGTTGCTGTCTTGTCCTTCCGATTTTTCTGGGGAATGAGCTCTTCATTCCCGGGACCCGGTGCCTGTTACTATCTCCCCCACCCCATCCCTGGGCAGCAGGGCCTGCACATGGGCTCCAGGTTTGCACCAGCAACGAGCACCAGGAACCAAGTCACCACCCCAGAGTCAATGAAGGGATTAGAGATCCAGGTGTGCCTCAGCTTTCCCCATGGAAGGCTGACATAGGCAAGCGGGTTTATGATCATGGTCCTCAAACTAAACTGGTACCACAAACACCAAGGTTACTCATGCAGGGAATTAAGTCAGAGTCAAGAGGCGGGACTGTGAAGAAACTGAGACGGCCAGAGATAGGCAAAGTGCTCATGGCTGCCAGGGCTCTCAATCAGCTTTCTCCTATGGGTGAGGATTTGGGCTTGCTGATGTGGAGTTCAGATGGAAAACAGAGGGGCCCAGATGACTGTAAAGACGTCCTACCTGCTTCAGAAAGAGTGAAATAAGTGCAAATTATAAGAGAGCTGTAGTACAGCATACTGGTACCTTCTCAAACACTGGTACTGGCAGCTGCACAGCCCCATTGAGGTCTTTGGGCAGCTACACTGGGACACGCTGCACCTGCTCTGGCTGGCTACCTAGCTTCTACCAGATCATGTAGCTTTTCTCAATAAATCAGGACTGTAATACAGACTCACAGAGCATGACTGCATGTCTCTTCCTGACAAGCTACAGCCTACTTGAGGTAATGCAGATGGGGTGTAAAGAACAGGACATGACATCAGAAACCTGACATCCCAGAAAGATGGCCTAGTCTTCAGAAACTCAATTTTAGAGACGGGAAAAAGTAAGTTTCAGGAGGGCTGGAAGATGGGGAAAGATCATTGTCAGAAGCATTTACATTACTTGGACTGATATTCTAGGCTAGTGTTAGGGAGATATTATTCGACACATTAGCCAGCGTTTTTGTTCATGGTAGCGTGAAACAATGTTGCTTACCTCTAGACTTGAGTGGGAAGCCTTATTCATTTGTGAGGAGTCAGTAGTTGCCAGAAGAAACACACCTTTCCCTTTTAATAAGCATTTTAATTGGCTAAGTACATTATACCCAGTACATCTACTAGTCTCTGAATGGAAACTTCAAGTTGTTACAAGGCTGGTACCTTCTTCAACATCTCACTTGCTAGGGAGTGTGCATCCTACAATCTGCCAAAAAAGCATGAATGAGGTTCTTTAATCTACATAATTGCTACATAAAATATATTTGCTATATTTTTATTTGATGTTCCCTTTAAAGGAGTCACTGGAGTTTATCCAAGATCAAACTTGGATCCAAGATCAAACCAAAATTACTTATAGTAATTTTCCATTTTCTGAAGGTTATTAAACGTTAATTAAAATGCATTTACAGTCAACTGTGAGACTCTCAGGTCTGTCTTTTCCCCTCCTTCAAATTATATTGACAAATTTTACTATAAATCCCCATGGTCTTAACACATTAACCCATTTCTCAAACCAAATTCTAGAAACAGATAGCATTTGCATTTGTATCTACTAAGGGAAATTTAATAAACTTTCATTGGGTATTTACTATGATGTGGGTGTTTTTCCCAGGGAACACAAAACTGGGAATGAAAACAACCAGTTTCGTTTAAATAGCAACTGGCAGGTAAATCATCCCCATTGCTTAAATGGAACTGACCAAAGGGAACTAAATTAACTTTCCTATAGCTCAGTTTAGTGAAAGGCCACAGTGTAAGTCTAAATTGCTCTGAAACATTAATGTGACATATCTGAAACAAAATTCCCTATCTGCTCAAATCCAGTCAAACGCTGCCAATTATAACTGGGACACAAAGCTCCTAAGCAAAAGAAAGCTCCTAAGCAAAAGAGATTTCGAGGATCTAGCTCACTTCTGGGAGATGGTCAAAAGCGGGTGAGAAATGGATTGTGACTTGAGGGGAAAGAGGTGACTCATGCCCTAACTGTCCTGCAGCACCACAGAGGTGAGCTTCCAGGAGGGAAACTGGGGTTCACAGAGCTAACTCCACAAGAGCATTCTTTGATAGGCTTCACTGCCACACGTCAGAGTAAAACTGAATTTACAGAGTCAAAACAAGAGTTTTTAAAGAAAAATTATTATCCAAGAAGTCACTGGGGAAAACTCAGGAGAGTCAATCCTCAGTGATTAGAGGTAAGAAACTTTTCTAATGGACAATGAAAGGAAGAGTTTATTTCAACCACAAATATATTTGTTTGTCTTTATCTTTTGAATTTCTCAAGCAAAAGAACTGTTATGCTATCCCTACTTAAAATTATCTTTTATCTACCAAATATTTCTGTGTTCTCAACAACATTAAAAAAATAAGGTCTCCAAATGAGTAACTTGAGCAAATTCCTTACCAGCCTCTCTAACAACAACAAAAGAATCCATTTGTTTTGGACAGATTTTACCCAGATAAACTTTCTTGAAATGTATTGTCTTTCAAATGGCTTGATAGCATTGATCTCCTTAGCTTAGGCTCTGAACAAATAAATGTTGCTATTTGAAAGTTCTTCCACTGAATATTATAAAATGAATTGTGTAACACATAACGTATTCACAATCTTTCTAAATTTTAATAAGCTGTGACTTCCAGAAATCGTAGATGAGTAATTTTTCAATAGATCTGCAATCTGATGCGCCAGAAAGAAGGAAGGAGTAACTAAGAAGACAAGCAGGACAGTATGGAAAAGAGTGAGTGGCAGCTTCGACATTAGTATTTTGGGGTTTGAATGCTAGTTCCACCACTTAGCTGTGCAACCGAGGACAGCACTGACCTGCTCTGAGTCTAAAAATAAGTGTGTTGGAGGTTGAAATGAAATTATGTCTGGCAAAGTATTAAATGTTAATTTATATTTTAGTTTATTATTATTATAGCACAAATTAATGAGATTTCCTTTTTGTGAAGAATTAACATAGTAAGCCTTGCATTTTTTGAAGCATATCCAAAGTGTCAACACAATCTTAGTTTGCCTACTATATGGAGTACATAAGGACTTCAAAAATGGTAGTGGTCTCTCTCATGAAGACTTTACCCTTAAAAACACACACACACACACACAAACTACTGGATATGTTCTAACTAGAAACACACATAGGTAAACACAAGAGCATAGTTCAGGTCTCAATTAACTCAACAGAAATACATTTGGGACTTTCAACTGTATAAGATTTACTTAATGACCTTTGTTATATCTCTTCTATCCACCCTTTACAGTTCTTCCTCAAATGTACAACTATCCCCTTTGGCCAAAGGCTCCACTAATCTCCCAGGCTAGGAATCTCAGAATCATCTTGTATTTTTTTCCTTTCCTCCATTCCTTGAGCATCATTCTACCTCAATTTTTCTTTCAAACATCTTGCAGGTTTGTCTCTTCCTCTCCATTTCCATTGATTTCTTCACACAAGGTCTATATTAAATCACAACTGTACTCATTTATTAACCCCAGCCTCTACCTACTTTTATTTGCAACTAGCAGTCTTCCTAAAAATACCACTTTCACTTCATTAATATCCTGCTCAAGAACCTACAATGGCTCCCTAGTGCCTAGTCCATCAGGGCCAAACACATGTCTTGGGTTCAATCACCTCCATAATCCATCCCCATTCCGCCTGTCATTTTAGTTTCTGCTTTTCTCCAAACCATCCCCTCCGTCCAGTAATGAGGCCAAGGCACTGAACTCCGACTAGTCTGACCATTTCTTCTTCTGTGCTTTGCTTCTGTGTTCTTGCTTTCCCTTGGAAATTCTCTTACCAAATCTCTCATCTAAATCTTATGCAAATTCAGAAACTTTGCCTGAAGACTTTGGCTCTCTTTTCTCTGAGTTCCATTTAGATTAGCACCAAATTTTCTTCTAATTTTTCCACACCTTTTGCCTCCTCTAATAACTGTAAGCTTCCAAGGGATTAGGTGGTATGGGAGATGTCTTCTATTTTTTATGCATCCCCCCTCAGCCCAAAGTCTATACTCAAACGTCTGACCCAATGAATGATACCCTAACAGATGCTGGAACACCAGGTTGCTAGCTGCCTAGCCAGTGTTCTTTCTCCTCTTCTTTCCAATAGATTTTCTGATTTTATTTGGGGCAGCAATGTGCCCAGGGGAAAGACTACATTTCTCAACCTTCTGTGCTACTTGGCAAAGTGCTGGCAGAAATTATTAGGTAAGACTCCCAGGAAACTACTTTGAACGGGGCTGACTCAGCTGGGAAGCATGTTCTTTTTGCCTGGAAGCTGGACATACAGGTGGAGTTCTGGCAGCTATTTTGTACTATGAAGTGACTTTGCAAAAAAGATGGAAGGTACAAAAAAGAGAGGAGCCATAGACAGAAGGAGCTTGGGTCCCAGATGATATTGTAGGACTACAGTCCTGATTTATTTGGGAAAGAGGGCTTCCTATTACTTACAGCTAAGTACAACTCCTAACTTATTTGGGGCCAATAAAGGAGAAAGAGGCTTGGGTGTAAGGTATTATAAAGTGAGGAGAAAATCACAATCCTTGGTATTAGCAGGAAAAGAATAAAGCAGAAAAGGTTTAAAAACTGGGTAGAAAGACATGGCGTATCAAGAGGTCCACCCACATGGCACTCCATCCCGATGCTACGGAAGTGGAGACCTGGGCTGAGGAAGGCAGCCAAAGGGGGCTAAGGGACCAATGCACCAGGGTCCATTATTCTAAGAGGGCTGACCCCGTGGTATTAAAAGGAAAGAAATTGCCAGGGGACATGTTTGGTACCATAAGGGTTGGAGCCTGGCTAATATTATAAAGAACCTTGGTTAAAAATTCATATGTCAAGTAAGACATTCACAATAGCTGTCAATCAGTCTGAGAATTCTAATCAGGTAGGATATTGCATGATAGAAACTCAACGGCTGACATAAGGAAGGTGAGGCTATCAAGACTTTACTGTTAACACCACTAGAAATAGCAGCAGAGACCACTCATCTTGCTAATCAGTGTGCTAATCACCTTGCTTACATAATTTTTATTTAATTATTAAAACAGTCCTATGAGGTAAATATTATATACCTCATTTGTAAAACTCATCTAGATTTATCCGTTTTCAACGTTTTGCCACACATTTTTTTCTCTCCCTCTCTCTCCATATGTGTGTGTATCAATAGATACAGGCTTATAACATGAATATTTTGCTGAATCACTTGATATTAAGCTGAAGATATCATGCCACTTCACCCCTAAATACTTCATAATGTATCTCCTAAGAACAAGGACATTCTCCAACGTAACCAAATGCTATCATTTCATTCACAAAATTTAGCATTGGTACAATATTATCTAATATTCAATCAACATTCAAATTTCCAAATTGTCCCAATAACATCACTTTTAGTTTGTTTGCCTGTTGCATCCAGTATCACAAATTATATTCAATTGTCATGTCTCTTTAATACTCCTTAATCTAAGAAAGTTCCCTGACCTTTTATTCGGTCTTTCAAGACACAGACCTTTTAGAATATAGTCCAGCTATTTGTAAAATGTCCCATAATTTGAATTTGACCGACTGGTTCCTTACAGATTTTTAGGTTAAACATAATCATTTTTTTTTAACATAATCATTTTTGATAAAAATACAAATTAGGTGATGTTCTGTCCTTTTCATATGTCACATAAGGAGGCACACAATACCGGTTTGTTCCATTAGAAGTGGGCAAAGCTACAGATTTTAATGCTGTACAATACTAAAGAAGTCAGCTATTTCAAAGGCATCAAACTTACTAGGATGCTAATCCAGCATTAACCAGGTTACTAACAATTTACTCAGCACTCATTTTCTCATCACACCTTAAGAACACGTCCTTCCTAATTTACAACCCCCCTTTCATTAGACAGGAGTGTTTTCCTATTTCTGACAAGCGCTCTGTCAAGGAGAATTGTGTCCTGCTCCTGTGCACACTGCGTCACTCACTGTTTCCCTTCCACGTACCCTTGCTAGTAGCTGCCGACAGACGGGTACCAGCAACGTCAGCAGCATACAGGGGGAGAGCCCAGCAAACCAGATCACGTAAAACTGTGTCGCCCAGAGAAGGTGTGAGGAAGAGACAAAGCCAAATCTGAAATACGATCCCTGAGTATTCATTTTCACTTTATTTTACCTAAAGAGGCAGGAGTTTAAATGCTGGCCTGATCAGAGTCAGATGGAAGCCTTAGAGGAGTGGGCTTCCCACTGCCCTCCTGTCCCGACACTCTTTGTTACCTCCAAGTGAGCTGAGACCAGGCTGTGAACCATGTAAATAGAAGGCTTCCAGGTTAATGAAAAGCTTCAGCACCATTCAAAACTCTGGACAGAGGGTCATGCCGTCTCCCAATCCAGAGAAACTTCATGCAGCTCAGCAATAAAGTTTAATGAACGCTGGTCATTTTGAATCATGAGCCTGAGAGACTGGCCAAAGGCTAATAGTTTCCTTATAGAATCTCTGCTTTAGATGGGATACAGCAAGTACTCAAAAAATGCATGGGAAGACAGAGTCGAACATGAAAGGTAATATTCCGTATGCCCAAGTCCAAGGGGAAGTTTCTGAAAAGGGCAGTAAACATTTCTCACAAGCTGATGTTTTTATTAGGTGATGGCATGCTTTGTGCTGCATTTCATTAATTATCTGCAAAAGGAACTTTCTTTCAACGCCATGTCAGATTTGACCTACTGCAATCATGCAGCATTGTAGAAAGCCAGCCTCCAAATTAGCTACTCCATCTTTCTAGGGGCATAAGCACATAAGGCAAACTAACAATTTCACTAAAACTGATCCTAGAAAAATTCACATCTCCCAGAGAATCAAGCATGGATTCGTTTTACATTATTTTTAAAATCTGTCTTAATTGCTTAGAATTGCAACATAGAAATGACTGGCTTTCTGAAAGAAAGCATGTATCATTTTCAGAGTGCAAGAAAAAGCCTTAGAGAAAAATGTAAAGATCAAATGCCACTTTCATGTGGATGGATGCAAACCTTATATCCTTTAGATTTATTTTAAAATATAATAGAACTTATATTCCAGTTACCTAGTACATGGACTTAGATATGCCATAAGTCAAATCATATTCTAAAAATGTTCTTGCTTACACACAGCAGAAGCCTAAAACGTGCCAAGCCATGTATGAGGCAGTGGGATTTTCAGGAATGCAGAGAACGTTTACACATTTTAAAGAGCCTCAAATTGAACTATTTCAAGTAAAACTTCCGTAGAAGTGTATGATTCAATTGATGGCCAAATTATTGTATTTGCCTCAAACGCCTCTTTCAAGAAATAGGTCTTGCTATTAGTTTCCACCTATTCTTGAAAAACAATTAGCCAGGATTTTAGGCATTCTCTTGCCAGGCAAGTCTGGGAATTCAATGTAAATAATGAATTTGAAGATTTATGGGGTGGGATATTGTGATCGCACACCAGCGCTTCTCCAGTTTTCCAGAGATCATAATTCCTGCCTCTGTTTATTATTCAGTTTATGGTTGGAGCATAACAGATGATTCATTTTTAATGTGATAAACGTTTGGGGGTTTGTTTGAGGGAAATAAAAGTTTATAGTTCAGCACTGGACATGGATAGTAAACTGGAGAGTAGGGCAATATATTTCTAAAACATGGTGATTAGGATATTTATTTGCTTCTTTATACCCAGGGCTCCAGTGAAGAGTGACTGATAGTGTTTACTTTAAAACCCCTAAACCTCATTACTCTGCTTTGCAACTTAGTGAACTTTCTAGAAGGAATTTTAATTTTCTCAAAAAATCCAAACTACCACTTTCTAGTTGTGAAAGGAATTTATAATTCCTTATACGTAGGCAACACTAACTAAATCTATACAAAGCAACAGAGAACAAGATGTGATCAAAATGAAGTACCCTGACCCATAAGAACTCACAGTCCATGAAAAAATAATGCTTAGAAATACACAATAGTTTCCATTTTTTGGATTATATCTATATTAAGCTAGGCTTTTGTCTAATTCATATATTCATCTACTCATCCATTCATTCAACAAAAATTTACTGAGCACATACTAGACATGAGAAACAGTCCTAGAACTAGAGATACAGGAGTAAAAAAGACAAAGTCTGTGGCCCCAATGCGTTTATGATCCAGGGAAGGAGATGAACAATAAACAAATAGGCAAATTCGTAAACAGGTCCTAATCCCTTCCACTATTCCCAAATCCAAATGCTCAAAACATTTAAAAAAAACACGGTTTTCCCCTGAGTTTGTGGCAAACTCATTTAGCGGCAAAACCTCACCTGAAAAGAAGTGAGGCTATCTGTAGTTTTTCTGCCATTCGGTATGAACAGTTATATGGTAAGCTGCAGAATTATTGTATTTGATTATGGAGTGCTGCCCCAGACCCTACCGGGGCATTTGTAGGACACATGATAAGTAAGTGCACCATATTACTTTTATAAAATACAAAAATTTTTGAGTTCCAAAACATATGTGTCCCCAAGAGTTTTTTTTTTTTTTTTTTTTTGCGGTACGCGGGCCCCTCACTGCTGTGGCCTCTCCCGTTGCAGAGCACAGGCTCCGGACGCGCAGGCTCAGCGGCCATGACTCATGGGCCCAGCCGCTCCGCGGCATGTGGGATCTTCCCG
Organism: Globicephala melas; assembly: GCF_963455315.2. Classification (NCBI taxonomy): domain Eukaryota; kingdom Metazoa; phylum Chordata; class Mammalia; order Artiodactyla; family Delphinidae; genus Globicephala; species Globicephala melas. The sequence goes on from NC_083315.2 coordinate 115,871,655, forward strand.
GACCGGGGCACGAACCCGTGTCCCCTTCATCGGCAGGCAGACGCTCAACCACTGCGCCACCAGGGCAGCCCCCCCAAGAGTTTTGTTAAAGACCGTTTTATTGAGGTATAATTGAGCTACAAAGAACTGCACATATTTAATGTATACAGCTTGATAAATTTGGACATATGTAAACCTGTGATATCATCAGCACAATCAAGGTAACAGATGTAGACAACACCTCTGAGAGTTTCCTTGGGTACCTTTGTTTTTGTGATATAAGAACACAACATGAGATCTACCCTCTTGAATTTTGAAATGCAAAATTGTTACCTACACGTAACAATTGTTGTTACCTACAGGTAACAACAATTGTGTTGTTAACTACAGGCATCATGTTGTACAGCAGATCTCTAGAATTTATTCATCTAACAAACTGAAGCTTTATTCTTATTGGACAACTCCACACTGCCCCCACCCCGTAACCCCTGGCAACCACTATTGTAGTCTTTGATCCTGCACTTGACTATTTTAGATACCTCATATAGATGGAATCATGCAGTATTTGTTCTTCTGTGACTGGCTTATTTCCCTTAGCATAATACCCTTCAGGTCCATCCATGTTTTTGCAAATGGCAGGATTTCCTTCTTTTTCAATGCTGGTAATAGTCCGCTGTATGTATATACCACATTTTCTTTAGCCATTCATCTGCTGGTAGACATCTGGGCTGTTTCTGTATCTTAGCTATTGTGAATACTGCTGCAAAGAACATGGGAGTGCCCGTATCTCATCAAGATCCTGATTTCAATTCTCTTGGATATTTACTCAGAAATGCGATTGGTGGATCATATGGTAGTTCTATTTTTAATTTTTGATGAGCCTCCATACTGTTTTCCATAGTGGCTCCACCATTTTACATTTCCACCAACAGTGTGCAAGAGTTTTGGTTAAGGAATTTGTTAAGAAATTTAGATCTGTATACCACAACGTCTGGAAGTGAATGAATAGATGCATGGAGGAATGGATGAATAAATAGATGTTTAGAATTATTTTTTTCAGGTGAATCTGATAATACAATTAAAATACTTAGGCATCAGCAGATTTATACATTTTGCAATGTCTACAACCTAAACCCAGGTTATTTGGTATTTACTGGCCCTAATTTTACTGGTTTAGTTATTACACCTACTTGGTTTGCTGAGGAGACTAAAATGAATGAGGCATAGTCTTTGTCTTTGTGAACTATAATCCAGTAAGGGAAATAGATATAAAAACAGAAGAATGTCACACACTGTGATAAATGCCACAATCACCTTATTTTGCCTGGGAGGACTGGACAGAGGAGGTGACATCTAAGGAGCGTTGAAAGATGAGTAGCTGTTTTCCAGGCAGAGGTGAGAGAGGACCCTCCAGGAGGTGGATTTCTATGTTCAAAGGCTCACAGAATTCGAGAAGGATAAGGCATGCTTGAGGAAAAGGTGAGAAGGTCACTGTGGTGGTAGCAGAGGGTGCACAGGGTAGACAGCTCCAAGGTGGAAAAGACTGGAGGAAGGCCTGTCTGGGGCTTTGCAAAGGGGCATAGATGTTTTTTTACAGGATATTTTACAGGCATGGAGGTAAGTAAAACGCTCAGCTTTTTGCTTTGTTTCATTTATTGTTTCAGGAAGATCACTCTGTGAGCAGTATGAAGGTTAGGTTTGATAGGGACCAATACTGGAAGGCAGGCCCTGGGGAAGAGGTGATAAAGGCTGAACCAAGACAAGGGCAGTGAGGGCAGGAGGGTAGATGTAAGAGACATTTCCAAGGCAGACCCAAAAGGGTGCAGTGACCAACAGATGTGTGCAGGGAGGGAGAGGGAAGAGTCAGGGTGTTTAACCTGGAACACTAGTGAGAAAAACAGCATAAATTAAGATGCTCTTAAGGGCTTGCTATGCATTATCCATCAACACCCAGATGTTGTCCTTTTTATCACCCTATCTTGAAAGGTCAATTATATTCTGTTTTACACCTCTGTGGGTCCTATTCATAAGGCACAATAAGATGAAAATTTTTTTCTTGTACTTGGGGACTTTCTAGTGGGACAAGCAGAAGAATGAGACATTAAGTATATTCTCCATACTGTCAAGGCCCAGATTCATTTCCAGTGTCATAAATCATCATAATTAACAACCTTTCAACCGAATGGATCCCAAAGCACTTTCCAAATTATGCAACTCTGGAGGTGAATTGCCTCAGCTGCCCAACAGCTGTCAGCAGCACTCTGCCACGGGGACAGAACAAGAGAGAAAAGGCACAGTCTCCATGGGCCTCCCCGCAGCATTTAGGTTTGTGGAACGCAATTCCCCAAAATGGAACTTGGCCCAAACAGGGTCTCATCTACGCTTAGTAGAAGCACAGCAGAAATGCATTCTTATCCCCAAATGGTCAAACAGATTTCCTTTCTTACAAAAAAATACCTGTGAATGGAATCAATACCAGTCCTTTGCCTAAGAAAATCAGTTATATTATATATTTCAAATTACATTTCTTATTTTGGAAATGACTTCCTTAATAGTTGATCAGGACATGGTGGGTTCAGGTGGAACCTCATTTCTTTTTCACACATCAAAGAGATCAATAAACAACTGTGGAATTGAACTGAATCAGGCTGTTTGGAATCTCACGTGCTCAAACCCACTGTTTTTTCATCTAAGTTTGGATTTTTTGAGGGGTCACTTTTGCAACCCAATCAAATCCTAGCTTTTCATCTCTCTTCCTGTTAGCTCAGGCCCAGCTGATCATAGTAAACCCCCTAAAATATTCTCATAATTCTGTGCTTTTCCAACTAAGGAAGGCAGGGGATTTGCAAAGTCATAAAATCAACATAGTGAATACGCTTGGAGCTTCTAATTTATTATAAGATTTGGGATAAATACCAAAATTGATATACTGTGAAGTGCAATGTAACATTAAAATAAGTTATGCGGGCCTCTCACTGCTGTGGCCTCTCCCGTTGCGGAGCACAGGCTCCGGACGTGCAGGCCCAGCAGCCATGGCTCACGGGCCCAGCCGCTCCGCGGCATGTGGGATCCTCCCGGACCGGGGCACGAACCCGTGTCCCCTGCATCGGCAGGCGGACTCTCAACCACTGTGCCACCAGGGAAGCCCAACATTAAAATAAGTTTTAAAGATAAAATATGGGAATTTGAGTTTGCTGTGTACTACTCAGTACATTCCTAGACAGTTCTCTTATTCCTCCTGTCCCTATCTGCCCATCTCTATCTCTTCCCCTTTCATTTGATATGGAGAGGAATTTGGGGAATAATTTTATGAGATACTGCCATAATAAGTACTTTTATTTTAAAGTATGGCTCTTCTGGATAACAGGAGGATAAATTACATTTTTGAAACGACTCCCCAGTTCAGCAAATCTGACGTTAAGGAAATAACGGTGATGTAAAGGGCTTATATGTTTCATAATAAGCAAAAACTATTACTACCAGTCTCAGAATAATTCAAAACAATCTAACTCCAGTTGACATAAATTATTTTACCAATACCATTCTAAGGGGAGAAGTAAGAAGGTGGTTCTTTTCATATCAATTCAATGAAATAAAAATTTCTGTATTGCCTATTGTGTACAAATAACTCTAAGTGATACAAAATGCAATAAACTGGAGATGGAATTTCTAAAGCTTTGGGCTATGCTAATATTTGGGAAAGTCTATCTCTGGTGGATCTTGAAAATCAGTTACCCAGAGCTTATTTCCTGCTAAAATTCATGCCAGAACTGTAATGGATTCATTAGGATCTGTTACCATGCTCAGTTAATTTTTCAGAATCAAAGGCTTAAGCTTTTCTTTTTAATATATAAATTTATTTATTTATTTATTTTTGGTAGTGTTGGGTCTTCACTGCTGTGCACGGGCTTTCTCTAGTTGCGGCGAGCGGGGGCTACCCTTCGCTGTGGTGTGCGGGCTTCTCCTGTTGCGGAGCATGGGCTCTAGGTGCACAGGCTTCAGTAGCTGCAGCACGCGGGCTCAGCAGTTGGGGCTCATGGACTCTAGAGCGCAGGCTCAGTAGTTGTGGCGCACGGGCTTAGTTGCTCCGTGGCATGTGGGATCTTCCCGGACCAGGGCTCGAACCCGTGTCCCCTGCATTGGCAGGCAGATTCTTAACCACTGTGCCACCAAGGAAGTCCCAGACTTTTTAAAAGTTGCACTTATTTTACTTCGAATTATTTGTTAATTGACCGGTTAATTAATTAATTCATCTACTCATTATTTCAAACCTTGTTTGTTCTCCAGCAATGTGCCAATCTCTGGGGATCAGTTGATGATGTACAGCTCCCACAGCCACAGAACTTTCAGTCTCAGGTGGATACAGGTAAGTGACCAGGTAATTGGCAATACTTTGCATATGAAGTGTGGTGATGGGGGCGTGGGGATAGTAGCAGGTGGGTACCTGACCCTAACATGTCAGGGTGAGAAGGCCTTCAAGTGGAAGTGATGTGTAAACAGAGACCTAAAGGACGAGGCGTTTATCCAGGGGGAGGGGAAGGAATGCAGTGGTGGGAGAAGAGTGTTCAAGACAGAGGAACCAGCATCGGCAACGGGGGAGCGAAACAAGAGTGTGGTGTTCGGAGCAAAGAGTTCAGGATGGGAGAATGGCAGGAGAGGAAGAGGAAAAAGCCACAGGGGCTAGATTTGACAGCCCTGTAAGTAGGGCTGAGGAGTGTGGGCTTTATCTGAGGGTAAGGGGGATCAGAGCCCCAAAGATCAGAGAGGAGCCTGAACTTTATCTAAACAGAGTTATCCTGACTCCCTGCTTACAAAGCAAACAAGATATTCATGCAGGCTTCCAATCACACCGATCCGTGTTTGCAGAGAAGTAATGACTGCTACCAGTGACTGACTCTTTAGCAGAAATTGCACGGCATTTTACATACTTCATAGCATCTAATACAACCGTCTCATTAGATGGGTATCATGATTTCTATTTTGCAGATTAGAAAACTGGGGATCAGTTAAGTAATCGGCCAAGTCACACTGTTAGTAAGCTGTAGTCAGGATTCAAACCCAGGCCTGTCTTGCTCTAAAACTCAAATTCTTTCCATACCTTAGCTTGCCAGCTACAAAAAGCAGTAGAAGATGAAAAGGTCCCACTTGCAGTCTCTGTTAAGACAAAGGCTCATGATTACAGAAAGCTATTTAATCAGAACTCAGACCTGACTACCTTTTTTTTTTCAATCTCTCAAAAATGACGTTCACCAGAGTACTTTGTAACCACCTTGGAAAATTCGCTGATAGCTCATTGCTTTGTTATAACATATTACTTTCTCCGTATCACCTGTAATTTCCAGGCATCTAATAGAGCCGTAGCACAGGGCACAAAAGCCTACTAAAGACTCTGAATGGATTTCAGCACCATTCAGTGAAAAAGGAGAGTGGGGATTTAGCATCTATTTAGGAAGCAATATTTTGGTCTTGATTATGCTCCATGGGACTCCTTCATTCACTACTAGAAATTCAGATTTAATGCATAATACAGGCAGTTCACAGGGCAACCACAGCAGATGACAGAGAATCGTGTTTTCTACCTATTCCTTCCCTCTACTAAACATGTTAGTGGTAAAAATGGTGATTAAAGATTTTGACATTCTATAGTCCTCTTTAAATAAGAGATACAGTTTAAGATTTTAAAGGATAACGTATGTTCAGTACAGAGAATTGCCTGATATCTCTATTTAAAGGAAAATATTCTAATTATGAAAAAGCTCACAGACGCTGGAGTCATTATTAGTTTATTAAACGTACTCTTCACTATGCACAAAGTAAAGTGTGCGTGATAACCTGGGAGCCATATGCGTCACATGATTTGTTAGGGCCCAATCACACCTAATTTCAGTGGCTGAAGAAAAAGAGGTAAGCAATTAAGGGAGAGTTTGGTCAGCTTCTGTTCAACCAAGGACGGAAACCTGCACAGCTGGAGACAATTCTGAGCAAATTGATCAGAATTCCTTTACCTTAACTAGAGCCTGACTAACAAGTTGATACCCCTGAGTTTCTACAATCAAGCAGCAAGAATTTAAGAACCCAGAAAGGCAAGTCACCTCGGAATAGTCAATAGCTCTAAGCCATGTCACTTCAAGGAGCTGGGACACCTGTTAGCTTGGGATAAGGCAGACTATTTTTCATGAATAATAGCATTTTCTGGGTAACAACATGCTCACTCTGGGTGTCAGGAGAATTAATCAGTTGATCGTGGCTGATTATAAAATAAACTGGTGAACTAGACAAAAAATGGGGACTAGAAAAACAATGGAAATTATTACTCTCAATGGCATAATATCTGGGTATTCAAAATGCTGTGTCTCCTATTACAAAAAAGAGAGAGAGAGACTTACATTTTAATGTATGTTCTCCTGAGCAGCTAAGAGCCTTCTCTGAGTTGTTAATCCCCAGAACCTCACGAAGTGTTGTTTTATATATACTAACGTTTGCTTGCTCGCTTGTTCGCCAATATGATGACCACATCTAAAAACAAAGTCTTTTCCTGGGACAGATCAGCTACTTTAAGGAGGTTTCCCTAATTCCTAAATAATGAACATGGTATTCTGGAAGGATACCAAGGACGTTAAACATTTGGAAGAGTTAGCAAAAACAGTTACATATTTTTTTAATAATAAAATAGATTTACCTCCCCTCAACCTTATGATTATTTTTGCAGTTGCAGACTTTAACTCAAAGCCAAAAAGTACTGGAAACACACTTGTTGCTATCCAAATGAGCATGCTGTGGACCCTTTCCTCTACCGCATGGAGCGGGAAGAACCTACCAAGCAAAACCACCTACATCCAGAACAACAACAAAGATAAGGTCCAATCTGTTACCACTAGCCAGCAAAAGTGAACCTGGTTAGTTTGCTTTAGTGTTGAAATACTCTTCTTGGATTCTAATCTTTTCTTAAATATACAATTGCTATTTGGGAAAAAACAAAACAATTAGACACACCTGGTTAAGGTATCCTGTGCTCTGTTCACACTTCACAGTGTATCTTAAAGTGACAGCATATTAAAATGTCAATGCAATTCCTGCTGAAAGTACAGTTAGAGCTCCTAGCATTACGTAACTGAACTTGACCCTTTTGGAGTGCCAAAAATTCATATATTATGTGAAATATGTAATTTTCACAAAATTATAAAAACCTAGAGAAGTTGAAGTCTACCTTCACATAAATTTATAAATTCCTACTGGCTTTTTTGTTTGTGCATTTAGAGCATGGTAATAGCATTCTTTGGGAGTCTACCATCATGTGTTAGGCATAATACAGGAAATTCTGGATAAGAAAATTGTCATTCGAATATTTCCAAGACAAACACACAGCTAACCATATTCAGCTTTAAATACATATATTAAAAAACCATACAAGAAACACTACTAAAATCTTACATGGAAACCAAATATACCAAATTTGAATATAACGAATATCATAAACATGAAATAGGATCAAATTGCTTCCATGCACTGAAAAAGGAAAATTGTAAATCTGTTAGAACATATATCCCTGGTAATAAATTGTGACATTCCTATTGTGAAAACCAGGAGTGCAGCAAAGTACTTATACTGTATGATTGTTTCAGTAGCCAAAATAAAATAGAATATTACAAAGGAATTTGGCACAAAACAACAGTTGTTCGGGGGAAACAGTATAATTAAATTGTTCTTTTGAAAATGGTAATGATAAGATATGAATCATATATTCGATATAAATGTTTTGGCAGGGCTCTGCTTCCATTAAAATCTCCCAAGGACAACTCCAAAACTGCAAAATCTGAGATCCAACCAAGTGAATGTTGTACTCAAGCAAAGCATTTCACAGCAGATTGTCTGAACACTTCTCAGCATAAACTCCATACTTCAATTTATTAATCTCTTATAAACAAACAGCCCTCTCTGGAGTGCGGTGTGGCTACGGCACACAGTTTTTTATATCTAAGCATTTATTTCTAACTTCTAGAAATCATTTCCTAATATGCCAGGCAGTGCCAGGACCAGCTTAATTCCTCACCTCCCAAGACTCCTGCTTGCAGCCCAAGTCATCAGCACCCAGTTCCTAGGCAGGGCCTGCCTGCTATCTCACTCCTCCGAAGCCCTTCCTTTGCCCATGTGGACATGCAAACTAGCACTTACTCCAATAAATAACTGGTTATAACGGGGAGACGTGCTTTGACGGCTGAAGTTGCTCCAGCTTGGCTACTCCTGGTTCTGCTGGACCAGTGACGAATGCCACAGCTTTTTATTTTATTTTTATTTTTTTACATCTTTATTGGAGTATAATTGCTTTTCAATGGTGTGTTAGTTTCTGCTTTATAACAAAGTGAATCAGTTATACATATACATATGTTCCCATATCTCTTCCCTCTTGCGTCTTCCACCCCCCCACCCTCCCTATCCCACCCCTCTAGGTGGTCACAAAGCACCGAGCTGATCTCCCTGTGCTATGCGGCTGCTTCCCACTAGCTATCTATTTTACGTTTGGTAGTGTATATATGTCCATGCCACTCTCTCACTTTGTCACAGCTTGCCACAGCTTTTTAATGGTCTGATCCCTGGGACTTTCATCAGCCAACACCCTATTTTTCAGAGGTCTTAGGTGTCCTCTGAGACCCTCCAACAAACACTGCTGCATTATGCATCCAGTGCTTTTGTTCCCCTTGGATTAGAGAGCACAGTTCATATATTGTCTTATTTTTTCCCTCTTTTATACAAGACTGTGTAGGGTGAAATCTTTTAAACTATAGAAACCAGAAGTATATGTTTCAGTCTTCACTTCAACTCATGTTTGACAACGGGTAGATTGATGTGGACTGTGTACATTGAAAGCAGTATTTAAAGTTGGGATATATCATTCCTTTACTTACTCATTCACTCCTTCAGTTAGCACATATATCATATCTATACGGTACCAGGCACAATGTTAGATGCTAGAACTACAAATATAAATGTGACATGATCTCATACTTTAACAGAGGGGACTACAAAAATCTATTAACGCTATGATATGAAACGTACATATTATATATAATGTAGACACACATGCACATGGCACACGTGCCCTCATACATACACATGCACACATACAGAGCTTTATTCAGTGTCAGAGAAAGGAACGGTTCATTCCATTTGGAGATGTAGAAGAGGATTCATGGAAGTAGTTATATTTGAGTCGAGTTTTGAAAGATGACAGAATTTGCCCAAGGAGAAGCTGGGTGAGAGTAATCATTGCAAATATAAATAGTGCGTATAGTGCTTAACACAGAAAATTAAAGATGAGAGAAAGAAGGCTTAAAACAGTACACTGTCCTCATCTTGTAGCTACCTCACCATTGGTAGGTAAAGTACCAGTCCAGAAAGATCCAATGTATAGAGTCAGATTGCCTGGGTTCAAATCCTGACTCCCTTCTTTACTCATTTCTTGACCTAAGTTCCAGGTTCCTATCGGTAAAATGGGTATAATAATGCACAGGCTTGCTGGAAGGATTAAAATAGACAACATGGTAAAGAACGGTACATAGCACACAGGAAATGTTCAATAAGTAGCTGCTAATTATTTTTACTACTGTTCTCACTATTATGTGTAGTTACAGGCCATATTTGGGGAATAATAAATGATAGTCTGGTGCAGATAGTAGGTATATGGATCAGTCAGTGAATACAGTGGATTCTGAAAAAGGTAAGTTGGGTCTTCCACAAAAGGCCTCATATGTCATGCTAAGGAGTCTGGATTTGATCTCATCAACAAAGGGGAACAATGAATGGTCACAGAGTTCAGTAAAGCACCTGCTAAGAAACCTACAGCGTACAGAAACCTCTAGTGCAGGAAGAGTAATTGGTGTCTTTTATAGTTTTCTAGGGCATGAGGCTGGGGAGGTATTTTGCTGTCCTTGGAAACTACCAAGGGGAAGTGATGACAGCAGTCTGCCTGAGGTGCAGACAATAAGGAGGTGCACTGTCTGTACAGAATTTTGAAAAAACAATAAATTTTGGTTTGCTTTTTATTATCACCATGCCCTGGCAATTATGAACAACGTCAGCGATAAAATACGTTCTTCCCTGCTGGGCAAGCCACCTTCTTGGTATGCCATGGCTTGGTAGTTTGTTTTGTGAAATCTGAGGAGGATTAACAAGAACCCAGAAGTGTCCATCAGTACTTCCTGACATGTTAAGTATGGGTTAATTCAAGAGCAGGAAGTAGACCTGAGGAACAAACAGCCAAACTGAAAGTTCTAGCTAGCCAAGTAGTTGGGAAAAATTGGGGGCATCTTCCAACGAAAAATGGTCAAACGGGCAGGCACCATCAAGTAGACCCTGGGAGAAAGAAGTCATGTGATACCGGACGGTGGGCGACGAAGAGGAAGATACAGACACACAGAAGGGTGCAAACAATGTAGCTTCCTCGTCTGTAGCTACCTCACCGTTGATAGGTCAAGTGCCAATCCAGAAAGGTCCAGCCCCGTGGTCTTCAGGAGCACCAACATCAGCATCCTTGTCAGGAAGGTGAATTACTGGCTCCCACTCGGACCGGCTGAATCAGTAACGCTGGGGTGGGGTTAAGGCGTCTGTGTTTTCACCAGCCCTCCAGGTGACTCTGACACATACTGAAGTTTGAGAATCACTGCTCTTCCCGTCTGCCGAGCAACTCCCGAAGTACAGTACTGCATGTTCCGGGTTATAACATCGTACGTATTCTGATGCCTCACTGGTATTTGTCACATTTGTCACATATCGATATTTAAGCCTATCACGCATGAGACCAATGGACTCGATCCTTTGTTTAACCCAGTGGCTCTCAAAGGGGGTAGAGGGTGATTTTTGCCCCCCAAGGGGTATTTGGCAATGTCTGAAGACATTTTTGGTTTTCAGACTGGGAGGAAGGTGCTTCCTGCATCTAGTGAGTAGAGGCTGTGGATGCTACTAAAACATTCTACCAATGCCCAGGGCAGAGACCCCTACTACAAAGAATTAACCAGCCCACAGTGTCAGAAGAGCTGAGATTGAGAAACCCAGGTTAACCTTACAAAGAAAGAAGTTTATTTAGGATCCCTATTACGTTGGGGGAAGGGAAAAGCAAGGTGGGGAAGTCGGCGTCCAATCTGGTGTCTTTGAACACAAATCCCCACTCGTGTGTGAGGAATGTTTACTGATTGGTGACTGACTCTGTTTATTGTTGGTCTGTAAAGGAAGTAGGAGCTTTATGACCCTAACCAGGAACTGCCGGCTTTGTTTGCTCTCCCTCTCTTGAGCTTGTCCTTCTGTATATTGTTTCTACCCTGACTTCATTCTTTGATTCCAAAGCCGTCAGGCCAGTCCTGATCTGGATCTCAGCCTTGAGTCCTGGCTGCTCAGACATGGCTTGTAAAAAGAGAGGGGGGATTCTGGAGACTGGCAGTTCCGGTAGTGGGTGCTGGGGGGACAACCTCACTGAATTGCTGACGCCAAGACTCCCTCCCTTCTTAAGTCAGGAGAAGCCAGAGGAAAGGGGGTCACTAGCACCATTTTGGAGAGATCTGGAGCTGGCTAGGGCTGTGCCAGACACAGGGGGTGATCCATACGTGGAAGAAGCCCTGGGGTCCCCACACCTTGGCGCATGGCCGGTACAACAGAGGAGGGCACACAGGGTCACTTACTGAGTGAATCTGGCTAGAATCTGAACGAGGCAGGAATTGCGCTTAATTGTGGGACAGAGGGGCAGGAAGGAGACAGATCTGTGGAGACTGAAAGCTGGACACTGGAAGCATGTCCCACACAAAAAATGTGGAATCAGACGATCATCACAAATACTTGGCTTGGTTTTTCATGTAATCTGGGGGAGGCTTGTCTGCTGTGCGGTCCAAGGAAGCTTGCCCCTGGTGCAAAAGGCCATTAAATTCCTGTGAACAACTCTTGGCTTCTTTTTTCACAATGATTTTTACAGCCCTCACATTGCCACAGGGTCTTTTCACGTTTATTACTGTTTGACGACTCTATAATGCACTCCAGTAGCAAATGGGATACAGTTCTATTTTAATTTTAAAGGCAATTCTTTGTATTTAGAGTCTAAAGCGTGCTTTATCTTAGACCTGGGGTCTGAATCTGCCTGGGTTGGGTCTCCAGATTTCTTATCATCAACTGCAGTGCAGATGGGCAGTACGAAGACTCCTCGGGAGGCAGGACCCATACTGGAAGGCTCACTTCCTAAAAGACAGCTAGTGAGGCAGCGAGAGGCCCAAGGCTGGAAACACCTTTCAGGCAGCTCTCTGGGAGTCTATTTAAACAGGTGACCTTGCGGAGAGAGGCTCCAGATCCCATTACCGACTTGCTGGCTGAGAGGCAGATTTGTTTTTATGAGCTCTCAAGGCACACACTGGGGGCCAGGAGTAAATATGGAGGAAACTTGCTGAGCTCTTGCTCCTTTTACACACAATGTAAAGAAAAGAAAATTATGCAAAGGCTTTTTTTGAGCACAACAGCCTACCAGTAAACGGCCAGCGAGCAAACTGGTCATCGTTCAATTAAAGTTTTAAATTTACGTTATGCAAGGGGGATTAAAGAAAAAAAAAGAGTATCAGTTATTTCAGCCCTCCTGCTTCCTTCAGGGAATGGTGAAAAGGGGAAAACAGCTGCTTGTATATGAAGGAGTTTAAGGGTCAAATATTGTGCCCAGCGGTGCTGACATCTCTTAACTCTCCCCAGGAGAAGGGCACGGGCATCACTTGCTGAGCTGGCCGGCTGCAGGCCTGAAGATGGGCCGCTGCAGCTCCCATTTTGTTTCTCATTGAGCACCTGCAGGGTCAACAACTGCAAATGAATATTGCAATTAGATTCTAAAACTTTGTTTTTATTGGCTTTTGGGGACAAAAAAAATTTTTTTCACTATTTATGAAAACACAATGTAGCCAGTAAGTTACAACGTACATATGAGTTTCAAACTTTGCATAGTCATTAGGCTAATCATTAGTCATTTGTGGTTGACAAGGAGGGTTATAATTTGACACCTGGCAAAAATCAAGCAGATTTCAGAGAATTTGGAGCTGGGAAATGAGATGGAAACAACACCCTCTTTTTCCCTAGGAGGTCCCATGAAGTACGTTTGCAAACCTCTTTTCTCTCCATAGAAGTGAATTGCCCAGGATTCAGGGCTGTGATGTCTCTCCATCTCTGATTGTTGGACCCCCGCCCCGCCAAGAGCCTTGTAAGCACTGGCCAAAGAATCCGCCTCAGAAGGTTCCCAGAAGTGAACCTCTGGGAGTTACGAGAAAGAGATAAATAATTCCTCAACCTGATGCTTAAGCAACAGGAGACCACCAGAAAGTTTCAGTGTCAATTCTGAAAATATTTTTTGAAACATCATAGAGTCATGGGAGAAAGGAGTTTTAGAACGGCAGAGTCCTTAGTTCCTAACTTCTCCATAAAATTCCAGATTTTCTTCTGTCCACTATCTATGACCATTTTCTTTTGTGTAATGTGATCAAAATAGCAAACCCTGAGTTTGTCTTTTCTGACCCCCGACCTCTCACAGGTGTTCTGGCTCATTTCCTGAGAGTTATGTTTGATTTGGGAATGCTTCCCTCTTTTCTCCTGTTCCCTTGTTACAGTTTGAAACCTGGAACACCCGCATACAAGACCCTGACTATCTCCCTGTGCTCCCCCAAAACACTCTTAAGTGTTCTCTGAGAACTTGGCAAGCATCTGGACAAGGACAGTTTTCTCACACTCTGGGAAATCAAAATGTAAAACAATAGTTCTTTTCCAATTCTTCAACCTGAGGATAAATTTCGAGGTCATTTCTTTTTCTTTTTTTCCTATTTAACCTAAAAGTTTCTCTGTTTTTGTACTGAAAGGAAATCAAATAAATAATCTACTTAAGTTTTCAGTATGTAACAAGGAAACAGAAATGCTAATTTGAGATTCTTTAGGACCAAGCATAGCAAAAAGCCAAAAATTATTCCAAGATTATTACTTCACAAGCAACGATTAACATTTTCTTAATAAATCTCTCCCTCTCCCTCTCCCTCTTCCTCCACCCCCCATCCCCCGCCTCTGCCTCTCTCAGATTCCAGGAGAAGAGACTAGAAAATATTACTTTTGGAAGTCATGCATTATTTTTGTTTTGAAATGGAGCTAGAGCCCTGCTTGACACTACTACTCTATTAATCCTGGTTGCTTTGAAAAAGAAAAAGCTTAAGATCCCTAGCAAATCCTGATCAAAAAGAGATTTCTATACTTTTTAATTCAATAAGTGGTAAGGCCAATCTACTGAGCAGTGCAATAGTCTCTCGCTACTCCATCTGGCATTATTCATTAGAAATAAGCAAACAAGCAAACAAAAAAACTAGCCTCATAAGTTGTGCAAGTAAAAATAAGATAACTGTGTGCACTAAAAACACTTCCTTAAGGAGTGTCCAGGCTGGCCTCAGGAAGCCCACCGGTCCCTAGAATCATGCCCACCAGTCCTCGCATCACCCACAAGAGTGAGTCCTTCTCTTTCCACTGTAGTGGGTAGGGGTCGTCCCTGCACTGCACTGGAAAAAAGAGCCTTGAACCTTGGCAGAGAAGAATGGACAGGACTGAGAGAGACACAACTATCCTGCATCTAGATGAAAATTTCGCAGTGTCAGGAGTAGTAAAGGAGCGTCTGGTGCAGAGGTCCTGGAAAATTCACTGACACAGAGCGAATATATGAATATCATTTCTAATTCTCTGTGGTATAAAGTTATAAACCACAAGTTGAGCACTGAAGAAAATACAACATGTGCTGTATAAAATGCCCAGGCTATGAAGCCAAAAGAAATATGTGAATTGCATAAAGTATGTGAATTGCCCTTGTGTGAAGCTTGGCTCATGACTGGAGCAAAAGACAACCTTAGTGTTTTTGTTTGTTTTATTTTTCCAAATATATAATTTTAAAATATACATGCATCAATTTTTAAACTACCTTCATTCAATAAGTACTTATCGAGCACCTACTTTGTGCCAACACTCTTCTAGACACTACATACATACATCAGTGAACAAGAGAAAGAAGGTCCCAGCCTACATTCCAGGGGAGGTGGACAAACAGTTAATGAGTACACATAGAAATCAATGTGACGAGATCAGAAGACTAGAGCAAAAAGATCAACACGGTAATGAGAAAGAGAGAAACACAAGAGGCCACTTTGGATGAGGCGGCCAGGTAAGACTCTCAGAGGAGATGACAAGTGAGCTGAGGTCTGACGGTTGAGAAGGAGCCAGTCATTCCAGAAGAAGCGATACCAAGCACACAGGTTCTGAGACAGGAGAAAGCTTGGCATGTTCAACAGAGAAATCCCACTGCTGGACATGTACTAAGATCACGTTATTTTTGAGCAATGAAAACGTGGCTTTGGAAACATAGAATATCAAACTGGAAGAAGACTCTGAGATCATTTAGGAGAACAGCCTTCATTTCCAGGTGAAGAATCAAGTCCCAGAGCGTTCCATTGACTCCCATCACCGGAGCCGACAGCATTGAACCAGAATGCTGGGCTCCTGCGTTCATCTTCCTGCTTGATTAGATGTCTCTCGGAGTTAATGTGTTAATCACATTCTCGCTTGACACTTAAAGCCTGTCTACAAAGGGATCATTTCTGCTAACCTGTTCTTTTGGAAGGAAAACAGGTCAGAATTCTAACCAGTTCCCACTTGAGAACATCTGAAAAAAAAATTTTTTTTAAGTATACTGGTTACTGGTTACTTTTCAGAATTTAAAAGGACACAAACAGAGATAATTTAAATTCTAAAGGCTTTTTTTTCTTGAGAATTTAACAGTACTCAATTAGATCTGATAGACATTTGCCATATGTTGTGTTTCTTCATAAAAAAGAGAAATGCATATCCCAGATAGAGTTTGATTACCAAAAATTGAGGATAGTCGGTTTAATTTTGGATTGTTTTTGCTATGAAAGTATGTAACCTATGCAGTACTTGCAAAAGTTTCACTGGAGAAAATATTATTCAATAAGCCCCAAATGGGAAAATTTTATTCTGTAGGAATTTGGCCCAGAGCACGTAGAGTTGCATCCAGAGAATATACAGCTCTATTTATCATCTTGCAAACTTCTTCATTATGTCAAAACTAAATCTCAGCTGTGCCCTGACTGCAAAGCAAAAGCAATACAGGCAATTTAAGCCATCTCAACAAGAATATTTTGAGAATTAATCGATTTTCCAGGAATGTTCAAACAACTTTTATCAATTTTGGTCAAGGTTCACAGTTATGGTATTACATTATCAGCCTTGGATTTATGTTTGTCTAAAGAAATTTATGATTTTTATTCTTGCTTCACAAAAAGGAAAAACAATCTTCTAGCATGCCCATGATAACCATAGTTTTCAGCTGTGCTACAATCCCAGCAATTCCGATTTCATTCGGCTTCATTCCCACTATATGCTCAACTCAAAAGCAGCTCTCCCATGGGCAGGGCCCGAGGTTCCAAGGGTCAGCTCACAGTTGTGCTTTCTCTTCTCAAGCAGCTCCTTTCTCAACACTTTTGGTTCTCTGGTGATACAGGAAGCACCCAAGTAAGTAACCTAAAGCGTTTCCTGCATGGCACATGACTTTTGAGGAATATTCCAGCTCTCTGAGACAGGCTCTTTATACATGCAGGTGGGGAGCAAACACCTCTGATAAGACAATTTTATTTTCACTGGTGACACTGCTTAGAGTTTAACTAGAAATCATTTAAAATAAAATAAGCACTATAGCCAGATAAACAGCAAACATTTTGAACTTTTACTTTACTTCTTGAATTTAGAGCTAGAGCTTATCTCAAAATAGACATGGTTATTAGTTTCAGATTCTCTCTTTCCCCCAAAACCTGTACTTAAAATAGATGATTATCTGAGAAAAGTTTATAACTGCATTAAAAAACACTTAAAAATATCCCATTTGTTTTTTAATTCAAAATAATCCCAAATCAGTTTATTTTATTCCTATATTTTATAGGCATATTCTATTCTAATAATCCAAAATTGGAATCTAAGCCACGGTTAAGGCAAAATATCTCATTATAGGGGAACCTGTGATGGGCATTCACTAGATGAAGTTGCTGCAATTTTTAAAGCAATTGGGATAAAACCCTGGATGGGGATGGGGTGGGGGGGGTGGGGGGAACAGAGGAAGTAGTCTTCATGCTGACACTCACTTTAGAAGTAATTCACTTTCCCATGACAAAGATAAGAAAGCCATTTAAGAATTATTTACCTTTCAGCTTAAAAAAAAAAAAGGACGTCTGGAGAAGCCCACTGGCAGGCATGAAGAGTGGACAGATACTTTGCCTCATCCTCCAGGCTGGGCTCCTCTAGAAGAAGAAGCCTTTGCAGTTAAGCAGAAGGAAGACAGAAGTGTCAAAATAGAACACGCCTTACTTATTAGCTAAGGGAGAATCTTCTAAGCCCATTTCATTAGTTGAGGAATAATAGCTACTGTCCTTTAAACAAACACCAAATCTGTATTTTAAAAATTTAGACAAAAACACAAATTAAGGAGAGATGAAACATTTTACAAAGGTTCCATAATGTGAGTCATAAAAATAGTATGCTCCTCTCGGAAGTAATTTTAAAAAGAACTCCATTTACAAAAAAGCGAAAATAAAAGGAAGAAAGAAAGAAGGAAGGAAGGAAGGGAGGAAAGAAAAAGAAAGAAAGAAAGAAAGAAAGAAAGAAAGAAAGAAAGAAAGAAAGAGAGAGAGAAAAAGGAAGACAAAGAAAGAAAGATTAGAAATATTTCAAGATTATAAAGTGAATTACAGTTGATTTAACCTAATAGAACTATGTTATTTTATGTAGGGAGAACTGGCTGGATTTTTTTAAAAGAAAAGTTTTTTTTCCTTATTAAGAAATTTGAAAAATTATTTTAGTCTATGGTAGCAAGATTCTGCATAAGATCTTTGGGACCAATTTTTTCTCCAGTGCCTCAGAGCAACAGGTCCTTAGATGTCCTCTCTTTCTATCTCCTCCTCATTATTATTGGGCCACTGGAGAAATGATTAAAACTGTTCGGTAGCAGCAAAGGCCCACGTACATGGAGTGTTTCCTATGGATCAGGAAGCTTTTGCAACCAGCCCCACCAATGGCCTGGGTTTTATGTTCAGTGGGCTGTCTACTGTGGGCCCCTCTGAGTTTTCCACAGTGTAGATACAACCCTTGTTTCCCAAAGAGGCAGAACATTGTCAAAGTAAGAATCCCAGGAGTAATATTAATGAAATCTCTTCATGGGGTTATGGTCTCTCATCCCCAAACCTTCTGTCTTTCCCCAGAAAGTCACACGTATCTACAACGTCATGCAGCATTCTTAACAATGCACAAAATAGGATTATTTTATCTTGTTTTAGGGTCAAGCTTAGATTATATTAGTCTTTTTAATTAAATCACTATACAAATGTGGGACCTTTTAAAGTTTGCATGAACTCATTGGCAATGACGAATTTATAATTTGTAATAAAGAACTTAGGTGGGAGCAAATGGCATTTTAAAGCACACATTTATTCACTTAACACATATTCACTGCAGCCCTACAACATGCCAAGGAGAGCATAGTTAATTGTCACCTCTACCCCTTCCAAATATATTATCCATCCTGTGCACCATTTTTATTTGATTATGTTAATAAATAAAATCTTTAATGATGACTACATGGAAAGAATGACATACTCAATCAATGCAGAGCTGCAGTGTGCCCACCACCCAGGACTTCCTTGCTTTGGCTCAGTAAGTACAGAAAGACATTTCAATTAAATAAAACAAATCCCAGAGAAACCCAGATATGGTCATGCAACTTCAAAAGCGAAGTTGAAGTTACACCAACGTTTTTTGGGATTCTGTAACCATTTCATACTATTATGAGTTGCCACTGATTGATTTAGCTAAATGACAAAGACGCAACAAAAATATAGTTTATAAAAATGTGGTTCTACTCCTTGCTTGCTTTACTTCAGTCACATTCTCTCCATGGTTAGAAACAAGCCATGACAG
Source organism: Globicephala melas (assembly GCF_963455315.2). NCBI lineage: Eukaryota > Metazoa > Chordata > Mammalia > Artiodactyla > Delphinidae > Globicephala > Globicephala melas. The sequence continues at coordinate 115,890,648 of NC_083315.2, forward strand.
TGGTCCAGCCCTGGATTTCTATGCACGGTGAGAAATCAGGCATAACCATGGTCTAACCCTGAATGTGATCTCAATGTTTTATACCACGGACAAATCGTTAACATATGGAAATAACCCTCTCAGCTGCTCTGTAATGTTTTTAATCCTATAGACTCTACTGCCTTGACTTTATACTCCATCCTGAACTTTTCCCACTGTTCTCTCCCCATTATAAAAGGATTTTTTTCCTTTTCTTTTCTTTTTAAAGGATCTACTGGGGGGAAAAAAAAGTTTCGTTCCTTGTTTCCACCCTGCTGTTCTGTTGGCCCCAATGGCTGCTCAATGTCCCCTCTCCAACCTCTAAATTAAGTGTTCGTTTTCAAGTTCACTGCTGTGCTCCCCTCCCCCTGTAAAGGGAGCCTGTGGATGCTCCCCAGCCCCAGGTCCTCGCTCTCTGCTGGGCTCCCCACAAAGCAGCCTCTCACCATAACCTGTCCTCAGATTTCTCTCTTTTTAATAAAGTTTGTGGTGGGCTTATGCCTCTAAATCATTTTTACCCATCAGAGCCATTTACGTTCCCTCTGTAACAACCAACGCTCACTCCTCTCCCATCGCCTGGCACTGATTTTTTGCCCCTGTAACCTCACTCAGTATGACAGAATGTGTTTTCTCTGGCTGTAGATAATATATTCCCATATCACTCTCACAAACCACAGAATGACCTCCGCAGGGAAACCTCTGCCCTTCCACTTCCCATCACTGCTAACAAAGCGGTATACAGAAAAAAAAACCCAATGAGAACCACAGGTTAATGAGATGTTTAACACACACACACAAAAGAATTCTTTACATGAAGACGTTTTACAGAACTGCCCATGGGGTATTCAGCCATGGTTCCCAAAGGCTGACCCAGTGACCAGTCAGGCTTAAGATTCACCCAGGAGGTTGTTACACGTAAATATCCATAGGCCCCACCCCCAGAGTTTCAGATTCAGCAGGTCTGGGGTTTGGGAGCCACTGAGAGAGAGTGCGTAAATCAATCTCAACAGCTTCAGTAAAAGCCCGATAAGCACTTATATAATGACATGTGGATACCAACTCTTCAAACCATGTGAGTCTTTAGAATTCACACAGTAATTCACATGTTTGGAGAGAAGTATAATAAGACTTCTCAGTGCAAATTAAGTCCTAATGTGAGGAAGGATGAAAGCCAAGGTATGTATTGGCCTGTCCACTCACCAGCAGCCTATAATTGCATCTGTAAGGAGCTGTGAGGACACTCCACACCCCGACCTCTCCCCGCCTTCTCCAGCATCCACCAAAAAGAGTGCCTCACAGCTCTTTGACAGGACAGGCTTTTAGAAGTTCAGTCTTTACAGGATGGGTAACTTAGTTCATTTGTACCTGATTTATGCCCCATTCAAAAATGAAACGAAACAAAAATGATGGGGCTTCCCTGGTGGCGCAGTGGTTGAGAGTCCGCCTGCCGATGCAGGGGACACGGGTTCATGCCCCGGTCCGGAGGATCCCACATGCCGCGGAGCGGCTGGGTCCGTGAGCCATGGCCTCTAAGCCTGCGCGTCCGGAGCCTGTGCTCCACAGCGGGAGAGGCCACAACAGTGAGAGGCCCGCGTACCGCAAAAAAAAAAAAAAAATTATGAAAAATGACTCTGGGCCAAAGAGAATGAACACCTTAGTAATTTAGTAATTCCGTCTTCCTGAAGCACAATGAGCCATTTCCCTTCCTGGGAATAAGTGTGCAGGGGATGTAAGCTAAAACCCCCTTGGACTGTGACTTTCATAAATCTGTGGGGTTTTGAATACTACTCTCTACACACCAGTACAGACCATTAAATGCATATGTAGTAAAATTCCCTCCCACCTAGGACCTTGCTTATTTGCAACTGTCAACCCATTTTAAGCAAGAGTATTTTTCTTACTAAGGAACCACTGGACCACCTCTCTTTCCCCTTAAAGAAGTCCTTTCCCCATTGCACTCTAGGCTTGTGTTGTCTAATCTCATAACCACTAACCACATGTGGCTATTGAGCGTTTGAAATGTGACTATCAGTATGTAGATGTGCTCTAAGTGTAAAATAGGCACCAGATTTCAAGGACTGAGTATGAAAAAAAAGAATGCAAAATATCTCAATAATTTTTATATTGATTAACATGTTGCTATGACAATGCTTTAGATAAATGAGCTCAAATAAGATATAGTCAAATGAGATATATTGTTAAAAGTAATTGTATAAAAAGTTTCTTTTTACTTTAAAAACTGTGGCTATTAGAAAACCTAAATTTATGTATGTGTCATGCATTGTATTTCAATTAGCCAGTGCTGTCCTAGATGAAGTCCAGCATTTTGCTTTTCATCTCAAAGCTTGTCACTCGTGCTGCCTCCGTACCTTCAATGCCATATGCAGGTTCGTTCCACCCAACTTTCATCTTGACACGCCTACTGGAAACCCTCTCATCTCACTCTTCCCCAGTCCAGTCTCCAAAACTCCACCAAAAGTTTGAAATGTTTTTGCCCACCATCCTATCAAGTCATTTCTCCCTTTTTATTTCAACAGATTCTCACTTCCCATCTCTTTCATGAAATCTTAAGTTTTTCAATGAAGACAACACAGCTGCATATTACTCATTTTCTAGACATTCCAATTTGGCCATAGAACTCATAGGGCTATTATTTCTGATTGTTTCCCAATACTCATTTATTCATTTGTTCAACAGCATTCACTGGGCACCTCCTGGAGGCCAGACACTGTGCTTGCCACGGGGGTTACCTAAAAACGTCAGCACACAGCCCTAAAATGATGTGTGGAATGATGTCAACAGGAACACATAGATGAAACTGATGCTGTCCTGCCCTCAGAGCCAAAAGGACTCTCTAGTTGCAAACACCCTTCTGAGGAAGGATTTAAATGCAGTGCTCACATAACACAAGTCTTCCAGCTTGGAAAGTTGAAACCTTCTGACTCCACATTAAACACTTCCCCTTTCTCACACTTTGTATTTTCCCTCATGTTTCCCTGACTACCTTATAAACCCCATTTGTCTTTGTAGTTCCCATTTCCTTTGCTGACACAGTATTAAACACCATGCTTTCATATAAATATATATACATATATAGGTATGTATGTGTGTGTGTATATATATATATATAAAACTATATATATGTAACTATATATATATAACTATATACATATAACTATATATCTATGTATAGTTATTTATTTCCTACAATAATGTAGGTACCACATTATTCCCATTTGAAGATGAGATAAACGGAGGAACAGGGAAGTTAAGTAACTTCCCTGTAGCTGCTGTAACACGGATGATAAAGAAGCAGAATTTGAACCCAGGCAGCCTAACTCTAGAGCCAGGGTTCTTAAATACTAGGTAATCCTGTCTCAGAGAGAATACAAACACCAAGGACCATGTAAGCTTGAAGCTGCTAAGGCCACCTGCTGCCAAGTGAGAGAAGCCATGCCAAAAATGAAGCCCATGTAGGGAAAGGAAAGCTGAAGGGAAAGGGGGAGAGACAGAGAGACAGGGAAAGAGACAGAGACAATATGAGAGATGTATGAGATATTACTGATTATTTAATATGAATCTCTGGAGGATATAAAGTGAGAAACTAAACTACCTTTGGTCTTCGTAGTTATACAGGTGAATAGTCTTGTCATTTGTAGGTATGGGTTCTTAACTGGGGGTCCAACCGTAACTGTACACAAAGTTCTTGGTGTATAAACAGAACTATAAAACAGTGTATATGCATGTCTCTGGGGAGAATCTCAAAGGAGGCCTTGATTCTACCTAACTACCATGTTTACGGCATCTTAGCCACATCTCCTCTGCAAAATCAGGTGGGGACATTTAGAACAAGGCTGTTGTCATGTGGTTAGCCTATGCTCACATTGGGTCTATCCCTAGAGCCACACTTAACATGGAGGAGAATAAGCTACTTCTTATCAGTTACAACTTCTAATCATCTTTTAAAATGCAAAGTGAGTTCCTGTTAAACATGCTGAATTGAAAATGCATGCTTGTAACCTAAGTGTCCATCAATGGATGATGAATAAATAGAGAAAATGTGATGTATCATATATATACAGTAGAATGCTATTCAGACATAAAAAGAAGGAAATTTGCAACAACATGGACGGAATTTGAGGGCATTAGGCTAAGTGACATAAATCAGGCAGAGATAGACAAATACCCGTATGATCTCACTTATATGTGGAATCTAAAAAAAAATCAAACTCATAGATGCTGAGTACAAATTGGTAGTTGCCAGGGGATGGGGATGGGGAAAATGGATGAAGATGGTCAAAAGGTACAAACTTCCAGTTATAAAATAAGTAAGTCCTGGGGATGTAATGTATGGTTAATAATACTATATTGTATATTTGAAAGATGCTAAGAGAGTAGATCTTAAAAGTTTTCATCACAAGAAAAAGAAAATTGTGGCTATGCGCTGTGATGGATGTTAACTAGACTTATTGTGGTGGTCATTTTGCAATATATACAAACATTGCATCATTATGTTGTATACCTGAAACTAATATAATGTTATATGTCAATTATGTCTCAATTTAAAAAAAGAAAATGCATGTTTATGTCAGCTCTTTCTCCAAATCCCACTAAAATAACAGTGTGTCAGTTCTGTTTGTTTGTCTTCAGACCATTTCTCAATCTTCCCTTGTCCTGCTCTGTTCTGTTACGCAGAGGGACAGCCCTCTGCCAGGCTGGGCCTCCCAGTCTTCCTTGGATTCAGCATATAGGAGCACTGATCGGTGACTAAAGGGTAGAGAGAAGAGAGAAACTAGAGGATTTCCCCTCTCCCTGTCTGCCTCAGGCAGGAAATCTGGTGGTGGCTGGGGTTCCTCTGAGACCAGCTACCACTCGACAGATCTACGGCAGTTCTGGCTTTCACCAGGTAGTCCTGGTGCCTGGGCTTAGGTAACACCACCACCTCTTCTCTCCCTCGAGCCAGGTGTAACAGAATCGGTAATTTAAAGAGTGCAAAAAAAATGATGAAAGAAAAATTCCTGTGAAGAAAGAATCTGGAAGTACACTTTTAGAATCTATTTTCTTTTCTTCCACAGAGAAAAGGATTAGGTACAAATAGAACCCCAAAAGACTAGACTGATTGATTTTGCCATACTCCAGCACATGAGATGTTGTGGGAAATAAGCCATTTCCATGCTCAGATTAATTCATTGGCCCATTCTTCAAGGAAAATATCCGAGAAGAGGCTAAAACAGCCCACAGAAAACTGAAGCAAGTGAGGTTTGGCCTGGTGTATCCCATGCCCCACTTTGACAATGCCTGCTACAATTTAGAATCCAAGGCCCTTGGATGTCATTAAGGAAAGTAACCTGCTAAAATCACTAATGCTACAGCACTAATGCTACATGGTTTCATGAATTATCCTTTATGGTTTACAGTTTTTCTTATTTAGAAACGTGGTCATCTCCAGTACTATAATAGTGAAGATTTCGGCAATAATTTAGTCTGTCCTGTCCTCTCGCTACCACCTGTGTGTTAGTGCCCAGTGACAAATGCTACCAATCTTGCATATTCTACTTCTGATTCAGCCAACTGCAAAAGTTTGGGGCTTTCAGTTTATTCTATGATTGTGAGTCTTTATTCAACACAGTTTTTATTGTTATACAGGTCAAATACCATCCACCATCCAGTTCCCTTCTCCTTCAGGGTCCCTGGAAGGATTGTACTTTTCCCTCTCCCTTGAAGTTAGGTAAGGGTGTGTGACTAATGCTAATCAATGAATGCCCTTTTCATAAAAATATCTATATAACAAAGAAGACATAAAGCCCCAGTAACCTGGCACATCCATTTCAAGAAATATCTGATTCATATCCAGTACCATGAAATGATATCGTTTTTGAAATTCATTGTGATGAGATTCCTATTAACTCATCAGATCGTGAGCTCTCTGAGGGCAGAGATAACCTAGAACCCACAAGCACTAGGTGCTCAATACATGTTGCTAAATGAATGAATGAAGGATTGAGGGAATGAATGAGTAACCGTAATGTCAATATGGTCTTGTTTAAATCATTCTTATTTCTCCTTGCTCATTTGAAAACTGCACTAATTTAGGAAATTACCATTAAATGAAAAAGACAATTTATTCCTCAGAGAGATTAACAATAATCTGGCTTTTCAAAGAAGGTTAATATGGAAACTAAGAAGGAAAGGCCAGTGAGTTTTGCTTTCTGTTTCTGAACTCTCTATAAAAGATGCTCCAGGAAGTACACCCACCTTACATTTGAATATAACTTTGGATTTCCTTCTTTCTCTGTTCGGGTTTGGCGACTTGAGGCTGCTATGGACTGAATGTTTGCGGCCCCCCAAATTCATATATTGAAGCCCTAACCCCCAATATGATGGCCTTTGGTGGCGGTGGGGTGATTAGGTTTAGATGAGGTCATGAGGGTAGAGCCCCATGACGGGATTAGTGTTCTTTATAAGAAGAAAGAGAGACAACAGAGCTTCCTCTCTCCATCACCACATGAGGATACAGCAAGAAGGTGACTGTCTACAAGTCAGGAAGAGGGCTCTCAACAAGAACCAAGTTGACTGGCACCTTGATCTTGGACTTCCCAGCCTCCAGAACTGTAATAAATGTCTGTTGCTTAAGCCACCCAGTCTATGAAATTTTGTTATAGCTTCCCAAGCTAAGAAAGAAGCCAAATTCTCATCTTCTCTATCTCTATCAGAAATGTAATATTATTTGCATGTCACAGACACCTTCCCTTGCTTTCAGCAACCAGCCTAACTAAGATTCTGTTGCCTCTGTAGGTAAAGTAAGCAACATGTCCCTTCAACGACCAGCCTGACTCATCAAGTATTTCCTAATTGTGGCAGTAAGGGTTTGTTTTGACCATCACTGTTGCGTGGCACTTTTTGCTGTTCAGCTCCAGCCTAGGTATGCTGTTGGGTATTACACAATGCAAATAAATGGAAACTTTCACTATACTTTCAGAGCTTTTAATATGAAAAAATAGAGTTCAGTAATTTAGCCATGGATTTAACTTTTAAAAAACTGCTCTAGATCATATTAAAACCCACAAGATGTTTTCTTCTCTTGGTAAACAGATTGAATACATTGCCCTGATTTTAAGGCATTTAAGAGCGAAGGCATTTTCCAGGAAATATGGCACTTTGTATTGGCAAACAGTTGTAGGAATAAATTCTTTAAGCACCATTTAAGAAGTTTACTTGAAATTTTGGAGTTTCACATCAAAATGCTCACTATTAAATAGCAATCTGTTATATGCTATATAACATATATGTTATATGCAATGCCAAATGAAAGTCGGCTGTCATAATTCACTAGATAGAGTTTAGTTTTTACATCATTTTGATAAATTTCCCTCGCTTACCAGTTTAGTCACAAATTATACCTTATGGTTGTCAGGTGAAGGCAGTAAAATATTATATACTTTAAGAGGACCCCTATCCAGAAATGCTTTTCACTGCTTACATTTTATCTGTCAAATCGTATTTTCTTTAAGAAGTAAATATAAATGCCATTTTTGGGAGAAGCTACCGGCCTAGGACAAGTTCTAGCATTTAGTGTTCTGACAGATCTTAATCTGGATATCAGCCAAAGTCAATAAAACTTGTTCAAGCAGAACCTTACCTGGTTTTCACCACATCGAGAGGGTGCATCAGGCAAATTTCTACAAGACCTGAAAGATGATAAAGAAAAGTCCAGTAAACACTCATGTAAACACTGGTTCTTATTTCCTTGACCCTATTGGTTTCTCAAGTATGAATCTTCAAATTAAAAACTCGGGACTTTGGACATGACAGGTGATAGAAGCTAGGAGCAAAAGACTAATGAATAACATGATTTTATTTCTATGGGAGCAAGACACATGAGTGATTACTTCTTTGTAAGTGCTCTGGCACAAACGGAGATTTTAAACAGAGGAGTGATATTCACTTCTATTAATATGTTCTCCCAACAATCTAATCATCTGTCCATTAACCCTCCCACTGCTCCCAGTCACATTTATTAACATGCAAACACATAAGCAGTGATGCTCCAACCCTCTCCCCTTTGGTAGATTCACCATCTCTCATCACAGCATGGATGTACCGGTGTCACAAGCACCTCTAAGTCTGAAAGAGTCAATGCCCAACTAGAAGAAGAGCACAAATACTATCATCCAAGGAGAACAGTTTCTTTTCAGTGTTCAATTCCCTGAGCTTTTCCTTCTCTTTGGAATGTTGTCCTCCTGGGAGGATACACACACATACACTTCTTCTGAGAATCCTACTTACCTTCAGATTTCAATTTGGGCAACTATTTTCCCAGAAATCCTGGGGCAGAGACTGTTAGTTGTCCCCTAGTATTCATCCCCTTTTCTTCCTGGTTGCTCAGAATAAATACTATATTTCCCAGCCTTCCTTGCTGCTAGGTCACATGTGACCAAGTTCTGGCCAATGGGAGGTAAGTGCAAGTGGTTTGAGCAATTTCTAGGAAGTCTTTTAAAGTTAAGGAGGCTGCTCTTCTCTTTCCTTTTCCTACTTCCTTCTGGTGGAATGCTGATCTAGGGCAGGAGAAGCCATTTTGCACAATGAAGTGATTTTGGGCACAGAGGTCACACGTAGCACAGCAACAAGACAGAAGTAGTCCGTGACATCATGGAGTTCTGGTCTACCTCCAGACATTCACGTTGAAGAAAATTTTCATTTCCTTTAAACTACTGCTATTTGGGTTTTCTGCCATTCGTACCTGAACCTAATTCTGATACAAGTACCCTTTGATGTGCTCCCACAGTACCCTGGACTTGTGTTATTACATTGCACTGTAACTGTTTTCTTGTCTAAAAGCTCCACAAGGACAGAGATTCCACCTGCCTTATTCACCTTTATATCCCCATCACTTTGCACAATAGTTGGCAGTCAGCTCAATAAAAATTTGTGGAATAAATAAATTAATGCTGCTTAGGGTTACTGCACATGCCACTATGTCAGCTAATTCTCTAGATGAACTGAACTGGCAGCAATTTATTCTATATTTATTCATTAGTTTGAACATAACCCAAATAAGCAAGCAAGGATGGAGAAATACTGACAAATATGATATGAAATAAAGCACAGGAAGTACTTGAATGTAGAATTGCAATGTTGTTGATCACATATCCAGATGTTCAGCAGCTATGTAAATGTGAGAAAGTGACCAATGATTCAACACCTAATAGACTGACAAATGATTCTTGAGAAGGGTGTGCATGCAGGGTATTGTGCTCAGTGCTGGGACATAGCCTGATGCAGCATCAAGAGTGCCTGAAAGAATGAAGAATTTCAAAAGTGGGCACAGAAGTGACACACTGAGAACAACCTTACATGTAAAGGGAAAACAATGAACAGAGAACAGCAATATGCATAAAACTAAGTTTTAGGCCCAGTGATTTAGTGTTGCTATTTACAGTGTGAAATGTTGCTATTTATGTTCTGTTCCAATTCTAGTCTTGCATAACAGTTTACTTTTATTGTCAAATTGTCAACTGTCTTCAAGGAACTATGCCATGGTTCTCATAAAATGAATGACAGAAAATACAAATATTTACAATTTTTAAGTAAAATTTTAATTCAGCTGTGGCCTGGGTGTGCTTTATATTTGAGATTATTCATCCTAGGACACAAGGCTGATTTCTGTAAGGTAAAGACCTTGCAAAAAAATTTTGAGAGAGAGAGAGAGAGAGAGAGAATATATCTATTTCACCAGGAAGCATTTTCTACAATTTTTACCTACTTTGCCTATAACCACTGGTGGAGGACTCAAGGGTATCCTTAAAGCTGGGAATAGAAAGTCACAATAAAGGCATCACACTTCACAGAATGGGTGGTGGATGGGATGGTTGTTTTTTTACTTTGGAGATTTAGAATGCTTACAACGTAAAGCAGAAGACCCTTTTTTTCCAAACTAAGCCACAGAAAAGAGACAATGGAAGGTACAGGACCACATTGATGGACTGACCAAGGGACACCCCACCCCTGCTAACTCCTAACAGAATCCTCAAGTACAGAGACCTAGAATGCTGTTGTCATTCCTGTGCCTTCCTTCCTGGTCCACCTCTGCCTTCACCTATGAACAGTGCTGCAATGTCTTCAGTAACCTTTTTAGCAATAAAATGGGGGAATGCAGAAGACAAACTAGGTGCCCAAAGGTAGACTTGAATATAGATTATTAAAGGACAATGTCAAGTGATCCTTCAGTTCAGGTCTTTTTTTTTTTTTTTTTGCTATACGCGGGCCTCTCACCACTGTGGCCTCACCCGTTGCGGAGCACAGGCTCCGGACACACAAGCCCAGTGGCCATGACTCACGGGCCCAGCCGCTCCGCGGCATGTGGGATCTTCCCGGACCGGGGCACGAACCCGTGTCCCCTGCATCGGCAGGCGGACTCTCAACCACCGCGCCACCAGGGAAGCCCCCAATTCAGGTCTTAATTTTGATTTTAACTATACACAATGCTATTATACATTATCTGTTTTAAGATAAATTACTTGAGAACAGCGTTTTCTAAATTTACTCTGACTTCTTATCACTGAGTCAATTCACATTTCCTCTCTCTACAATTCCATGACATATACCAGTTATATTACATTTTACATTACCAATATTATATTACAATTCCATTACATATATCAAGGATAGCATTTATCACACCATACTATGGCCAATAATATAGAGAAATATATAACTGTCTCTCCACACCATTCCCCCCATCCCCATACTGGCAAATGCAATATTCATCTCCAGACACTGTAGTCTATGTGAATGGCATCTCCTGCACTTGTGAAAATGTGTAGTCAAATACAAACCATGAGTTCTTAGAGACGAGGGAGTATTTAACTTTATCGGCCCACTGAGTAAATAACGCTAAATACATGAAATTCACTCAGGAAGGTCTCTATCTACACTCACTCCCTTGGTGATCTCATTCCAACCCATGGTTTTAATTACCACCTATATGCCAACAACTTGCCAATTTACATTTCCAGTCCAGACTTCCCTTTCAAAGTCTAGACAAATATCTGATTGCCTATTTGACATCTCTGCTTGGATATCTAACAGCCATCTCAAAATTCACATGTTTGGGGCTTCCCTGGTGGTGCAGTGGTTGAGAGTCCGCCTGCCGATGCAGGGGACATGGGTTCGTGCCCCAGTCCAGGAAGATCCCACATGCCGGGGAACAGCTGGGCCCGTGAGCCATGGCCACTGAGCCTGCACGTCTGGAGCCTGTGCCCCACAACGGGAGAGGCCACAACAGTGAGAGGCCTGCGTAACGCCAAAAAAAAAAAAAAATCCACATGTTCAAAATGGGACTCCTGAGTGCCTTAACCAACACCCCTACTCAAAAAACAAAAATAAACAAATGGGACCTAATGAAACTTCAAAGCTTTTGCACAGCAAAGGAAACCATAAACAAGACCAAAAGACAACTCTCAGAATGGGAGAAAATATTTGCAAATGAAGCAACTGACAAAGGATTAAGCTCCAAAATTTACAAGCAGCTCATGCAACTCAATAACAAAAAAACAAACAACCCAATCCAAAAATGGGCAGAAGACCTAAATAGACATTTCTCCAAAGAAGATATACAGACTGCCAACAAACACATGAAAGAATGCTCAACATCATTAATCATTAGAGAAATGCAATTCAAAACTACAATGAGATATCATCTCTCACACCAGTCAGAATGGCCATCATCAAAAAATCTAGAAACAATAAATGTTGGAGAGGGTGTGGAGAAAAGGGAACACTCTTGCACTGCTGGTGGGAATGTGAATTGGTACAGCCACTATGAAGAACAGTATGGAGGTTCCTTAAAAAACTACAAATAGGGCTTCCCTGGTGGCGCAGTGGTTGGGAGTCCACCTGCCGGTGCAGGGGACACGGGATCGTGCCCGGGTCCGGGCCCGTGAGCCATGGCCGCTGAGCCTGCGCATCCGGGGCCTGTGCTCTGCAACGGGAGAGGCCACAACAGTGAGAGGCCCGTGTACCGCAAAATAAATAAATAAATAAATAAAACTACAAATAGAACTACCATATGACCCAGCAATCCCACTACTGGGCATACCTTGAGAAAACCATAATTCAAAAAGAGTCATGTACCAAAATGTTCATTGCAGCTCTATTTACAATAGCCAGGTGATGGAAACAACCTAAGTGTCCATCATTGGATGAATGGATGAAGAAGATATGGCACATATATACAATGGAATATTACTCAGCCATAAAAAGAAATGAAATTGAGCTATTTGTAATGAGGTGGATAGACCTAGAGTCTGTCATACAGAGTGAAGTAAGTCAGAAAGAGAAAGACAAATACTGTATGCTAACACACATATATGGAATTTAAGAAGAAAAAATATCATGAAGAACCTAGCGGTAAGACAGGAATAAAGACACAGACCTATTAGAGAATGGACTTGAGGATATGGGGAGGGGGAAGGGTAGGCTGTGACGGAGCGAGAGAGAGGCATGGACACATACACACTACCAAACATAAGGTAGATAGCTAGTGGGAAGCAGTCGCATAGCACAGGGAGATCAGCTCGGTGCTTTGTGACCGCCTGGAGGGGTGGGATAGGGAGGGTGCAAACAAAAAAATCCAAAACAAAGGCCAACCTGTTCAACCTTAGAGTCAACCTAGACTCCTTTCTCTCAAAATCCTCTTCCAATCTATTGGCTCTACTTCAAAATATAACCAGACTTCTACCATCTCTGACTTCCTTTACTGCCTGTGCCTTCGCCCCCTTTCTGGTTAAGTCATGGTCACCGTTTCTCAGCTGATTAACTGCAGCACCTCAGTAACACGTCTCCCGTCATACACCTTTGACTCCTTCCATCTATTCTCACCCAACAACTCAAGTGATCCTGTTTAAGATGTAAGTTATTTCATGTCATTCCTCTGGTCAGTAATGACTCCCCATCTCACTCAGAGAAAAGCCATACATAATCCGGGCCTGCATTACTTCTCTCACCAATTAACTTTCTTACTATTCTCCCCCTCACTGATTCTACTCTGGCCACAGTGGCCTCTGCTGTCTCCCAAACATGCCAGGACTATCTCAGCTTTTGGCCTTAGTGCTAGCCATTTCCTCTGTCTGGAATGCCCCTGCCCCAGATTCTACTTGGCCAACTTCCTTCACATGGTCAACGAGTAATCTGACCAGTCTAACACAGAGGTCCGGTCCTCCCCACCCCAGCACCAAAAAAAATCCTCATGCTGCTCTGCTTTTTCCTTTTTCCATGGTACTTATCAACTTCTAACATACTACATTGTTTACTTCTTTTCTATGTTTATTGTTTCCTGTCTCTCCCAGTAGAATATAAGCTTCACCAGGGCAGAGATCTTTGTCTGTATTGTCCACTGATATGCACTAAGTACCCAGAATATTCCTGACACCTAATAGTTGCTCAATAAATATTTGTTGAAAAAAGAAATGGAATGATATAAAATAATGAACCTGACACAATAATGGGATTCCTTTACAGTGGTACGTATAAGATGAAGTTTTAAGAATTTAGTGTACACAAAGAGAATTCACCCAGTCATTCAAGGAATCCATGATAATGTCTAATACAGGGAGTAAGTCTACTGAAATGTTATGAGTTCGTTTGTAGAAAGAATGGATTATTCCAAAGATAATTTCATTAAGTAACATTTTACGAATCAGAGAACATCTTAACATCTCCGTGAAGACACAAAGGAATAGCAGTGCAGACAGAGAATTGAGGCATTCAAGCATCCCCAAGATATCAGTTACAAGTAAGACCTATGTTTTCCTTTTATCAAACCAAAAATTTTTGCATTGTACTATAGCCCCTTCCTTGGCATTTTCAAATTAAACCTAAGACTTCTCATTTGTTCTCTGAAATTCACACTATCCTATTACCTTAACTGATTTCGTGTGACGTGTTTAACTCTTTATGACTCTTTACAATATAAAAGAATCTTTTTAGTTTTTAAAGAGAACCACAGAGGGAATAAATGGTTTCAAACTGTGTAAATCTGAAATTCAAAAATAGAACAGCTACAGACAGAACTGATATTTTTTCATCTACTCTACTAGTCAAGCAAATCATTACAACATCCTATTTGATAGCCTGCCCAGAAAATGTGGTAGCCCTACTGAATTACAAGCAATGTGAGACTCATAAATGGAAATCAAATATATTATACTTTCCCCTAATAATAGTTAAAGTGCACTACCTTTGCGGCACAGCAAATTAATATTATGCACACTGAATTGGCTAAATAGGCAATGTGATTTGGCAGGCTTGAAAGATGTTGTTAAATGTTATGCTTTTGGGCAAGCCACAGCCTTCCTTGAAAATTCTGAAGCAAATATTTTCATGGAAGTTTACTGTTAGCATGTATTTTTGTAAAGAAACTAACCCTAAGCCATGGCCGCTAGCATGAATCTAAAGGGAGTGCAGTAATTTTCCTGGTGCATACTTCTTGCTCTCATAGAGTTTATTATCTCATTGATTTAAGAATTTAGGAAAATACATTTCAGTTATAAACATATGCATACATTATGGTCCAGAAATCATGGTAGATAGAGCATGTACAAGGGAGGAAGAAAAGTTTAGGCAGAGTTTTAAAATCAGTGAGTTTTTAAAATCATACTTTGAATGCAGAAACAGAAAGTTTGAAAATTATTAAACTGATGAAAATCTCACTTGTAAGCAAAGTTTGCATATATTTTTTAAACTCAATTTCAGCTCAGTGTAATACACACACACATATTTTTTTTTTGGCCGTGCCATGTGGCATGCAGGATCTTAACTCCCTGACCAGGGATCGAACCCGTGCCCCCTGCATTGGGAGCACAGAATCTTAACCACTGGACTGCCAGGTAAGTCCCAATGTAATGTATTTTAAAATTGTTGTTTGCTATTTTAATTCAATGGAAGTTATCCTTTTAGTTTCCTTTTTTGTTATTAAACTTTATATTAGACCCCAAGTAAGCTCCAAGTGCACTTAGGTAAATGGTCCGATTTTCAGATATGTTGGTCTTTTATGGAAAGTTAACTGCTGTATATGGACCTTAACACAATCAGTAATGCAATGAGAAACACCAGGGGAAAAATAAGCTGTGGATTAGGTTGGCAGGTGGTAAAATACCTTTAGAAATGTATAAAATGCTTTAAAGAGAAGGAAATGTGAAGAGAAAGAGACTTATCACTTGTTTTACAGATTATATGTGTGTATAATATATATATATTCACAAAAAGTTTGCATTGCATTTTGTTTATCTTGAGTGAAAAAAATGTTCAAGCTGACCAGCATTTCAGCATTGGAAGTTTATCAAAATGCAGAAGGGCAGCTGAAGAAGGGATTAGGAATCTATGGTATATGTGCCAAGTACCAGGACCTCTCTTTCCAATTCAACAGAAGACTTGCCCAGTTCTGGGGACCTGTCTATCAACCAGAAAGGAAAAGACATTTGCTCTGCCTCAGGATTTTTTTTTTTTTAATTGAAATATATTTGACATATAACATTATGTAAACTTAAGGTGTCAACATGATTTAATACATTTATGTATTGTAATGATCTCCACTGTAGCAATAATTAGCACTTCTATCACATCACATAATTATCTGTTCTTTTTAGTGGTTGGAATAATTAAATTCCAGTCTCTTCAAAAGTTTGATAACTTTTCACAGGATTGGTCATCCTTTCTTCTTTTTTTGAATTGCCTGGAAAGAAGGATCCCTCTATTTGTCTCAAGACTCAGGAACAGAACCCAGTCCCTCCCTGCCCACCTCTCCAGCCCTGCGCAGAAGCTGGCTCTCACAGGCCAGACACTATGCTTCTCTTCCCAATGATGCATTCAGCAGCATCATGTTCGTAGCTTGAAATTGGCCACGCTGGGAGTATTTACACTAAGGAAAATGGCAAAGGCTACAAATCAGAGATTTTGTTTATTTGTTTGTTTTCCAGACAGCCAAATTAAACATTTACCAGCACAACGCTGCCCAAATCTAACCACAAATTCTGTTGCCTATTCTATTAGGTTCAAATAATTTTAAAAGTATAGTACATGGAGAGTTTTAAATTTCCAGTAGTTCTTTAACTCTGCTTGTCGCAAATTTCCAAAGGTGCTGTAAGTTAATCTTTAGCTTATATTCTCTGTTTACGACAATTTAACAATAAGAATTATGATCCTGGGCTTTTCTGGTGCTGCAGTGGTTGAGAGTCTGCCTGCCGATGCAGGGGACACGGGTTCGTGCCCCGGTCCGGGAAGATCCCATATGCCGCAGAGCGGCTGGGCCCGTGAGCCATGGCCGCTGAGCCTGCACATCCGGAGCCTGTGCTCTGCAACAGGAGAGGCCACAACAGTGAGAGGCCCGCATACCACAAAAAAAAAAAAAAAAAAAAAAAAAAAAGAATTATGATCCTACCCCAGAATTTTAAAGAGATCCTTAGGAACTGATACCCAAGAAAACCAACCTACCCACCAAACTACCGACCACACCTATGATTTGCTATACTGTTGTGCAGATGCTTCTATTCTCTAGACCACATAGAGATTTGGTAATGAGCGCAACAGTCTTCCACTTCTCAGGAAAACAGCTTCTTGCCCCTGCCCTCCTCCAAGAGCGTGAGCACCTTAAAAGAGAGGAGAGGAAATGTGGCTACGAAGCCAGCTTCGCCTTAGTCACCAGACGGAAGTCCAGAAACAGGAAGAAGGCCTTGGGCAAATAACACAGCATCGTGCTAAATGAAGAATTCAGGTTTTTAGGTCACAAGTAGCCAGTTCTTCCTTAGAAAATAAAGTCACTAGTACCAATTACCATCAAAGAAAAAGAAGGATGGAATTATAATGTTTTTCTCCCTATTCTAAATAGTACTACTTCTTGCAATCATATTGTTCATCTTGAAAGAGTTAAAAATTTAGAACTTTTAAAATATTTGCCACCATTGCCTTAATTAATATATAGCCAAGTTTTCTGCACTTAATCACACTGCTTTACTACTTGCCTTTAGGTGATAGCTCTTAATTTTTTATTTGCCATGACCTAGAGCCATAGTTACACAAATTCTTATTTTTGAACTGTTATTCCACACCAGCCTCCGTACCATGCTCCCAGGAAATCCAGCTTACCGAGTCAAGTATTCTAGGTAAATCCCAATACACCATATGCTTTATCAAGGTCTGGCTTATGGGGAAAAAAAAGAAGAAAGCTGATTCATTTTCAGCCATACAGTTTAATCACGAAGAATTACTACTAAGTATGGATTAAGCTAATCTTTATTTCCACATGAAAAGCTTGCAAAAATGAAACTGCACTTCAAGTAAAATAAGTACCTGCTGAAAAACAATATTTGGATACTAAAGTGTGAGACATTACATAAACACAACGGCAGGTAGATTTCATAACACAAATATTTATGTGTAATAGCATTGAATATATTACTACTCACGGAAACATTATCTAAATATTAATCAATGTTTGATTTCAGTTAATATTCTTAAATTACTAACTCACTAGAAACAATATTTGACTCCATGGCTTCCATCCCAACGAGCACCGTGGTATGTGTCTTTGCTACTGTATAACATTAAATATACTTAATTTCAGTTTTCTAGGTGTTGAACAAGTACATGTCCAGAAGGGTTTTCATTCACCAAATTCTTTTGAGTGCCTACTGTGTACCTAGTTATTCCAGCATATTTCTAGATGTTGGTTCTCTTCTGCTTGCTTCTGTTTTCCATTTTCTCAGAAAGCAAGGTCATCAATTGAGAGTGATGATGATGAAGAGGGTGTTACAGAGAGCAGAGAGAAAGTATGAAACAGCTGTCAGTAGGAGTGAGGGAGGCAATGGATCAGGGAAACGCAGTATGATTAGTAGGTGCACTGAGAGTCCACTTGAGGCCAGCAGTCATGAATATAGCATCATTTTCTGTAGCCACATTCAGCTGTGTGCGTGCATGCAGAGTAGGCAGGATAATATTTAACCAGGATGAGGTTTTGCCAAATGAATGTGAAGAAGTGACAGAAGGCAACGAAAAGAATGTGTGCCAGAAAGTGATTATAATGGTTGACTACGGAAGCTAGGAAGGAGGGAAGTGAGGACAAATGGGCATGAGGACATGGTGGTAAGAGCAGAGGCTTGCTGGTCCTGTTGGAGACAAGATACTAGAGGAGAGAGCTGGAAAGCTAAGAGGTGGAGGTAACATTGAGATGACTATTAAGTTCCATTTTTATTAATACATAGTAATTAAAGCTTGTTTTTTTTTCTCTTTATCTCCAGTATCTAGCACAAGGTATGGTACATCATCTATATACTGAATGAAAGTGTTGAATGAACAAAATGTTGATCCTATTATTGAGTAATACCAGGTATGTGAAGAACAAACACACTGATGGACATTCACCATTCCCTGAACTAGATTCAGCAGATATTCTCTTTGTTTTGTTTTGATCTTCAAGGTTTCTTTAAGTTTATGGTTTGACAAATATTTAACTAAGATCCTTATAATGACCAGAATGTGTACACCTTAAGCAGTTAATATGCTTAATAGCCAATGTACATCATACAGAAATGTAGAAAATTTGAAACATCAACTAAAATAATTATACAAATAAACATAGGCCTCTAAAGATGGGTCAAGAACCCAAACAAAACTACTTTAAGAGATTTTTTTTTTTTTTTTGCGGTACGTGGGCTGCTCACTGTTGTGGCCTCTCCCGCTGCAGAGCACAGACTCCGGACGGCGCAGGCTCAGCGGCCATGGCTCACGGGCCCAGCCGCTCCGCAGCATGTGGGATTTTCCCGGACTGGGGCACGAACCCGTGTCCCCTGCAACAGCAGACGGACTCTCAACAACTGCGCCACCAGGGAAGCCCACTTTAAGAGATTTTGAATCTACAGGATTAAGTCCTCAAAAGTAAAAGGACGGGGACGAGGGGAACATGGGGGAAGAGTAAGACGCGGAGATCACCTTCCTCCCCACAGATACAACAGAAATACATCTACACGTGGAACAACTCCTACAGAACACCTACCGAACGCTGGCAGAAGACCTCAGACCTCCCAAGAGGCAAGAAGCTCCCCACGTACCTGGAGGGGATTAAGAGCGCTGCTTAAAGGAGCTCCAGAGACGGCTGCGAGCCGCGGCTAAAAGCGCGGACCCCAGAGACGGGCACGAGACGCTAAGGCAGCTGCTGCCGCCACCAAGAAGCCTGTGTGCGAGCACAGGTTACTATCCACACCCTCCTTCCGGGGAGCATGTCCAGCCCGCCACTGCCACGGTCCCAGAATACAGGGACAACTTCCCCGGGAGAACGCACGGCGCGCCTCAGGCTGGTGTAACGTCACGTCGGCCTCTGCCTCCGCAGGCCCGCCCCGCACTCCGTGCCCCTCCCCCCCCACCCCCGCCCCCGCCCCCGCCCCGGCCTGAGTGAGCCAGAGCCCCCGAGTCAGGTGCTCCTTTAACCCCATCCTGTCTGAGCGAAGAACAGACGCCCTCTGGCGACCTACACGCAGAGGCGGGGCCAAATCCAAAGCTGAGCCCCTGGGAGCTGTGAGAACAGAGAAGAGAAAGGGAAATCTCTCCCAGCAGCCGCAGGAGCAGCGGATTAAAGCTCCACAATCAACTTGATGTACCCTGCAGCTGTGGAATACATGAATAGGAAACGAATCATCCCAAATTGAGGAAGTGAACTTTGAGAGCAAGATTTATGACTTTTTCCCCTTTTCCTCTTTTTGTGAGTGTGTATGGGTATGCTCCTGTGTGAGATTTTGTCTGTATAGCCTTGCTTCCACCATTTGTCCTAGGGTTCTATCCGTCTGTTTTTGTTTTTAAATTTTTTTCATAATAATTATTTTTTATTTTAATAACTTTATTATATTTTATCTTACTTTATTTTCTTTCTTTCTTTTTTTCCTTCTTTCCCTCCTTCCTTCCTCCCTCCCTCCTTTCTGTCTTTCTTTCCTTCTTTCTTTCTTTCTTTCTACTTCTACTAATTCTTTCTTTCTACTTTTTCTCCCTTTTATTCTGAGCCGTGTGGATGAAAGGCTCTTAGTGCTGCAGCCAGGAGTCAGTGCTGTGCCTCTGAAGTGGGAGAGCCAACTTCAGGACACTGGTCCACAAGAGACATCCCAGCTCCACATAATATCAAACGGCGAAAATCTGCCAGAGATATCCATCTCAACACCAGCACGCAGCTTCACTCAACGACCAGCAAGCTACAGTGCTGGATACCCTATGCCAAACAACTAGCAACACAGGAACACAACACCACCCATTAGCAGAGAGGCTGCCTAAAATCATAATAAGTCCACAGACACCCCAAAACACACCACCAGACGTGGACCTGCCCACTAGAAAGACAAGATCCAGCCTCATCCACCAGAACACAGGCACTAGTCCCCTCCACCAGGAAGCCTACACAACCCACTGAACCCACCTTAGCCACTGGGGACAGACACTAAAAACAACGGGAACTACGAACCTGCAGCCTGCAAAAAGGAGACCCCAAACACAGTAAGATGAGCAAAATGAGAAGACAGAAAAACACACAGCAGATGAAGGAGCAAGATAAAAACCCACCAGACCTAACAAATGAAGAGGAAATGGCAGTCTACCTGAAAAAGAATTCAGAATAATGATAGTAAAGATGATCCAAAATCTTGGAAATAGAATAGACAAAATGCAAGAAACATTTAACAAGGACCTAGAAGAACTAAAGATGAAACAAACAATGATGAACAACACAATAAATGAAATTAAAAATACTCTAGATGGGATCAATAGCAGAATAACTGAGGCAGAAGAACAGATAAGTGACCTGGAAGATAAAATAGTGGAAATAACTACTGCAGAGCAGAATAAAGAAAAAAGAATGAAAAGAACTGAGGATAGTCTCAGAGACCTCTGGGACATTAAACGCACCAACATTCGAATTATAGGGGTTCCAGAAGAAGAAGAGAAAAAGAAAGGGACTGTGAAAATATTTGAAGAGATTATAGTTGAAAACTTCCCTAATATGGGAAAGGAAATAGTTAATCAAGTCCAGGAAGCACAGAGAGTCCCATACAGGATAAATCCAAGGAGAAATATGCCAAGACACATATTAATCAAACTGTCAAAAATTAAATACAAAGAAAACACATTAAAAGCAGCAAGGGAAAAACAACAAATAACACACAAGGGAATCCTCATGAGGTTAAAACAGCTGATCTTTCAGCAGAAACCCTGCAAGCCAGAAGGGACTGGCAAGGCATATTTAAACTGATGAAGGAGAAAAACCTGCAACCAAGATTACTCTACCCAGCAAGGATCTCATTCAGATTTGATGGAGAAATTAAAACCTTTACAAACAAGCAAAAGCTGAGAGAGTTCACCACCACCAAACCAGGTTTACAACAAATGCTAAAGGAACTTCTCTGGCAAGAAACACAAGAGAAGGAAAAGACCGACAATAACAAACCCAAAACAATTAAGACAATGGGAATAGGAACATACATATCGATAATTACCTTAAATGTAAATAGACTAAATGCTCCCACCAAAAGACACAGATTGGCTGAATGGATACAAAAACAAGACCCATATATATGCTGTCTACAAGAGACACACTTCAGACCTAGAGACACATACAGACTGAAAGTAAGGGGATGGAAAAAGATATTCCATGCAAATAGAAATCAAAAGAAAGCTGGAGTAGCAATTCTCATATCAGACAAAATAGACTTTAAAATAAAGACTATTAGAAGAGACAAAGAAGGACACTACATAATGATCAAGGGATTGATCCAAGAAGAAGATATAACAATTGTAAATATTTATGCACCCAACATAGGAGAACCTCAATACATAAGGCAAATACCAACAACCATAAAAGGGGAAATCGACAGTAACACATTCATAGTAGGGAACTTTTACACCCACTTTCACCAATGGACAGATCATCCAATATGAAAATAAATAAGGAAACACAAGCTTTAAATGATACATTAAACAAGATGGACTTAATTGATATTTATAGGACAGTCCATCCAAAAACAACAGAACACATTTTTCTCAAGTGCTCATGGAACATTCTCCAGGATAGATCATATCTTGGGCCACAAATTAAGCCTTGGTAAATTTAAGAAAATTGAAATTGTATCAAGTATCTTTTCTGACCACAATGCTATGAGACTAGATATCAATAACAGGAAAATATCTGTAAAAAATACAAACACATGGAGGCTAAACAATACACTACTTAATAACGAAGTGATCACTGAAGAAATCAAAGAGGAAATCAAAAAATACCTAGAAACAAATGACAATGGAGACACGATGACCCAAAACCTATGGGATTCAGCAAAATCAGTTCTAAGAGGGAAGTTTATAGCAATACAATCCTACCTTAAGAAACAGGAAACATCTCAAGTAAAAACCTAACCTTGCACCTAAAGCAATTAGAGAAAGAAGAACAAAAAACCCCCAAAGTTAGCAGAAGGAAAGAAATCATAAAAATCAGATCAGAAATAAATGAAAAAGAAATGAAGGAAATGATAGCAAAGATCAATAAAACTAAAAGCTGGTTCTTTGAGAAGATAAACAAAATTGATAAACCATTAGCCAGACTCATCAAGAAAAAAAGGGAGAAGACTCAAATCAATAGAATTAGAAATGAAAAAGGAGAAGTAACAACTGACACTGCAGAAATACAAAAGATCACGAGACATTACTACAAGCAACTCTATGCCAATAAAATGGACAACCTAGAAGAAATGGACAAATTCTTAGAAATGCACAACCTGCCAAGACTGAATCAGGAAGAAATAGAAAATATGAACAGACCAATCACAAGCACTGAAATTGAAACTGTGATTACAAATCTTCCAACAAACAAAAGCCCAGGACCACATGGCTTCACAGGACAATTCTATCAAACATTTAGAGAAGAGCTAACACCTATCCTTCTCAAACTCTTCCAAAATATAGCAGAGGAAGGAACACTCCCAAACTCATTCTACAAGGCCACCATCACCCTGATACCAAAACCAGACAAGGATGTCACAAAGAAAGAAAACTACAGGCCAATATCACTGATGAACATAGATGCGAAAATCCTCAACAAAATACTAGCAAAGAGAATCCAACAGCACATTAAAAGGATCATACACCATGATCAAGTGGGGTTTATTCCAGGAATGCAAGGATTCTTCAATGTACGCAAATCAATCAACGTGATACACCATATTAACAAATTAAGGAATAAAACCATATGATCATCTCAATAGTTGCAGAGAAAGCTTTCAACAAAATTCAACACCCATTTATGATAAAAACCCTGCAGAAAGTAGGCAGAGGGAACTTTCCTCCACATAATAAAGGCCATATATGACAAACCCACAGCCAACATCGTCCTCAATGGTGAAAAACGGAAAGCATTTCCACTAAGATCAGGAACAAGACAAGGTTGCCCACTCTCACCACTCTTATTCAACATAGTTTTGGAAGTTTTAGCCACAGCAATCAGAGAAGAAAAGGAAATAAAAGGAATCCAAATCAGAAAAGAAGTAAAGCTGTCACTGTTTGCAGACGACATGATACTATACGTAGAGAATCCTAAAGATGCTACCAGAAAACTACTAGAGCTAATCAATGAATTTGGTAAAGTAGCAGGATACACAATTAATGCACAGAAATCTCTGGCATTCCTATACACTAATGATGAAAAATCTGAAAGTGAAATCAAGAAAACACTCGCATTTACCATTGCAACAAAAAGAATAAAATATCTAGGAATAAACCTACCTAAGGAGACAAAAGACCTGTATGCAGAAAATTATAAGACACTGATGAAAGAAATTAAAGATGATACAAATAGATGGAGAGATATACCATGTTATTGGATTGGAAGAATCAACATTGTGAAAATGACTGTACTACCCAAAGCAATCTACAGATTCAATGCAATCCCTATCAAACTACCACTGGCATTTTTCACAGAACTAGAACAAAAAATTTCACAATTTGTATGGAAACACAAAAGACCCCGTATAGCCAAAGCAATCTTGAGAACGAAAATGGAGCTGGAGGAATCAGGCTCCCTGACTTCAGACTATACTACAACGCTACAGTAATCAAGACAGTATGGTACTGGCATAAAAACAGAAAGATAGATCAGTGGAACAGGATAGAAAGCCCAGAGATAAACCCAGACACATTTGGTCACCTTATCTTTGATAAAGGAGGCAGGAATGTACAGTGGAGAAAGGACAGCCTCTTCAATAAGTGGTGCTGGGAAAACTGGACAGGTACATGTAAAAGTATGAGATTAGATCACTCCCTAACACCATGCACAAAAATTAGCTCAAAATGGATTAAAGACCTAAATGTAAGGCCAGAAACTATCAAACTCTTAGAGGAAAACATAGGCAGAACACTCTGTGACATAAATCACAGCAAGATGCTTTTTGACCCACCTCCTAGAGAAATGGAAATAAAACCAAAAATAAACAAATGGGACCTAATGAAACTTCAAAGCTTTTGCACAGCAAAGGAAACTATAAACAAGACCAAAAGATAACCCTCAGAATGGGAGAAAATATTTGCAAATGAAGCAACTGACAATGGATTAATCTCCAAAATTTATAAGCAGCTCATGCAGCTCAGTAACAAAAAAACAAACAACCCAATCCAAAAATGGGCAGAAGACCTAAATAGACATTTCTCCAAAGAAGATATACAGATTGCCAACAAACACATGAAAGAATGCTCAACATCATTAATCATTAGAGAAATGCAAATCAAAACTACAATTGGATATCATGTCACACCAGTCATAATGGCCATTATCAAAAATTGTAGAAACAATATATGCTGGAGAGGGATTGGAGAAAAGGGAACACTCTTGCACTGCTGGTGGGAATGTGAATTGGTACAGCCACTATGGAGAACAGTATGGAGGTTCCTTAAAAAACTAAAAATAGCACTACCATATGACCCAGCAATCCCACTACTGGGCATATACCCTGAGAAAACCATAATTCAAAAAGAGTCATGTACCAAAATGTTCATTGCAGCTTTATTTACAATAGCCCAGAGGTGGAAACAACCTAAGTGTCCATCATCGGATGAATGGATAAAGAAGATGTGGCACATATATACAATGGAATATTACTCAGCCATAAAAAGGAACGAAACTGAGTTATTTCTAATCAGGTGGATAGACCTAGAGTCTGTCATACAGAGTGAAGTAGGTTTGAAAGAGAAAGACAAATACCATATGCTAACATATATATATGGAATTTAAGAAAAAAAAATGTCATGAAGAACCTAGGGGTAAGACAGGAAAAAGACACAGACCTACTAGAGAATGGACCTGAGGATAGGGGGAGGGGGAAGGATAAGCTGTGACAAAGAGAGAGAGTGGCATGGGCATATACACACTACCAAACGTAAGGTAGATAGCTAGTGGGAAGCAGCCACATAGCACAGGAAGATCAGCTAGGTGCTTTGTGACCGCCTGGAGGGGTGGGATAGGGAGGGTGGGAGGGAGGGAGACGCAAGAGGGAAAAGATATGGGAACATATGTATATGTATAACTGATTCACTTTGTTACAAAGCAGAAACTAACACACCATTGTAAAGCAATTATACTCCAATAAAGATGTTAAAAATAAAAAAGTAAAAGGACACATTCATATTTATATTCTGAAGCAAGTTTAGATAGTAATAAATGAAACATTGTAAATGAATTAATCATCTTTTCTAGGGAAGGCAGCCCTAACTTTTTGTCAAGCAACTTAAAACGCATCCTCACTAGGAGAATCTCTTGATGGATAAATTTTAAAACTATGACAGTCTACCCTGGAAATCTACAGGTTGCCTACAAAGTCTGAAAATATAGACAAAGAAAATTTCTTCATGTGCTACTTTGATGCTCCAAGGACCAATGTCTTCATTTTTTTCCTATGCACTAAAGTAATATAGGGGACACGTGAAACAATGGCAGAAACGAAAAGGTACTATAATTCTGGAAGCAACACCAGAGCTCCACCAAAATCCATTTTCTGTTTCTTCCATGATCCAAGATATCTCAGAAGGATGGCATTTCCCAGCATATCTTGAGTGTGACCATGTGACTAAATTCTCACCCACAGAATGTGAGTGGCATAGAGCTTAAGACCATGACTATGTCTCTTTACTACCCACTTTCCCCTTCCCACTAACTGGAACTTCAGCACGGTAGTAACTCAGGTTATGCCTTACAGATGACAAAACAGTGCCCTAGGGGATGGTGGAGCAACAACTGGAAGGGACCCATGTCCCAGAGTGACTATGAGGAGCAGAGATTTCGTGATGAACTGAACTATCACCATCAGAACTGTCACATGGGGACTTCCCTGCTGGCGCAGTGGTTAAGAATGTGCCTGCCAGTGCAGGGGACACGGGTTCAAGCCCTGGTCTGGGAGGATCCCACATACCGCGTAGCAACAAAGCCCATGCGCCACAACTACTGAGCCTGCGCTCTAGAGCCTGCGAGCCACAACTACTGAGCCCACGTGTCACAACTACTGAAGCCCGCGCACCTAGAGCCCGTGCTCCACAACAAGAGAAGCCACCACAATGAGAAGCCCGTGCTCCGCAACGAAGAGTAGACCCTGCTCCCCGCAACTAGAGGAAGCCCGTGCACAGCAACAAAGACCCAATGCAGCCAAAAATAAATAAATTTATATAAAAAAATTTTTTTTAAAGTAGTGTCACATGAAAGAAAAATAAACTTTTTTTCTTTAAGCCACTGTATGGTTGGGTCTCTTTGATACAGCAGTTACAAATGCCAAATCAATTAGCACCATCACACAGTTGCTAGCTGTATTATGAATTCATAAATGGCACCTTTTCTGAACTAAATTCAACTTACGACCATGGAGGAGAGAGGATTCCCCTGTCTCCCAAGAAGAAGAGTGACATTATGAAGTGTGCTGAGACCAGGGCTGTGAAATTACAGTGGGTTCACTCAAGCTGCACCTACGGCTTTCTCTTGCCTTGGAATGGGCTTTGGAGCACTAGTAATGGGCTTTGGAGTTCTGAATTTAAGAACGTGAGATTTAAAGTTGATATGAAAGATATGGCTCAAGTTGGACCATAATACAATTATTAAAATGAGCAAAGAGTCTAACATGTCATTGTCTAAAAAATGAAACAATACTGTTTTTTCCATTGCAGAGTTTAATTTATTCAGTATTTGTTTCACACAGCTTGAAAGATATTCCTACAAGGAGCTGTTTGTATTTTAAAATGGTGTTTTCCAGAATGAACACATATTCCACGTTTTCTGTTTTACCTTACCAATGAAAAGCTGGAGGAGTTGGTATGAGAGAAACAATGCTTTCTTATTCATGCAGGTAGTCAATTCCAACAAAAATCATTTGTCAGGGCTCTTTTGGTTGTTTAACTCAAAATTCAACACAAATCAGCTTAAACACAAAAAGGGAATTTGTTGGCTCATAATTGAAATGATGGAATTGGCAGTGACGCTTGGCTCCAAGACCTTCTCTCCCCTTCCCTCATCTGCTTGTCTCTGCTTGTCTTTATTCACTCCTGCTACAGAGGTTTCCTAACACAGAGAGGTAAACTGCCTCTGAGAACCCCTGATTCCCATCCTGTCATCTTTCAGGTGCAAGAGACAAGCAGGACTCTTCTCTGAGGGCTCCAACAGAAGAATCCTGGGAGGGCTTTGATAGATCTCACTTTGGTCACATGTGAATCCTTGGGCCAATCACTGTGGGAAGGAGGTTGTGGACATCTGATTGGTGGGGATTTGGTCACATGTGTACCCCTGGATGAAAGGCTATAGAAAATAAAATTTCAGAGTTTTAAAATCTCTTTGTAACATCTTTTTCTTTGTACTTTGGAAAATAAGACTGGGTTTGGAATACTTAAACAACACTCTAGCTGCTTCCTTATCTAAATAATTAAATTTTCATCCTAATTAACTGACCTCTTTTCCACACTGCTAACCATCCAATGACAATGGTACTGGGATTAATTTATTGCACTTCATTTCAAAAAACACTTTTCTACTAAGAGCTGTAGTTTATGGTTTGGTTATTCTATATTCCTGTGAGATGAGCAAACTTGGAAAGAAAATGAAATGTCTCAGGTTTTAAATATACATATATTGCATAAGATGTTATGTTCACTTATGGATAAGGCCCGGCTCACCTAAACTTGTCATGTATAAAGTATTTATTGTATCAGGAAAGGTGTGCAGAAACAGGGAAGACATAATCGTTGCTTGAAAGGTGGCAATCCCTGCTTGCAACGGCTTCCATAATAACTCTGGAAGCCATTGCAATAGGGTATCATGGTTATTAAAACTGTACACTGCTTCCTGGAGGGGCAACAGAGGTAACTATGGCTGCATGTTACAATCCACAATTCAGTTTGGCATAGCATCTTGCACGAAAGTGTATCCCAAACCACTTTACAGAAGTGAAATTTCCATTCTCAAGCCAATATATGCTATATATTACAGAGCAGCTGTGTGCAAACATTGCCTCATGGAAAAAAAGAAAAAACCCAAGGCATTAGGTCATGAGATAGAAATCCAAAGAAAAACGTAGGAGGCATGGACCACTAGGGCAGGAAGGAGGGAGAAGAGGAAAGAATGATGAGGAAGGAAACAGGTTAATTTGCAAGTTTTAGAAATGGATCTGTAATAAGCTAAAGACACATCACACAATTTTTTCCCCAGAAAAAGTTGAGAGTGAGACAATATTTTATATGATCCAAAGGAGTAGTAGCAGAAGTTAAATAAACATAAAAAGTAAGAAGTGAGGGCTGACAAACTTTCAGAGTAGTGGTATAATTATACAAGATTAGTAATCTCAACTAATATGGGATAAAGGCAATACAATGACGTATTTTGAGCTAACTTGAATTACGGTAAACTATTATCTAGAAAGGTTAGGGGATGAGATGTACTGTGAAAACTAATTTCATAAGCATAAGCATCATACACAATTGTGCATTTAAAATAAATAGAGTTTTATAAAATATTACTAATACAATAATACTAAGACAAACCAAATAGAAAACATAATTTTAGAATCTCACCTGGTTTTAAGAAACCATAAAATATCCATTTTTATTTTATTTTTGAGTCCTAGAGTACCAGTTAATGGGGAATTGTATTTAACAACTGACAACAAAGAGTTTGCTTTACTTAAACTGGATTCCCAATATAAAATCTTGTTTTTAAACCTAAATAACTTTTTAAGTGGAAATTACTCCCAAGAATATAGAGCGACCAAAAAATTTGACTATTTACATTTCCCATCATATAAATAACAGTAAAATATTTTTTAAAATTCAAATTCTCCATTTTAGATGTTCACTTGAAGCTTAAGTTTCTATTTTGAGTATTATCCACATAGCAAATTAATCTTCTATACACTGTGTGCATAACAAATATTATTCTAGTTCCATAAACTCCAAGATTATCCATTTATCAAGGGGTTTATAGAACTCATTAAAAGTTATGCACTTCTTTTAAGGGATATACTCTTGGGTACTAAAGTTTTCCACATAAAAATATGATTAATTCTGTATCTTGTGTTAGTTATTCATGTTTGGCATCTGCTCGTTTTAATTTGGCAAGTATCCCATTTTACATGACTCATATAACACTATACATGAAAAGTGAAGAAATTAAATCCATAATGTATTATTTCCCCAAATGTTTAGAAATACTGGATACTCAGTTGGGTTGTAAATGAATATGGTATCACTGGCCTTTAAGGGACACTGAAGATTACATAGATTATCACTGATTTTGTCAGCTTGACAAGGGTTTAGCAATGCCGGATATATATACATGAAAATTCCCACCAGACTAGGTACAATGAAAGTTTTTCCTTTACGTTCTTAAATGCACGGTATTTTTTTTTTAAACCCATGCTATCTGAAAAAAAAAATCACTGTGTCTTAAAGGGAAAAACAACTTTTCAGGAATTTTTGTACTATCATATATCTTAAGAATGATGACAGAATAAAGGACCTTCCCCTGCACCTTCCTCTCCCTCATATGCTCACTCTACAATGAAAAACAGTATAGCAGAGTGGTTATTGGTGTCAGATAGAGTCGGGATGATAATCTTGGTTTAGCAGTTTCTTCTCTGTGTGATGGAGGTAAAAACTGTACTGACTTTAGCACTCAGCACCATGCCTGGCATATTAAAAGCATGGGATAAATAGTGGCTACTTTTACTGATGCTACTACTATTTGTAACTCTGAGACTTCTTAGACAACCCTAAGAAGCTTTCCAGGGACTACAGTGATGAGGGTTTCAGCTGCACTGCTGATGTCATCCTCC
Source organism: Globicephala melas (assembly GCF_963455315.2). Taxonomy (NCBI): domain Eukaryota; kingdom Metazoa; phylum Chordata; class Mammalia; order Artiodactyla; family Delphinidae; genus Globicephala; species Globicephala melas. Next base: position 115,921,031 of record NC_083315.2, read on the forward strand.
CCAGTCCCAGCCTCATCGCGGAGTCCAGACATTCAGCGGTGGTGGCACTAGTGGGACTGCAAATGATTCTTCAGCCTGGGAAGGCTCTACTCTGGTGGCTGCTGTCTCAACTATACCCTTCTCTAAGGAGGGAAGAATCAGGTAGTAGAAAAAGACACACACACACACAAACACACACACACACAGGGCTTTGAAAACCTCAGTTTGAGTTCTGTATGAAGTTTCACAGATCACTTATTCCAAGGTTCTTAGCCTGTAGTTGGACTTTGGAACGAGGAAGGTGTCCACGAACTCCCAGAAATTATATGTTAAATTTTGATTTTAATGTCCAATTTTATGGCAAGAGTAGTCTGTGACTTTCAACAATTTCTCCACAGATTCTGCATCCTTAAAATGATCAAGAACCGCTCATTGAGCTTCAATTTCCTCCTCTGTAAAACAGGAATAAAATAATAGTCCTACTGGTCCCACAGACTTGTCCTTAGGACTCCTTTAAACAGAATATGAAAGCACACTGTAAGTCATCACCGTACAAGCGTTTGTTATTCCTAACTTTGCTGTCAGTATTTCTTTTATCAGTTTCTATGAACATTTCCGATTACTCAGTGTCACCCACAAGGACCTCAAAATCTTCCATCTACTTTTTGCAAGCATGTCATAGCTTGCCCAAGCAGTAAGCATTGAAAAGAAGATTGAGGCACTACCTCCAGAAAATAGTCTATAGATGTGTTTTGTTCAGTTCACATAGCATTCTTTTTAAAATGAATTGGTTGTCAACATTTAGCAATCAGAAGTTTTCATATTAAAAAAACCAGATTTCCAGGTTATTTGAAAACTGAAATATCTGGCAGCCCTGAGTCATCTTCCTGCAGCCAGCGCTGAGTACAGGGACATGTGCCACCACCCCTCTCACCCCCCACAGTTGAATCTAGCTCTCCCGTTCCTCTCCTTTGACTAACTAGACACATAAGGGTCCCTATCCTAAAGATGTCAATTCTAATCTTACCTGAGTATAATCATTTTGCTTTGAAAATATATAAGGTGCCACCTCCCCCTTTTTTGTTCTTAGAAAGTTCTTTCAAGCTGCAAACATAGAATAGTCAGCATAGACATTTAGGCAATTGAGGACAAAGTGTCTATATTTTCCATGTACGTTGCTTTTTCTATTAGTGAATTCTTGTCCTTTGAAAGAACGTCCTCTAACAGGAATATTGAAGAGCAAGACCCATGATGTGATTAAAAGATCCAAAAAAGAGGCATGTGATGCGATTGAGGAAAAGCCATTTTAGCTTTAGGGGAAGTTCTGACCATGAGTCATAATTTGACCATGCACAAGTCAATAGGTACAGAGAAATAGGCAGACTGCTGACATATCATTTGGGAGAACTCAAAGTGAATTAGCAACTCAAAGGCCTCCTAGTTTTATCCTCAGCAAAAATGTTACTTTCAAGGATAAGAAAATTTTGAAATATAGGATGGTGTTCCTTTCTCTTAAATTTCATAGGTTACAAGAGATTGCATAAGACTGACTTTTCTCTGGAACTTAGGAGGAGGAAGAGCCACTATAAAAACTGAACATGCACAGTGAAAAATGAAGGGTTAGGAAGTACCCGATCTTACTTTACTTTTTTTTTTTTTTTTTTTTTTTTTTTTGTGGTATGCGGGCCTCTCACTGTTGTGGCCTCTCCCGTTGCAGAGCACAGGCTCCAGACACACAGGCTCAGCGGCCATGGCTCACGGGCCCAGCCGCTCCACGGCATGTGGGATCTTCCCGGACCGGGGCACGAACCTGTGTCCCCTGCATTGGTAGGCGGACTCTCAACCACTGCACCACCAGGGAAGCCCCAGCTCTTCCTTTTCAAATCAAATGTTCTCTCACGTTATTAAGGGTCCCCAAATAATGATGCTATGGGTTATAATAAAGAAGAAAAAGTGACAACAGGAAACCCACTTAGATATGGTTAGAATGGACTCCTTTCCAAAACAGTTCTAAAGCTCTAGTTCAAGATTATTTGCTCTAAGAAACACTCTATGTTTTAAAAATTGGTGATACTGGCATTGGAATTTTAATTCAAATGAAGATTATATCAGTTAGCTTGACTTGTGAAAGATTTCAAGATTTATACAGTCATTACCAAAGTAAAATTTATGTTGGATCATGTACTACATAGTAGATGCTTCAGCAAAAGCGAGATGGTGTAAAACAGGCCATCCATTCCAGCAGTATAGACCACAGGAAGTTTTTTTAAACCTAATAGCAGGGGCCATTTGGGTTAGAGCAAGGTTGCACTGTAAATCTGCCATTCTTAGAGGGCCAACTTTCTCAATGCATATTGAACCAATATTCCTGCTATGAAACTGTGTAAGCTAGATTCTGTGCCACTGTAGTAAAATGCTCTTCAATAAACTTGTTTTCACAAGAAGTTTGCCCACTCATGCGTCCCAAAGCTGTTGTAATCTTCATTGTTGAGGCTGATCTAACAGCAGGAACATTATTCTATTTCTTGACATGTTTAAAATTCTCTGATGAATAAAGCTAACAGCTTATGGCTGCTTCAACTGTCACTTGATTACCCCAGAGGGATTTTCTTTTCTTTTTCTTTTTCTTCCTTTTTTTTTGTCTTTAAAATGGCCTCCTAGTTTGTTTTTAACTACCTTGTGCACAGAGGTCTGAAGGGGAAAGCAGATCAAAGATCAGCTTGCAACATAAAAAGCAGCTGTAGTTAATTAAGGGCAAATGAAGGACATCTGACCAGATTCTTTATGAGCCGCCTTGTCACACATTCAACAGTCTATAATCTCTGCGACCTTGTCCCTTGGTCCTGAACTGTCGCCAAACCTGAGAAATGGATACGTCTCAAATTATATACAAATGGAAAAAAGGGAGGAATGTTCAGGGTGTGGCTTAAGAAAGAGGAAGTGCAGTGGAAGAAGAATGCAAATGACACTGAAGTTAACTGGAATACGTAGAAGTCACCTGGAGTTTCCATTGGAAAGCAGTGAGTCTTTAGCCACATTAAAAATACAATGGTTTGTTATAAAGAGGTAGTGGTAGATAATCAGATTATAAAAGGTAACATTTGAGAGGTGATAGTTATTCCGCTATGATTTGAAAGAAAATGAACTAAGAATACTCTTATGTAGTATTTATATTTTTAAAAATTTACAATTGTTCTGATTTTTTTTTATTGTTATTAAATCTAAATCTCTCAAGTGAAACAATAACTTCTTACAATTTTAAAAGCAATGCATACTCATTCTAAATACTTGAAAAATCCCAGAGACATGGAAGAAAGAAAATGAAATTCTCCCAAAACACAGCCTCTGGAAGAATCTCGTTAAGGTTTATATTTAAATCAAGAGAAAAAATTTGAGTACTACTAACACCCCAGTGAAATTGCACAGTACCTATGTTTGTAGATGGCCAAGATGGCTACAAAGCATGGATGATGGAGCCAAAAGTCTGGTTTTTGGCAAGTCTTTAACCTCTATCAACACCAGAAAAATGGCTGTCAGGGTCTGCACTGATCTCTCAAAAGTATATCTCCAGCATGGATAAAAGAAAAGCCACTGTATAATCCCCAAAGCGATTGGATAGCTCTTAGATCTGCCTGTTAGCTTACTTGTTATAGGCCCAGAATGGCAAGCTCCATACCCTGACTTCCACTTTCTCTTGACTGGAGATTAAAGATCATAGGGAAAAAGTCTACTTCACAGGACTTTTGAAAGAAATAGGACATCGTATCTCTGGGAATGCTTTGGAAACTGCAAAGTATTAATTAATTAATTAACTATTATTAGCAGTAATTGAGGTGCTGTGGAAGACACTAAAAATGAATAAGAACTTACCTTCAAGGAGTTTTTATCATGTACTTACAGGTACAATATATAAACAAATAAAATATTAATTAAAATTTGAACATAGGTTCAAATTACAATGCAAGCAGTGTGCCAGATAACCATCAAATGAACTGTAAAAATTTGAGAAGGGATGGTAAAGTATAGGTTTTTATTTGTTCCTAAACGCACATATCAGAACTAACCAACAAAAATGAATGTCACCATTTTCGAAGTCATCACCTTCGCCATCCACAAGCATACTAAAAAGGTATTGCTGGGGATTCCCTGGTGGCGCAGTGGCTAAGAATCTGCCTGGCAATGCAGGGGACCTGGGTTCGAGCCCTGCTCCAGGAAGATCTCACATGCCGTGGAGCAACTAAGCCTGTGTGCCACAACTACTGAGCCTGCACCCTAGAGCCTGTGCTCTGCAACAAGAGAAGCCACCGCAATGAGAAGTCTGTGTACCACAACGATGAGTAGCACCTGCTCGCTGCAACTAGAGAAAGCCCTCGTGCAGCAATGAAGACTCAATGCAGCCAAAAATAAAATAAATTAAATAAATAAATTTATAAAGAAAAAAAGGTATTGCCATTTTTGAAATTTATGGGATTCCCTGAGCCTATGGTATATAGTTTTTAAAAACCTAAAGTGCTAATTTTGAAGATAGATTCAGTTTCTGGAAAGAACCAAGCATCAGATGGAACCAAGAGTGGTGAATGCAGAGCCTAATCGGACTGGATCATACTACCTTAGAGAGCAAAACCATGTGGCCACAGAATAATGAAATTCATCACTGTACATAAGACATATTATTTCTGAAGAGTATTCTCCAACAGTGGGTGTCTCAAAAATATTTTGATTAAGGCAGTGCCTTAAAATAAGCTATTGGTTAGAAGGACAATATTAAATGGAGTGAATAAATTCTGATTTCTTCTTCATTTAAAAAAGAACTGGTTACTTTATATTCATACTCTGTAATTACACAGGACTTTAGAGGAGGGAGATATGGGAAAGCTTTACAGTTTAATTTGGGTTTGATGTTACTGAAAGATAGACAAGATAGGGTTGGGAGAGCAGACAAAGAGTGGATTTCAGGGAGGTGGAATGGTGTGTAAAAATCAATGGTGGACTTTGTGTCCACCTAGAGAGGTGGGATAGGGAGGGTGGGAGGGAGACGCAAGAGGGAGGAGAAATGGGAATATATGTAGATGTATAGCTGATTCACTATGTTATACAGCAGAAACTAACACACCATTGTAAAGCAATTATACTCCAATAAAGGTGTTAAAAAAAAAATCAGTGGTGGAGCACAGAGGATTTTTGTGGCAGTGAAACTATTCCTTATAATACTTCAGTGATGGATACATGTCCTTATACATTTGTCAAAACCCACAGATGTATACCACCTAATATAAATATGGACTTTGGATGATGATAATGTATCAATATAGGTTCACCAATCATAACAAATACACCACCCTGGTGGGGGATATTGATAAGTGAGAGATGTTGTGTGTGTGCAGGGGCAGAAGGCCTATGGGAATCCTATGTACTTTCTCCTCATTTATACTCTAAAAAAAAGTCTACTTAAGAAAATGATGGTGGGAAAGCACAAGGCATTAATGGGGAATGTGAGGAAAGAAGAATTAGAAAGCATTCCAGGAAAAGGATAAAAGACTATAAATGAGAAAAGAAGGCAAAGTTCCAGGAAACAAAAGGATTTCAGTAGGCATAGTACTGTCCAACAGAACTTTCTGCAATGATGCAAATATTTTATAATCTGGGCAGTCGAATATGGTAGCCACTAGCCTCATGTAGCTACTGAGCACATGAAACGTGGCTAGTATGACTGAAGAAATGATATTTTGTTTTTATTTGTTTTTAATTAATTTAAATCTAAATAGCCATATGTGGGTAACAGATACCATATTGAATAGTGTAGGATAGAGCGTGGAGTGGTGGTCCTGTGACACAGGGATGGAGAATTATATGGAAGATATAGAGGAGAGTTATATAGGAGATATACAGGAATTATATAGGAGATTGCTAGATACCAGAGTATCTTCCAGCTATGTTAAGAAGGATTAAATTTATCCTAAGGAACATGAGAAGCCAATGCAAAGATTTAAGATGGGTGGCAACTAACATGATCAATTTATTTGCTTTTTGACCTCAAGCTACACTGAAAAGAATGGATTAGGGTTGGGATGATGGTTTACCTAGGAGGCAGGGGCACCAGGGAAAAGGCTATTGGATAATCTAAGCAAGAGATGTCATGACCCAAAAGGGTAGAAATAGAGGGACTTGAGGGACGTTTGGGAGGTGGAAGAAAGGATGGATTGGATGTTAGGAATGAGGGAGGTAGAGGAATGGACATACGAGGCTTAAGAATGGTAGATGGTGGTGCCATGGTTTGCAGACAAGTCCAGTTAGAGACACGTTGAGCGTAAGGGGCCTGCTAGGCATGCAAATGGGATGATACACATTTTGGAGGCATGTACGTGCAGATGGAAGCCACGGGAGGGAATACGACCATCCAAAGTGAGTCTGAAAGTGAGAAGAAGCCTAGGACAAAACCCCAAGAATACCAATACCCTGACATGATTCTTTTGCTTTTAAGTCAGTTGCGTATTCATTCCTACGTACTGTAGTGAACCCTATTAATCTGCACTTGTGAGTCTTTTAAATAAAAACCCCAAGCTCACAGTCTCAGCACCCCACAGCTCTCTCTCAACAGGTGGGTAGTTGAGATTCTCTCTCCCCACAACCCCCATGTTTATTCTAAATTCATTTTTTTTCATTCAGGACACAATTTCAGATAAAGTAAGCATTAATACAAAAAGAAAAAAAAATTACTGGTAACAGAGACTATATTCTTAATAGTTAAGTGTGCTGTAAAAGAAGTTAATAGCACAGTCATCAAAAATAAAATCCACAAAAAACTAGTGAAATATGAATAAAATCTGGAATTTAGTTAAGAGTGATGCACCAGCGTTGACTTCTTAGTTGTACTCTGGTAATGTAAGATGTTAACTTTATGGGCAATAGGTGAGGGGTATATGGGAACTCTCTGTACTATCTTTGAAAGTTTTCTGTAAACCTAAAATTATTCCAAAATTAAAATTTTATTTAAAAAACAAAAATAAGGAACTTCCCTCGTGGTGCAGTGGTTAAGACTCAGCGTTCCCAATGCAGGGGGCTGGGGTTCAACCCCTGGTCAGGGAACTAGATCCCACATGCATGCTGCAACTAAGAGTTCGCATGCCACAACTAAGGCGCCCGCATGCCACAACTAAGGAGCCGGTGAGCCACAACTAAGAAGCCAGAGAGGCGCAACTAAGGAGCCCACCTGCTCAACTAAGACCGGGCACAACCAAATAAATAAATAAATATTTTTTAAATTTAAAAAATAAAAAAATTTAAATGAAACAAAATAATATCCACAACTGTTTCTCTCTCCTGTAAATTTATTATCAAACAAATGTCCAGTGCCCTTCCTACAACTGGCAAGCCATCAAATAAACCACCAATAACTAACTGCAAAACAAGGGAATATACTGGTTTTTAAAAGTGAAAGCATACCAAGCTGCAACTGGGGGTGTACGCAGGAGGAGACATGCACTGCAAAGGGACAGGTGGGACCCCACCACAGCAGCCTCATTCCTGGTGTGTTCACAGCAGTCAGGGCTCTGCCTATATGAACTCTGGGAGTGCACAAGCGCTGACAGGGTTGCCCACGTGCTGAGGTGGGGCTGAAATCTGAGCCGATGAGCCATCTTCCAGCAGCTGTGCTAGCCCCAGATTTACATGCCTCCTGTGGCTTTGTAAGCTCAGTGTCTGCCTGTGGGACATCTGAGCAGATTACTACTGGTGCTCCTGTGGCTGGGACGGGTCTGGCATTAGTGGCTTTGGGCTTTGCCACACTCAGAGGCAGGGCCGGGGTCCAGGTGCTCAGCTCTGGCTGTCCCAGTGCCTGACTTCAGCAGATCTGTACCAATGAATCTGTGCTGGTGGCACTGCAAGCACAGCACCCGAGGGACACCCAGGCTGATTGCTTGCATTCCTATGGTTGAAGAGGGGTTGGGGGCAGTGCCAACAACAGTGAGCCCACACAACGGGTGGCAGGTGACACCACAGAGTGCAACTCTGGATGGACAGTGCCTGTGGAGGAACATTCAGTGGCTCCTCTCCCAGCGGGAGCGCTCGAGTCCTGCCTCCCTTACACTGCAACTCAGAGACAGATCTGGGGGCTTCTACTCCAACAACCGGGGAGCAGACCCTGCCCCCAACAGGGCTGTGACAGCCACAGAGCAAAGAGGAGGCCCTGCTCAACCTCTAGTGCAGGCTCTGGTCACCGCAACACCAGTAACACCCCCTATCAAGGGGATGATGGCCAGCGCACACTGAGGAAAGACATGACAGGCATCCATACTAAAGACAGCCCTCACACCAAAAATATTAGACTCACACGTGCTACACAGGGATGTTCCCACATAAAAACAGTGCTTCACAACCACAGTAGATACCTATTTCTCCTAAACTCACAGAGTCAGAGAAATCTAAGTAAAATGAAGAAGCAGAGGAACCACTCCAAACTGAAAGATCAAGAGAATTCCCTTGAAAGAATAAGCAGTGAAACAGACCTCTCCAGTCTGCCAGATCCTGAGTTCAAAAAGGAGGTAATGAAAACACTGATGGAATTAAGAAAGGCTATTGAGGGCTTCCCTGGCGGCACAGTGGTTAAGAATCCACCTGTCAATGCAGGGGACACAGGTTTGAGCCCTGGTCTGGGAAGATCCCACATGCCGTGGAGCAACTAAGTCCATGTGCCACAACTACTGAGCCTGCACTCTAGAGCCCGCGAGCCACAACTACTGAGCCCAGGTGCCATAACTACTGAAGCCCATGCACCTAGAGCCCAAGCTCCGCAACAAGAGAGGCCACCACAATGAGAAGGCCGTGCACCATAACGAAGAACAGCCCTGCTTATCGCAACTAGAGAAAGCCTGCACACAGCAATGACAACCCAACGCAGCCAAAAATAAATAAATAAATAAATTTATGGGAAAAAAAAAGGCTATTGGTAGAAATGCAGATTACTGTAAAAAGGAACTAGAAACTACAAAGGGGAGCCAATTAAAATTAGAAAACTCATTTGTCAAGATGAAAGCTGAGCTAAAGGCAATAGTTAGCAAACTGAAAAATGCAGAAGAATGAATAAGTGATCTGGAAGATAGAATAATGGAAATCACCCAAATAGAACAGCAGACAGAAAGACAAATGAAAAAAATGAAAACAATATATGAGACCAATGGGATAATATAAAGCACGCCAATCTACACATAATAGGGATCCCAGAAGGAGAAGAAAGAAAAGGGTATCAAAAATGTATTTAAAGAAATTATGGCTGAATACTTCCCAAACCTAAAGAAAGAAACAGATATCCAGGTACAGGAAGCACAGAGGGTCCCAAACAAGATGAACCCAAACAGACCTATACCAAGACATATTATAATTAAAATGGTAAAAGTTAAAGAGAGGATTCTAAAGGCAGCAAGACAAAAACAAAGAGTTAGTTACCAGGGAACCCCCATAAGGTTATCAGCTAATTGCTCTACAGAAACGTTGCAGGCCAGAAGTGAGTGGCAAGATATATTCAAAGGTAAAAGGTAAAAGGCTTTTACCTAAAAGGTAAAAGCCTGCAACCTAGGATACTCTACCCAGCAAGATGATCACTTAGAATACAAAGAGACATAAAGAATTTCTCAGACAAGGAAAAACCAAAAGAACACAACAATACTAAACCTATCCTAAAAGAAATATTGAAAGGTCTTCTCTAAATAGAAAAGAAGCAAGAATCTATAGCAAAGAGAAAAACCACAACTGGAAAGTAAATCACTTAAATAAGCCAGTACACAGATAATAGTAATATAAAAATTTCTTGTGAAAGTGATGATAACTACAATGAACAGCAAAAGGATAAACATGAAGATGTAAAAGAGGACATCAAAATCATAAAATGTCGGGGAGGAGAGTAAGAAAATGTAGATTTTTTTTTTTTAGAATGTGTTTATGCCTATATGACTACCAGTCTAAAGCAAGTAGATATAGTAATGGGTTAACATACTTGAAAAGTAGGGTAACCACAAATCAAAAACATACAATAGATTCACAAAAACCAAAAAGAAGAGAACACAAGCACAAGACAAAAGAAAATCATCAAACCACAAAAGAAAAAAACAATAAGAAAAAGTAAGGAACAAGGAAGAAATACAAAATCAACTGGAAAACAAGGTTTAAAATGGCAATAAATATCTATCAATAATCACCTTAAGTGTTAATGGATTAAATGCTCTAATCAAAAGACAGAGAGTGGTAGTTAGATAATAAAACAAGAGCCTACAATATGCTCCTACAAGAGATCCACTTCAGGGTGAAGGACACAGATTAAAAGTGAGGGGATGGAAAGAGATATTTCATGCAAATGGAAATGACAAAAAAGCGAGGGTAGCAATACTCATATCAGACAAAATATACTTTAAAACAAAACCCATAAAGATAAAAAGGCCACTATAAAAATGATAAAAGGATCAATATGAGATGAAAATATTATACCCATTAACATATATGCACCCAATATAGGAGCACCTAAATACATAAAACAAATACTAACAGACATAAAGGGAGAAATTGACAGGAATACAATATTAGTAGGAGACTTTAACACCCCACTGACACCAATGAAGGGATCTTCCAGACAGAAAATCAATAAGGCAACAGAGATCCTAAATGACACAATAGAACAGTTAGACTTAATTGATATTTTCAGGACAGTACATCCAAAAAAACCAGAGTGTACATTCTTTTCAAGTGGTTGCACAGCACTGTGAATATACTTAATGCCACTGAATTGTACACTTAATAGTTAAAATGATAACTTTTATGCTATGTATATTTACCACAATTTAAAAATAGCCCCCAAAATGTTTGATAGCTATAATGAGTATGTTAAAGCAGAAAGAAAAATTGACATGGCTAAAAATAAGTAAATAAAACTAAAAAAAAGTAAAAGTAGAAGCATAATACAAACTCTCCTAAATAAATACAAACAACAATGATACCATTACAGACAACTATACTTTGCTTTGCTTTATCAACAGTTTTTATTATGCAGATAAGAGCCTTAAGAGAGGGTGCCACTTCTCCTACATAAAACTTGTAATCATGCAGGGTAGGGGACTTCCCTCATGGTCCAGTGGTTGGGACTTTGCTTTCCAGTGCAGGGCGTGCTGGTTCAATCCCTGGTCGGGGAGCTAGGATCTCACATGCCTCGAGGCCAAAACACCAAAACATAAAACAGAAGCAATATCGTAACAAATTCAATAAAGACTTTAAAAATGGTCCACATCAAAAAAAAAATCTTAAAAAAAAAATCATGCAGGGTAAAGGTATGTAAGTACTACTTTCAATTATGTAGGTGGATCAGACTGTCAAATGCTCTTATTTGGGGAAGCACAGCTAATGCATTAACTGAGACATTATTTATTGTACCTCAAATATTCATAAAAACTATCAAGCAATGCAAATATAAATCTAGGGACTATTAATGGGTCATTCTTATTTCAAGAACCCAACTGACACATAAATAGATCATGATAGACCCTATGTTGGGCTATTTCATTTCACAACCTCTTATTAAGCATTTACTAAGTATCAAATTATAGAGGATTTGAGCATTATGTTGAGCAGTTTGGACTTCATAGGTATGAGAAAAGAAGGCATCAGAGTGCTGGGAGATGAGACATAGTGTGGTAGTGACAGGATCTCATCTATGTCTTCAAAGAGAGAACACTGGGAGCAGAATTAGTGCAGAGACTGGCCTCATGAGCCTCCTAAATGGGGGCTTTTACGTTAACTTGGATGAGAAAAGATTAGTGCCTGAAATTGGAAAGCGGTAGTGGGGATGGAGAGAAAGGGATTAATTGGAAAGATATTTAGAAGTCAATTTGGAAATTGAGAAATAATTCCGAGGTTATTATCTGGGAGGATTGGGTAGACATTTTTGATCTCAGGAGGTGTCTCTAAAGATATTAATTATTTCTCAGCCTCTATTTGTGGTACTCCCCTAGAAATACCATGGAAGTGCTAAGCCCTCATTAGTGGCTTATTTTGGAATTTTAGCTATTTCTTCATTGAACAGCCCTGTCAAGAAGTTAATGATCTGTAAAACTCTTAACTGAACCGGGAAGAGGTCTTTAAATTAATTCTTTAAATCAAAGATCCTTTTATTGGATTTTCTATATTCTGATTTGCTTCTCTAAATGAATTGTACCTATTTTTCAGTGTGTGTTTTCTATTCCCTGAACTGTGAGGAAAATTTCATTAGTCTTTAATATTATCAAATGGAAACTCAACCTGTTGGTTTTCTAAGCATCAACATACCATAGACGTTTAAAGCTCTAGTAAAGCTAAATCATCAGCTGTCATGAAGACTCTATTCTTGTATAGAAGTATAGAAGTATATACTATATAGTAGCATAGAAGATGATATTTCTTCTATACTACTATTACTGCTACTACTACTAATAATGCTACTATTACTCTTATCATAACTACTACTATCATCACCACCACTACTAAAACTGGCTTACTTTAACAGCTTTTATGTACCAGAAACTGTTCCATGTCTTTTCCGTGTATTAATTCATTAGTAAGTCAGCTTAATTAGTAAGCTGACTTACTAATATTCACAACAGCACTCTGAGGAGAGTATCGCTATTTCCCCTATTTGATTAATAAGAAGATTGAGGCACAGGGTAGAGAAATAACTAGCCCAAGGTCACATAGTTATTAAGGGGCAATACTGTTGGAGACTATTGCTTAGGTGGTCACCAATAAACCACACCTCCGGGGATTCCTGCCCTGGTGGAATGCCCTCTAGCACTGAGGCCAAGCTTGGTCACATGACTTGCTCTCAACAATGAGGCATTAGCATGTGTTAGCAAGCAAGGTCTTATAAGTTGCTTGCACATTGGTGTTTGCTCAGCTGGTACACTTCCTTTGGGGACCCAGCTGCCATGTGCTGAAAAACCCAGCCACTTGGAGGACGCTAGAGGCCCTCCAGTCCCAGCCAACAGCCTGAACCAACTGCCAGCCATGTGAGGGAGTCATCCCAGCCACTAGAGTCCCAGCCACCACAGTCCCAGCCACCATCTGACTGTAACTACAGGAAAGACTCCAATCAAGACCAGCAGAACTGCCCATGTGAGTCCAAGCAACCCACGGAATCGTGAGAGATAATAAAAATGGTTGTTGTTTTAAGCTACTAAATTTTAGGGTGACTTATTATACAGAAATAGAAAAACAAAACAAAACCCAATCAAGTTTGGCTCCAAATCTGTGCTCTTAACCACTCTGCTATCCTGAGCTGAAGTTACCTTCCTAAATAATCATTTAAAATATACAAATATATATAAATAATCACTTAAAATATATAAATATATATTTAAATATATATAAAATACATATATATTATATGTAAATAACTTAATTAGTATTTATTTACTGTATACTTATCATAACTACTTATTTTAAATTTATATTTAAAAAATTTGTCTTTTCTGTGTGGTATACTATATTACTTATTATAAATTTCTACTGTAAATCCAAAATGTAACCTGGGAATTAAAACTAACAAACTTCCTATCCACTGCCAAGCACATTCAGTTTAACCACAAGAACCAATCTGCAGAAAGGATTACATCTCTTTCACTAACTCTGCTAAGAATTTATAACAATAATATTCATTCACTTACTCAATCATTCAACAAATAGTTAACATTTATTGCACAAATACTATCTGCTGGTAACCACGCTAAGCAGTCTACATACATTTGCTCCTCACAGCCACGAGGCTGTCCAAGAACTGGGGATGTACCAGGAACTATGCCTGAGGTCACAGCTGGTAAGTGGCAGAGCCTGGGTCAAGGCTCAAGTCCGTCTAACTTTAGAGTCCAAGCTTTTCCCTCACATGCTGCTGCACTCGATGCTGCCATAAAGGCATTGTAAATTATGACAGCTAAGAATCTGACTGAAAGCATCACTGAATACCTAGTCTCATTAAAAAGCATTCAGGACTTCTCTGGCAGTCCAATGGTTAAGACTCCATGCTTCCATTGCAGGGGGCTCACAGGTTCCATCCCTGGTTGGGGAAGATCCCGCATGCCACGCAGCATGGCCAAGGGGAAAAAAAAAAAAAAGCATTCCAAGTGCCTATTCCTAGTTTTCACTTAAACTGATATAGTCTACAATTTAAGATGTCTATAGATTATTTTCAAATTAATATACAAACACAAATTAGTGTTTGATGCATAAAACACTTTTTCATGGATAACAGTTTACCCACACGTTAATTTACAAAGATTTTAAGACTTTGCTTAGCTAAAGTCAGTGCTTAAATTATTAGCTCAATCTTCTACTCTTTAGGTAACTGACCAACCTGGACTACCCCAGTCTAGTTAGATGCAATCTTAACTGTCATGCAATGTATCACAGTGAATTCTAATGTTCTAGTCACCAATCTACTTCCTAATTCTCTCCCACTCATACTGGACTGAGAAGACTTTGAGAACAAGAAATATATGTTTTTAAATCTATGTTGTTGCAGCATCTTTGGCAAAAGAATAAATCCTAGGGTAGAAGGAGGCCTCCCTCCAACTTTTCTCCTTCCTCTCCCAGCAGCCACCCACTTGGGCTGCCCTTCCACTGGCCAGTGGCTGAGAAAATCTGTTCACCCTACTGAGAAATAACAGTAATAACATAACTTTAAGTTATAATGAACAAAGTTTTCATTATTTTAAGTCATTTTTTTCTTTCCATTTCGAAAGACTTTTAACTTACATGGTATGGGTTTAAGACTCAGAAAATGATATAAAAAGAAAGGAAAATTCCTAACACAAGGGCTACTGTATGATCCTCTGTATTATTTAGATAATTAAAATCCAAAACATATCCTGGGAAGGAAAACATCTTAAGGTAGAGGTAGAAATAGTGATGTCTGAACTGAATTTTGAAGGACAAGAATGAGTTAATTGTATGAGTAGATGTTTACAAGTCCTTCCACCATTAATGGTAGAAGAACAAGGGTTAAGAAGTCTAAGTGAAGAGATTTCTTGTCTATGGCAAATCATATATTGTCAAAAGAACCTTTTAAGGATCATTTCATTGTCATCAGAGTAAACTAATCACAGCAAATGTTAAACATTAATTTTCTTAAATACCAAGTTAAATATTCAAACATAAATGGAAGGTGCCACATGAGTATGTCTTTGATAAACATGGAAATTTGGAATCAGGTAAATCAGAATACTCTGAATTATCACAATAAAGCAAGGCTTGAGGAGTCTTCTAAGAAGGATCAAAAGACTCCAAGAGGGGTTTCCCTGGTGGCACAGTGGTTGAGAGTCCGCCTGCCGATGCAGGGGACACGGGTTCGTGCCCCGATCCGGGAAGATCCCACATGCCGCGGAGCGGCTGGGTCCGTGAGCCATGGCCGCTGAGCCTGCACATCCGGAGCCTGTGCTCCGCAACGGGAGAGGCCACAGCAGTGAGAGGCCCGTGTACCGCAAAAAAAAAAAAAAAGACTCCGAGAAATATTAGGCTTTTACAACGTGATTATGCAGAATGTTACTAAGTTGTGTAATAACAAGTCATAATAATATGGTCCAATTGCAATTATATAAGGATTGCCCTTAACAAGCAACTTTTCCAAGGCAGATCTTCTACCTATAAGCTAAATACAAGGTGAACAAGAACAAATGAACATAAACATAAAAATCAGGAAGAGTTTAAGGAAATCATCCAACTTAGAATAAATATGCATTTAATTTGCTTCCAGATTCCCTTATACCTGAGTGGTTTTAATCACCACAATGAAAATTAATAAATGATTTGTCAGTGCTTTAGGAGACAGTATAGTCTCCATCTGGTATACCCAAGGCTTGTGAAAACATTTTCCAGCACTACCCAGTGACAGAAAACATTGGTAAGGTAAGCTCTTACAGCTGAAATGCAGCAGTTGATTGCCAGTGGAAGCTACAGGAAAGGATGATTAATATAAACAGGTTTTTGCCCATGCTTCACAGCAACATTACATAAAGCAGTGCTATTTCAGGAGACTTTTATATTTTAATTTCCAAGAGTCCATAGGGTAATGGATTTTTTTTCTTCATCTTGTTTGATCTTTGATATTTAAGACCAACTTCTGTGTTTTGTTTATTTTTTCTTTGCATTGGAAAAAGAACATAAAGTGAGTGACAACACATAATCAGGGCTAATTGGTACTTTTCAGAGAAAAAAAGAAGACACCTTTTATGATGAGCCAAATGCAAACATTTTACAAATAGGGTATCTTGCACCAAATAATCATGTCAGTAAAAAAAAGTGGTTATGTTGCATGCATGGAAGTATTTGTTAGTTTCAGATTTAATCACAGCAAGTGGTTTTAATTTATATTTCCCTAAAATTTGGCTATTATACAAAGCAAGAACTTTAAAGGACTAAATGATTGTCTTTTCCCTGAAGGAAAGAAACTGAAAGTTGATTTCAAACTGCAAGGAGTAATAGAGACAAAGCATTTTAAATAAAAATAAATAAAGGGGGGTAAGTAAACCATCCGATGGCCAGCTTGTTTCATACAAGATGATTTCGTTTCCTTTTTAAAAAAAATCTTACTATTTTTGCACTCGATAAAAAGATCAGGATGATGCAAGCTAAGTATTCCTCCTTAAAATATTATCAAATATGTAGGGGTCTTCTTGTTGCATTTTTGGTTAAGATCTGTGTTGTCGAAACAGGTGATGACAGCAGTACTATTTTGTGTTATTTTAGCCGTCACTAGCCTTCCTAGTATTTTTCACCACTCCCACTCGCTGGCAGTATATCATGGCACAGTTTCAACAGAATTCTACTCTGAGCTGTAAGCTAACTGGGAAATGTCAACATGTAAAGCCATGTCTAGAATTAACCTGTCTTTAACAGGGGCAAACTCCCACATACTTTCTTCTCTCTCAAAACTTAATTACAGCAGAAGTACAGCAAAAAGGAGTGGAGAGAGTTGGATGAGGAGAGGCTAGAGACAACTCTACAACCAAAAGGTAAAATAATCATGCAAAATCCACCATGAACATTTAACTATGGAACTGGAAAACAATACTGTTTGTCTTGTCAGGGAACAAACTCTTCTAATTAAGAACCACATGGCCATCTGAGTGAGAGTCGCGATCCCTCCAAAGTGAAAGGATCATGCCCTTCAGCTTATTGTGATGCATGCCACGTCCCTTCCTCTGTGGAACATCTGACTCTAATTGAACAGCTATTGAGGTTCCTGCTGTGACATCCTAGAGGCATCATCACACTTTGAGGCATCAGCCTTGGCCGTGATCTGCCCCATGTCCCCTTTAATGACAAGAGGTCAACATTCTAACCTCAGCCAAGTTACGCACTATCTGATGGCTTCTCTTAGCACTGCTCCATGCCTGTTGACCTTGAAAAATGACCAGCAACCACAGGACAAATCGGCCAAGCCCCTGAAGGTCATGGCCCCCATGTAACCTAATCAGCATCTCTAAATAATTTGTCAGAGTCAAGTTGAGAGGCATACACTGGAGGGACATTGCTGCCCACATACCTGAAACCTTTCTCAGATAAGTGGATCCATAAGGATTTATGTGGAAAGACCATGGAAACAAAAAAGAAATGTTCAAAACTTTTGGTAAGATTTGAGAAAACAAAGAAGTAAAAGTTGATTTTCAGATTTTAAAAAAAATTGATTAAAGCATTTCTTGGATTCTCAACAATATGAGAAAATTTCACTGAGAAAAGAACAGAGATCTAAAGATCTGGACTGTCTTCAATACAAGTGGCCTCTGACCATGCTAATAGCATCCTGGGGGTCATAAAATGACATGAAAAAGAGCTCAGATGTTGTCTGTTGAGGAGCTCACTTCTCATTTGGGCTATTTATCCTGTGTTCCCTCAAAAATTAATTTGTTTTATACCACACTGTCAAGGAGAATAAATATAAATATTTCTCATTCTCTCTTGCGCATATATAGTCCAGAGCTACTCATACTGTTCCAGCACAAAACAAAACAAAACACAATGTATTTCCAACCTAGTTTTGATTGAGGTTTCATTTAAATCCACTTTTTAACAACTGTGGATAATGTGAATATGCTGGTGGGGTCTACTGAAACGTCAAAAAAGATGCTATCTAATTGTAGGCCACAGGGTGTAAATTGTTGATTTTGTTTCAATAGTACAGATTTAAAGTTAAATTAATTTAGAAAAAATGGACATGGTCCCTGACAGAATTATAGGAATTATTAAAGTAATTAGCTTATAACTACTGCCTTCGAACTGTTGACTTTCAGATCTGTATTATCTAGATTGGATCTCTCTAAGGCCCAGACCCGACTTTTGAATTGTTTCCTGGGCAGCTCCACCTAGATGTCTCAGGAGTCCCTGAATCTCCATGTGACCAGAACACATCTCTCAGCTCTCTTCCCAGCCCACCATCAACCTGCTCCTCCTTTGGCTTTTTCCACACACTCTACATGCAATAACTCAAATCAGAAACTGGACTTCATCCTAGATGCCTTTACCCCTCACTTCCAAGCA
This sequence comes from Globicephala melas, assembly GCF_963455315.2. NCBI lineage: Eukaryota > Metazoa > Chordata > Mammalia > Artiodactyla > Delphinidae > Globicephala > Globicephala melas. Next base: position 115,939,550 of record NC_083315.2, read on the forward strand.
GTCTCTAAATCCTGGTATTTATAACGCCTTGACTTCTCTCAAATCTCTTCCCCTCTCTCCATTTCTACTATCCTTATCAAATGTCAGGCCTTCATTATTCCTTGACTGGACTTTTTTGTTTTTGTTTTTGTTTTTTTGGCTGCATTGGGTCTTCGTTGCTGCACGTGGGCTTTCTCTAGTTGCGGCAGGTGGGGGCTACACTTCATTGAGGTGCGTGGGCTTCTCATTATGGTGGCTTCTCTTGTTGCAGTGTGCAGGCTCTAGGGCATAAGGGCTTCAGCAGTTGTGGCGTGTGGGCTCAGTAGTTGTGGTGCACAGGCTTAGTTGCTCTGTGGCATGTGGGATCTTCCTGGACCAGAGCTCAAACCCGTGTCCCCTGCATTGGCAGGCAGATTCTTAACCACTCTGCCACCAGGGAAGTCTCTTGACTGGACTTTAACAATATCCTCTACTATGGTTCTTTCTGCTTCAAGTTTCTCTTCACTCTTCATGCATCTCTAATATTACTACTCCATTACCTCAGTGGTTACCCACCACCCCCACAGGACAAAGACTCATCCAAACGCCATCTCTTCATCCAGGACTTCACCTATAACCTTCAATTCTCTCTCCTCGGTGGGCCTGCTGTTTTCTGGCCCTAGAAAAGTAACTGCAGGTCCTGTTTGACCCTGGCCCTCTGGACACCAGGGGTTAGAATGCCCTGAGTTCCTTGTCTGCCTTCTGAATGCCACTTGGGCACCTCCAAACAGAGTGAAGTCCCTTTTCCACCGTTCCATGTTTATACCTTGTTTCTTATAATTTTATACATATCTATTCCCTTTCCCACCAAACTGTAAGCTCCTCAAAAAACAGAATCCATGTGCTGTCCATATTTCTGTCTTAGCATCTATCACAATGCGTGGTGCACAGGAGGAAACTTAATAATGTTGAGTAGATAAATAAATGAACCAGTCAAGCACTGAAAGATGCTTCAACTCTTAGATTCAAAGCTACATAAATAAGGCAGAAAATATAGAGACAAACTGATGGCATCTACAGTTTGAATAGTTCCTAATCAAACATTAGTGAAATATTATTTATAAGGAAGAAAGTTAAGTCCCTGAGAAACATAATGCTAATTATATAAAAATCCAGGAGGTGCCTTGCATTTGTATTATAACATTAGTAGAAAAGAGTAAAAACACTTACAGATAAAGGTGAAATTTCAGAAAATCTGAATTTTATTTTCAGTCAGTTACAACCTAAGGGCAAATTAAATGTTCTCATCTGAAAAACCAAAAATGACATCATAATCCTATTCCTTTTTACCAGTTCATGATTATACAGTGTTATCAGAGTCTGAGGTGTGTGGTTTAGCATCACTTTTTTTGTATGAATATCTACAGTGATCAAGGCACTAGACCTTGGGGAAGAGACAAAGACTTCTTAAGTGACTGTGATGCAGAAGTACACTCTCTAAAAAGGAATATAAAATGGAAAGCCCCATAAGTTCCTTAGCTCAGGCCAGCTTTCTTATTGCATAAGATTTACTATAAAGATTGAGCTGAAAAGTTGCAAAAAATCTTAACATCAGTATAGCAGATGTTAGACATACTTTGAGCTCCAGATGTCCACAAATAGCCTTGCTACACTGAGTCAGACCCATGGGTCACCCATCCCAGAATCACATGTCTTTATAGAGATCAAGGGATGATTGTGGGATGCCATGATTTTCCACCAAAATGCCAAACTCAACATGATAAGCAAGTATTTCTCAAACATCCTCAGTTTCCTAAATAACTTATTGAAAAGCTATCATCCTCAAGTTGATTTAAATCTTTCCTGAAAAACAAAATTTACTACAGACTCCCGATCTGGACCTAGGGAATTGGCTGGACTTGAATCAGAACTGTTCTCAGAATTGCAGGATGAGAAAGTCCAACACAGAGGGCTTTAAAGGGATTTCACCAAGGGCAGGGAAATACTGTCCACAATAACTGTGTAAATCTAGAGCCATTTTTAGAAGTTGCCTTCAATTTAATGTAAATTTCATGTTTTCTCATTGTAAATGATCAGAAACCAACACAACTGTAAATGTAGAAAAAAATGCAGAAGCTATAACTTTGTCACACATCTTTATTACCTTTAAAAATAACTAATGAAAAACATTCACACACACACACACACACAAAAATCAAATGGGGGGAAAAAAGAGAGAAGCTGTAAAAGGAAAAGCCCAAAAGATCCTTTTAAGTGTAAGGCACATAAATTTTTCTTTCTCTCTTTTTTTTAACAGCCCTCCTCTGTGGGAACAAAAAAAAAAAACGTTTTATGTGATCAGTCAGAACTTCTAGATAGTAACTAAAACAGAGAGAAACAGACACCCAAAAGAGTTAGGTCCAACCTTGGAGACCAAAACAGAGTTCATGTTCTTCCCATCACTCCTAGAAATATTCACCTCAAAAAGATAAATAAGATAAATTTATTCTTATAACCTCAGATGCTAAAGTCCTCTCTAAATCTTCTGAAACCAAAATTCTTTACCAAATCCACTTTAGCATCAGATATGATACTTTATTTTAAACTGCTTCACAATGAGATTTAAACAGCTATTTCCATGCTGGGAATTAGGAAATTGCTTATTAGGTTATATCTTCATTAGGTTTGTTTATCCATGTTTGAACATGATTTGTTTATGGAATCATCTTTTTGGGTAAAAACTCCTAATCCATCTTTAAAAGCACTGAATTATTTCTAAGTACAGTTTAATCTTTGTATGAATACTTGCTAAGAGGTATAGCAAATTGATGTTGGTATAACATATGACTCTAGAATTAGGACTTCATAATGGCATTTCCTATGTCCAAAGAAATTTCTCTATCTCCTGAAATGAAAAAGTTTCTCCTTGATATTCCTTTCATGGAATGGGAGAAATATGTGTGTGTATGTGTATGTATATATATCAGCCCAAAGACTTGAAATGTCCAAGGGCTGAATTTTTGGTAATTATTCAGGAGAACAGATAGTAGGAAGTTTGATTGAATCAGAGATATACACTCACTTGATTTGCAATCAAAATGTTTCCTTAATAAAGACCACAGACCACATTATTATATCACATACTTAACACGAAGACAAATAATGGTGATGAATGAAAGTAAAGATCTTGCCAATGAATTTCATTCTCTGTAAGTGAAATTACACAACCATAAAAAGCTCTTATTCTGTATAGATGTCCTGAAGATATTTTGTTTTGTCAGTTCTCCAACCTTTTCTTTTCTGATTACTAATTTCACCTCTGGAAATCAGTCAAATAAATAAAAACAAACACACAAAATGTAGCTGAAGAGGCAAGTTTTGAAGTTTTTCTGCATTGGGCAAGTAAACCAGTTAACCTTTCTTCTAGATACTGTGTTAATCTTAAGAACTTTTTCTCCTACTTACATTTATGGAAGGGCAAAATGTTCTTTAAACAATATATCTATCCTCTTACAGAGACACATGTGTGAAAAAACTATTGATTCAGGTAAAATAATTCTTGGTATTAATTACAGTTTTATTTCCATAGAAAATTTAGAATTATAAAACAGGCTCCTGTTAAAATTCTGTGTTCACACACAGGTGGTAGGAATGTAATATAATTTTTTAAAATATGGATTTAAGTCAGTTTAACTATGTTTATATTTACATCATTTTAAAATCATGGCAGGTTAAATATTCTTTATAATCAGGACAGCTACCCTAACAGAATCTCTAAACAAACTAATGTAAATATTATTTGAGAGGCTCCACATGCTGAGAAGGTATCATGCGTCTTAAAAAAAATTGGGCCATTCCCAAGTAGAGACTTTCCATCATACCTCCTTTAAGTGCCCCTGGAAGAAGTGTCACGAGAGAAAGAAGACAAACGTGTTTTATGTAGTAATGCTACACTGAATGAAAATTTTAATATTTTTACTTCCATTTTTGCAGTCTAGGTTTCACAGATAATTATAGTAGATTAAAGTTACAAAAACAGAAAAGGAAAAGCCCTAGCGATTCCATAGATCTCATGGGAAATGTTATGGCACTTAACCAAAAAGGAATTCTAAAATTAACCAAAGTTAATTCACTCATTTTTGTTCAATAAATATTGGTCACATACTACCTGTGTATTAGGAAAACAAATTACATTGATAATTACTGATTCATGATTTACAATCAATCATATGGGAAAGTGGATCTGTTTGCTTTCAACTGTTGCATAAAACAACTTTTAGATTTTTAGGTCTAATGCATTCTTAAAAATTGAGTCCTCCTTTAAGATTGTTTAGATACTAACAAACAAGCTAGAAATTTTAGCCCAGTAAACTTTGCCCTAGACTGACAGTGAATTGTCCTTGTTTCTATGTGAAATTCACCAAGTCATAACTGGTGAATTTGTACCATATCTGTACCATACTCAAAGGAGATAACAGTGGTACCAATGATTTTTCCATTAAAGAGGATGATATTTCATTTGTTCATTCAATGAACATACATTGAGCACTTTTTACATGCAAGGCATATACTGGGTTCTAAAGATACAAAAATGGAGTCCTTTACGCTCAGTGAAATGACAATATAATAGAAAAAATTACAGTATGCTTATGGAAATTGACAAGCTAATTCTTCTCATTAAAATGCAAAATTTACAAGGAAATGCAAAAGCTAAGATTAGTTAAGTCTATCGTGATAAGGCACAAAGTTAGAGGGCTTACACTACCACATATCAAGATGCGTGATAAAGCTATAGTAAGATAATGTGATATTGGCATACAAAAAACAAATATATCAATGGAATAGAATTTTAAAATCCACACGTAAATCTATGCATATAGGATCACAGGATTTATAGCTAATGCACCACTGAAGAACTATAAGGAAAGGAAGGTCTTTTCAATAAATGGTACTAGCACAACTGGATATCCATATAGGAAAAAAAAGAAATCTTGACTCTTATACCACATTATATACAAAAATCAACACCAGATGGATTGTACATCTAAACATCAAAAGTAAAACAATAAAACTTTAAAGAAAAAACATAGCATATAATTTTCAGATATTTGGGTTGGACAAAGATTTATTAAATAGGTTACAGAAAGTGCTATATAAAAGAAAAAATAAATTAGGTTACATTAATTAAAAATAAATTTTCACCAAAGAATAATTACAAGAGTGAAAAGGAAAGCCACAGGGTGGGGGAAGATATTTGCAATATGTATATCAACAAATGACTTTTATCCTGAACATGTAAATGACTCTCACAAATCAATAAGAGAAAAGGGGTACAAGTATTAAAGTCATTTCATATAAGTAAATATAAGAAAAAGTTCTCCAATGAATTAGCTATCATGAAAATGCAAATTAGACCCACAATGCAATATCACAGTACACCCATCAGAATGGCTGAAATGAACAAACACACACACACACACACATTACTAAGTGTCATTGAGAATGTGGAACAACTAAACTTCCATATATTGCTAGATTATAAAGTGATAAAATTAGTTTGGAAAACTTACAGGATCTCCTATAGTCCACTCTTGCCACTATTATTCAACATAGTTTTGGAAGTCCTAGCCACAGCAATCAAGGAAGAAAAATAAATAAAAGGAATCCAAATTGGAAAAGAAGTACAACTGCCAGTTTGCAGATGACATGATACTATACACAGAAAATCGATGCCACCAGAAAATGAGAACTCATCAATGAATTTGGTAAAGTTGTAGTATATAAAAGTAATACACAGAAATCTCTTGCATTCCTATACACTAACAAGGAAAGATCAGAAAGAGAAATTAAGGAAACAATCCCATTTACCACTGCAACAAAAAGACTAAAATACCTAGGAATAAACCTACCTAAGGAGGCAAAAGACCCATACTCAGAAAACTATAAGATACTGATGAAAGAAATCAAAGACAACAAACACAGATGGAGAGATATACCATGTCCTAGGACTACAAGAATCAATATTGTGAAAATGACTATACTACCCAAAGCAATCTACAGATTGAATGCAATCCCTATCAAACTACCAATGGCATTTTTCACAGAATTAGAACAAAAAATTTTACAATTTGTATGGAAACACAAAAGACCATAAATAGCCACAGCAATGTTAAGAAAGAAAAACGGAGCTGGAGGAATCGGGCTAGATGACTTCAGACTATACTACAAAGCTACAGTAATCAAGACAGTATGGTACTGGCACAAAAACAGAAATATAGATCAGTGGAACAGGATAGAAAGCCAGAGATAAACCTATGCTCATAAGGTCACCAAATCTATGACAAAGGAGGCAGGACTATACCATGGAGAAAAGACAGTCTATTCAATGTGTGGTGCTGGGAAAAGCGGACAGCTACATGTAAAAGAATGAAATTAGAACACTCCCTAACACCATACACAGGAATAAATTCAAAATGGACTAAAGACTTAAATTTAGGCCAGACACTATAAAACTCTCAGAGGAAAACATAGGCAGAACACTCTGACATAAATCACAGGAAGATCTTTTTTGACCCATCTCCTAGAATAATGAAAATAAAAACAAAAATAAACAAATGGGACCTAATTAAACTTAAAAGTTTTTGCACAACAAAGGAAACCAGAAACAAGATGAAAAGACAATCCTCAGAATGAGAGAAAATATTTACAAATGAAGCAACTGATGAGGGATTAATCTCCAAAATATACAAACAGCTCATGGAGCTCAATATTAAAAATTCAAACAACCCAATCAAAAAAATGGGTGGAAGACCTAAATAGACATTTCTCTAAAGAAGACATACAGATGGCCAAAAATCATATGAAAAGATGGTCAACATCACTAATTATTAGAGAAATGCAAATCAAAACTACAATGAGGTATCACCTCCTACCAGTCAGGATTCTCATCACCAAAAAAAATCTACAACCAATAAATGCTGGAGAGGGTGTGGAGAAAAGGGAACCCTACTGCACTGTTGGTGGGAATGTAAATTGGTACAGCCATACTGGAGAATGGTATGGAGGTTCCTTAAAAAACTAAAAATAGAACTGCCATATGACCCAGCAATCCCACTACTGGGCATATACCCTGAGAAAACCATAATTCAAAAAGATGCACCCCAATGTTCATTGCAGCACTATTTACAATAGCCAGGACATGGAAGCAACCTAAATGTCCATCAACAGAGGACTGGATAAAGAAGATGTGGTACATACATACAATGGAATATTACTCATCCATAAAAAGGAACGAAATAGTGCCATTTGCAGAGATGTGGATGGACCTAGAGACTATCAGAGTGAAGTAAGTCAGAAAGAGAAAAACAAATGTCATATAATATTGCTTATATGTGGAATCTAGAAAAATGGTATAGATGAACTTATTCACAAAGCAGAAATAGAGACACAGATGCAGAGAACAAACATATGGATACCAAAGTGGGAAAGCGGGGGTGGGATGAATTGGGATACTGGGATTGACATATATACACTACTATATATAAAATAGATAACTAATAAGAACCTACTGTATAGCACAGGGAACTGTACTCAGTGCTCTGTGGTGACCTAAATGGGAAGGAAATCCAAAAAAGAGGGGATATATGTATATGTATAGCTGATTCACTTTGCTGTACAGTAGAAACTAACACAATATTGTAAAGCAACTATACTCCAATAAAAATGAATAATAAAAAAAGAATGGCTAAAATGAATGAACACACAAACACACACACACACTTATACACACACACAAACATTACCAAGTGTCATTGAGGATGTGGAACAACTGAAACTCCCATATATTACTGGACTATAAATTGGTAAAATTAGTTTGGAAAACTGACAGGATCTGCTATAGTCAAATATGCACATACCTTATGACACAACAGTTCCATTCTAGGAATATTTCCAACAGAAAGATATATATTCACTACAAGATATATATAAGAATGTTCATAAATATATCAATAGTATCTTCAAATTAGATCATTAGGAGTAAAACAAATAAATTATTTTACTGTAATACTATACTGCAGTTAAAGTGAATGAACTATAGCTACATAAAACAAAATGGATAAATCTTCTAAATATATTCAATTAAAGAATACAGACACACACATACTGTATGATTCCACTTCAGTAAAGTTCAAAAGAAGGCAAAACTAATCTAGGGTGGTATTTTTCGGGAATAGTGGTTACCCTTCCTTGGAAGAAAGTAATATCTTGAAGGGGAAAAAAGGGGACGTCTTGGGTGCTGATTATGTTCTGTGATGTTAGTTTAGATAGGTGTACTCACTTTGTGAAAATTCTGTTAGGTTGAACATTTATTGATTTGTGCACTTTTTGTATGTATGCTATACTTTAAAAGTCACTTTAAAAATTGCAGTATGAAAACTTTCAATTCTGGCTGTGATTTTGTCTCCCACTGTAAACAAAGGAACTTGCTCTCCCACGAAAAAACAACAAGAAAACTGGACAAAATACGAAGCAGCTATTTTCAGAAAATGGATAAGCAGCAGTGAGGGCTGTTTTCCCTAAAAGAAGGGAAACAAATGAAATTATCTCTGTGATCGCCTCTGCATTCCTCCTGGAAATAATTTCTAGACTGCAGTGCAGGAAAGGGCAGTCCAACCAAAGTACAGTGGTCTGTTCAATTAGGAGACAGATTAGAACTCAGGAAGGCCAAGGCACTCTAATTTGGAAGACAGAATACAGAGAAGAATCAGCTATGCAGAGAAGGAGCTCCAGAAATCTTCATGAGGGTGTCTTGGTTTTTTGCTAAATGTAGGATGCACATGTGTATAATAAAATTCTACAAGACCAAGTGAACAACTATGAGGGAATTGGAGCTAAAATATTCTCAGAGCTCACATAGGGCTGGAAGACATTCACACGTTTTAAACAGCCAGAGTAGAGAGATACCATTGAAAACATGGAACATTCAGTAGAGACTCCAGAACGGTCACAACTTTGTAGCAGGGCTAAAGTAGTGGTAAAATAAGAGATACTCTAGATCCATCCTAAATAACTTAAAAACAAGCTTTGAAAGAATCACCGTGATCCAAAAGTAACTTAACTACTTGAAAGAGAAACTAAAAACACTTTAAAGTGGAACAGTGAAATACAGACATTCAACAATGTAACATTTACAATGTCCAATGTCCCATCAAAAATAACAAAGATGCTGGAAAACGTGACCCATATCCAGGAGAAAAATCAATCCACAGAAACAGACACAGAAATGACAGAGATAATGAAATTAGCAAAGATTTTAAAGCAGCTATAGCAAATATATCAAGAGTTTAAAGGAAAACTATAAATTGTATATTTAATAAGCACAAAAAATCTCAAGTAGAATAAAGAAAAAGAAAACCATTCAAAGCCAAATTATACTCAAATTGCTGTAAAGTAATGATAAAGAGAAAATCTTAATTTCAGCAACCATAAAAAGATATTATGTACAGAACAAAGATAAAAAATGACAGTGGAATTATTATCTGAAAATTATTAGACAAACATTTTTAAAGTAATTATAGAAGAAAATGGACTTCGGCAGGGAATCCTACTAGGCTCCCATATCAGGACCCGCACCTGCAAAAGCCCCCTCCAGCCCATGGATCCTGGGGGTGTAGGAGGGAGGCCTGTGGAGAGCAAGAGAGGCAGGCGGGAGGGGTCCTCCAGGACCAGGGGAGTGGGAGAGAAGCAGAGGGTGTTTTCCCCACCCACTTGGGCCCAGGAAGCCTGATGCGCTCCCAGGTGGGGTCCCCCGCCCTGTGAGACCAGAGGCACAAGGCACAGCTGGGCCCCTTCTGTTCCTGTTGAGCCTAAGCCCAACCCTCCATGCCCCCCCTCCCCCACCAGGGCCTTTTCCAGCCTTGTGGGTCCTAAGAATAGGCTCCGCCCTCCACAGCCAAGGCCTTTCCCATCTTTTTTTTTTTTTTTCTTCTTCTTCTCTTTTGTACTACTGTGGTTCTCTTTTACCTTCCGGTTCTTGTTTCATCTATATTTTTACTTTTATACTTTTTCTAACATATCTGTTAGTTTCCTAATGTAATTTTATTTTTTACTCTTTGCTATTATTCTCCTTTTTTTTTTTTTTTGGCTGCCCCACATGGCTTGCAGGATCTTGATTCATGAGTCAGGGGGTGGGCGGAAGCTCCTGCAATGGGAGCTCCAAGTCCGAACCACTGGACTAACAGAGAACCTCAGACCCCAAGGAATATTCATCAGAGTGAGGTCTCCCAGAGTCCTTCATTTTGGCACCAAGACCCAGCTCTACCCAACAGCCTACAAACTCCAGTGTTGGAAGCCTCAGGCCAAACAACCAGTAAGACAGGAACTCAATCCCACCCATCCAAAAAAAAAAAAAAAATGAGATGGTAAAAAAATATGTCACAGATGAAAAAGCAAGGTAAAAACCTACAAGACCAAATAAATGAACAGGAAATAGGCAATCTACCTGAAAAAGAATTCAGAGTAATGATAGTAAAGATGATCCAGAATCTCGGAAATAGAATGGAGGCACAGATTGAGAAAATACAACAAATATTTAACAAAGATCTGGAAGAACTAAAGAACAAACAGAGATGAAGAACAGAATAACTGAAATGAAAAATACACTAGAAGGAATCAATAACAGAATAACTAAGGCAGAAGAACGAATAAATGAGCTGGAAGACAAACTGGTGGAAATAACTGCCAAGGAGCAGAATAAAGAAAAAAGAATGAAAAATTTGAAGACAATATCAGAGACCTCTGGGACAACACTAAACGCACCAATATTCAAATTATAGGGGTCCCAGAGGAAGAAGAGGAAAAGAATGGGTCTGAGAAAATATTTGAAGAGATTATAGTTGAAAACTTTCTAACATGGGAAAGGAAATAGTCACCCAAGTCAAGTAAATGCAGAGAGTGCTATACAGGATAAACCCTAGGAGAAAACCACTAAGACACATACAAATCAAACTAACAAAAACCAAATTCAAGGAAAAAATATTAAAAGCAGCAAGGGAAAAACAAAAAATAACATACAAAGGAATTCCCATAAGGTTATCAGCAGATTTTTCAGCAGAACCTTCAGGCCAGAAGGGAGTGGCAGGATATACTTAAAGTGATGAAAGAGAAAAACCTACAACCAAGATTACTCTACCCAGCATGGATCTCATTCAGATTGATTGGAGAAATCAAAAGCTTTACAGACAAGCAAAAGCTAAGAGAATTCAGCCAGCTTTAAAATAAATGTTAAAGAAACTTATCTAGGTGGGAAACACAAGAGAAGGAAAAGACCTACAAAAACAAACACAAAACAATTAAGAAAATGGTATTAGGAACATGCATGTTGATAATAACCTTGAATGTAAATGGATTAAATGCCCCAACCAAAAGACACAGACTGGCTGAATGGATACAAAAACAAGACCCATATATATTCTGTCTACAAACACCCACTTCAGACCCAGGGACATATACAGACTAAAAGTTAAGGGATGGAAAAAGATATTCCATGCAGATGGAAATCAAAAGAAACCTGGAGTAGCAATACTCGTATCAGATGAAATAGACTTTGAAAAAAAGACTATTACAAGAGACAAAGAAGGACACTACATAATGATCAAGGGAGCAATCCAAGCAGAAAATATAACAATTATAAATGTCTATGCAACCAACATAGGAGCACCACAATACATAATGCAAATGCTAACAACCATGATAGGGGAAATAGATAGTAACACAATAATAGTAGGGGACTTTAACATCCCACTTACATCAATGGACAGATCATCAAAACAGAAAATAAATAAGGAAACACAAGCTTTAAATGACACAATAGACCAGATAGATTTAATTGATATTTATAGAACATTCCACCCGAAAGTGGCAGCATACACTTTCTTCTCAAGTGCACATGGAATATTCTCCAGGATAGATCACATCTTGGTTCACAAATCAAGACGTGGCAAACTTAAGAAAATTGAAATCATATCAAACAATTTTCTGGTTTTTCCACAGAGCTGGAACTCCCAGCTCGGGGTCTCTTCCCTCCACCAACATGGAACTGCCCACAAGCCTGAGGGAGGGCCGCCTCACTGAGGCTGCCGGCTCTGGAGGGGCCATGGTGGCCAAAGCTGCGACAGTCCTGGGGACCACGGGCTGGAGAGATATCAATAAATACTTTTTAAGAGGAGTTGAGGAAGATGGCAGAAGAGTAAGACTCAGAGATCACTTTCCTCCCCACAGATACATAAGAAATACATCTACATGTGGAACTGCTCCTATAGAACACCCACTGAATGCTGGCAGAAGACCTCAGACCTCCCAAAAGCTGTGTGGATGAAAGGCTCTTACTGCTCCAGCCAGGAGACAGTGCTGTGCCTCTGGGGTGGGAGAGCCCACTCCAGGACACTGGTCCACAGGAGACCTCCCAGCTCCACGTGATATCAAATGGTGAAAATCTCCCAGAGACCTCCATCTCAACACCAAGCCCCAGCTTCACTCAATGACCAGCAAGCTACAGTGCTGGACACCCTGTGCCAAACAACTAGCAACACAGGAACACAACACCACCCATTAGCAGAGAGGCTGCCTAAAATCATAATAAGGCCACAGACACCCCAAAACACACCACCAGACGAGGACCTGCCCATCAGAAAGACAAGATCCAGCCTCATCCACCAGAACACAGGCACTAGTCCCCTCCACCAGGAAGCCTACACAACCCACTGAACCAACTTTGGCCACTGGGGACAGACACCAAAAACAACGGGAACTACGAACCTGCAGCCTGCAAAAAGGAGATCCCAAACACAGTAAGATAAGCAAAATGGGAAGACAGAAAAACACACAGCAGATGAAGGAGCAAGGTAAAAACCCACCAGACCTAACAAATGAAGAGGAAATAGGCAGTCTACCTGAAAAAGAATTCAGAATAATGATAGTAAAGATGATCCAAAATCTTGGAAGTAGAATAGACAAAATGCAAGAAACATTTAACAAGGACCTAGAAGAACTAAAGAGGAAGCAAGCAATGATGAACAACACAATAAATGAAATTAAAAATACTCTAGATGGGATCAATAGCAGAATAACTGAGGCAGAAGAATGGATAAGTGACCTGGAAGATAAAATAGTGGAAATAACTACCACAGAGCAGAATAAAGAAAAAAGAATGAAAAGAACTGAGGACAGTGTCAGAGACCTCTGGGACAACATTAAATACACCAACATTCGAGTTATAGGGGTCACAGAAGAAGAAGAGAAAAAGAAAGGGACTGAGAAAATATTTGAAGAGATTATAGTTGAAAACTTCCCTAATATGGGAAAGGAAATAGTTAATCAAGTCCAGGAAGCACAGAGAGTCCCATACAGGATAAATCCAAGGAGAAACACACCAAGACACATATTAATCAAACTATCAAAAATTAAATACAAAGAAAACATATTAAAAGCAGCTAGGGAAAAACAACAAATAACACACAAGGGAATCCCCATAAGGTTAACAGCTGATCTTTCACCAGAAACACTGCAAACTAGAAGGGAGTGGCAGGACATATTTAAAGTAATGAAGGAGAAAAACCTACAACCAAGATTACTCTACCCAGCAAGGATCTCATTCAGATTTGATGGAGAAATTAAAATCTTTACAGACAAGCAAAAGCTGAGAGAGTTCAGCACCACCAAACCAGCTTTACAACAAATGCTAAAGGAACTTCTCTAGGCAAGAAACACAAGAGAAGGAAAAGACCTACAACAACAAACCTAAAACAGTTAAGAAAATGGGAATAGGAACATACATATTGATAATTACCTTAAATGTAAATGGATTAAATGCTCCCACCAAAAGACACAGACTGGCTGAATGGATACAAAAACAAGACCCATATATATGCTATCTACAAGAGACCCACTTCAGACCTAGGGACACATACAGACTGAAAGTGAGGGGATGGAAAAAGATATTCCATGCAAATAGAAATCAAAAGAAAGCTGGAGTAGCAATTTTCATATCAGACAAAACAGACTTTAAAATAAAGACTATTAGAAGAGACAAAGAAGGACACTACATAATGATCAAGGGATTGATCCAAGAAGAAGATATAACAATTGTAAATATTTATGCACCCAACATAGGGGAACCTCAATACATAAGGCAAATAACAGCCATAAACGGGGAAATCGACAGTAACACATTCATAGTAGGGGACTTTAACACTGCACTTTCACCAACGGACAGATCATAAAATGAAAATAAATAAGGAAACACAAGCTTTAAATGATACATTAAACAAGATGGACTTAATTGATATTTATAGGACATTCCATCCAAAAACAAAAGAATACACATTTTTCTCAAGTGCTCATGGAACATTCTCCAGGATAGATCATATCTTGGGTCACAAATCAAGCCTTGGTAAATTTAAGAAAATTGAAATCGTATGAAGCATCTTTTCTGACCACAACGCTATGAGACTAGATATCAATTACAGGAAAAGATCTGTAAAAAACACAAACACATGGAGGCTAAACAATACACTACTTAATAATGAAGTGATCACTGAAGAAATCAAAGAGGAAATCAAAAAATACCTAGAAACAAATGACAATGGAGACACGATGACCCAAAACCTATGGGATGCAGCAAAATCAGTTCTAAGAGGGAAGTTTATAGCAATACAATCCTACCTTAAGAAACAGGAAACATCACGAATAAACAACCTAACCTTGCACCTAAAGCAATTAGAGAAAGAAGAACAAAAAAACGCCAAAGTTAGCAGAAGGAAAGAAATCATAAAAATCAGATCAGAAATAAATGAAAAACAAATGAAGGAAACGATAGCAAAGATCAATAAAACTAAAAGCTGGTTCCTTGAGAAGATAAACAAAATTGATAAACCATTAGCCAGACTCATCAAGAAAAAAAGGGAGAAGACTCAAATCAATAGAATTAGAAATGAAAAAGGGGAAGTCACAACTGACACTGCAGAAATACAAAGGATCATGAGAGATTACTACAAGCAACTCTATGCCAATAAAATGGACAACCTAGAAGAAATGGACAAATTCTTAGAAATGCACAACCTGCTAAGGCTGAACCAGGAATAAACAGAAAATATGAACAGACCAATCACAAGCACTGAAACTGAAACTGTGATTAAAAATCATCCAACAAACAAAAGTCCAGGACCAGATGGCTTCACAGGTGAATTCTATTAAACATTTAGAGAAGAGCTAACATCAATCCTTCTCAAACTATTCCAAAATATAGCAGAGGGAGGAACACTCCCAAATTCATTCTATGAAGCCACCATCACCCTGACATGAAAACCAGACAAAGATGTCACAAAGAAAGAAAACTACAGGCCAATATCACTGATGAACATAGATGCAAAAATCCTCAACAAAATATTAGCAAACAGAATCCAACAACATATTAAAGGGTCATACACGATGATCAAGTGGGATTTATCCCAGGGATGCAAGGATTCTTCAATATATGCAAATCAATCAATGTGATACACCACATTAACAAATTAAGGAATAAAACCATATGACCATCTCAATAGATGCAGAAAAGCTCTTGACAAAATTCAACACCCATTTATGACAAAAGCTCTCCAGAAAATGGGCATAGAGGCAACCTACCTCAAAACAATAAAGGCCATATATGACAAACCCACATCAAACATCATACTCAATGGTGAAAAACTGAAAGCATTTCCTCTAAGACCAGGAACAAGACAAGGATGTCCACTCCTGCCACTCCTATTCAACATAGTGTTGGAAATCCTAGCATGGCAATCAGAGAAGAAAAAGAAATAAAAGGAATCCAAATTGGAAAAGAAGTAAAACTGCCACTGTTTTCAGATGAGATGATACTATACATAGAAAATCCTAAAGTTGCCCACAGAAAACTCCTAGAACTAATCAATGAATTTGTTAAGGCTGCACGACAAAAAATTAATGCACAGAAATCTCTTTCATTCCTGTACACTAATGATGAAAAATCAGAAAGAGAAATTAAGGAACCAATCCCATTTACCATCACAACAAAAAGAATAAAATACCTAGGAATAAACCTACCTAAGGAGATGAAAGACTTGAACTCAGAAAACTATAAAACACTGATCAAAGAAATCAAAGATGACATAAACAGATGAAGATATATACCATGTTCTTGGGGTGGAAGAATCAATCTTGTGAAAATGACTATACTACCCAAAGCAATCTACAGATTCAATGCAATCCCTATCAAACTATGAATGGCATTCTTCACAGAATTAGAACAGAAACTTTTACAATTCGTATGGAAACAAAAAAGACCCCAAATAGCCAAAGCTACCTGGAGAAAGAAAAACGGAGCTGGAGGAATCAGGTTCCCGACCTCAAACTATACTACAAAGTTACAGTAATCAAGACAGTATTGTACTGAAAGAAAAACAGAAATATAGATCAATGGTACAGGATCGAAAGCCCAGAGATAAACCCACACACATATAGTCACCTAATTTATGAAAAAGGAGGCAAGAACATACAATGGAGAAAAGACAGCCTCTTCAATAAGTGGTGTTGGTAAAACTGGACAGCTACATATAAAAGACTGAAATTAGAACACTCCCTAACACCATATACAAAAATAAACTCCAAATGGATTAAAGACCTAAATGTAAGACCAGACACTATAAAACTCTTAGAGGAAAACATAGGAAGAACACTCTTTGACATAAATCACAGCAAGATATTTTTTGACCCACCTCCTAGAATAATGAAAATAAAAACAAAAACAAACAAGTGGGACCTAGTGAAACTTAAAAGCTTTTGCACTGCAAAACATAAACATAAACAAAACATAAACAAGATGAAAAGACAACCCTCAGAATGGGAGAAAATATTTGCAAATGAAACAACGGACAAAGGATTAATCTCCAAAATATGCAAACAGCTCATGGAGCTCAATATCAAAAAAACAAATAACCTAATTAAAAACTGGGCAGAAGAGCTAAATAGACATTTCACCAAGGGAGACATACAGATGGCCATGAAAAGATGGTCAACATCACTAATTGTTAGAGAAATGCAAATCAAAACTACAATTAGCTATCACCTCACAGTGGTCAGAATGGCCATTATCAAAAAATCTAGAAACAATAAATGCTGCAAAGGGTATGGTGAAAAGGGAGCCCTTCTGCACAGCTGGTGGGAATGTAAATTGGTACAACCACTATGGAGAATGGTATGGAGGTTCCTCAAAAACCTAAAAATAGGGGCTTCCCTGGTGGTGCAGTGGTTGAGAGTCCGCCTGCCGATGCAGGGGACACAGGTTCGTGCCCCAGTCCAGGAGGATCCCTCGTGCCACAGAGCGGCTGGGTCTGTGAGCCATGGCTGCTGAGCCTGCATGTCCGGAGCCTGTGCTCCGCCATGGGAGAGGCTGCAGTAGTGAGAGGCCTGCGTACTGCAAAAAAACAAAAAACAAAAAACAAAAAAAACCCCTAAAAATAGAAGTACCATATAACCCAACAATCCCACTACTGGGCATACCCTGAGAAAACCATAATTCAAAAAGAGTCATGTACCACAATGTTCATTGCAGCACTATTTACAATAGCCAGGACATGGAAGCAACCTACATGTCCATCAACAGATGAATGGATAAAGAAGATGTGGCACATATATACAATGGAATATTACTCAGCCATAAAAAGAAATGAAATTGATTTATTTGTAGTGAGGTGGATGGACCTAGTGACTGTCATACACAGGGAAGTAAGTCAGAAAGAGAAAAGCAAATACTGTACGCTAACACATATATACGGAATTTAAAAAAAAAAAAAAAAGAATGGTCATGAAGAACCTAGGGGCAAGATGGGAATAAAGACACAGACCTACTAGAGAATGGACTTGAGGATACAGGGAGGGGGAAAGGTAAACTGGGACAAAGTGAGACAGTGGCATGGACATATATATACTACCAAATGTAAAATAGATAGCTAGTGGGAAGCAGCTGCATAGCTCAGGGAGATCAGCTCAGTGCTTTGCGATGACCTAGAGGGGTGGGATACGGAGGGTGGGAGAGAGTCTCAAGAGGGAGGGTATTGGGATATATGTATGCATATGGCTGATTCACTTTGTTGTACAACAGAAACTAACACAGTATTGTGAAGCAATTATACTCCAATATTAAAAAATTAAAATTTAAATATTAAAAAAAGAAAAAAATGACAATGTAGCTTTCTATATCCAGAAAAAAATATCTTTAAAAAGCAACAGTAAAATAAATATTTTTTTCCACACAAAATTTGAGAGCATTCATTGCCTGCACCTCCTTTTACTATAAGAAATATTAAAGGAAGTCCTATAGGCAGAAGGAAAATGATACCAGATGGAAATTTGGATTGCCACAAGGAAACAAAGAACATCAGAAATGATAAATGTGTGAGTAAATGTAAAATAATTTTTCTTATTTTTAAATTTACTTAACCAACAGTAGATTGCTTAAAGCAAGAAAAGAGTAACAATGTATTGTGGGGTTTATAATACATGCAGAAGTAAGATGCATGACAGCAATAACACAAAGAACAGGATGCAAAAAGTGGAAACATTCTGTGATGAAGTTATTACATAATATGGAATGTGGTACAATATTAGTTTAAGGTAGACTAAATTAAAATAAGAATACGTATTGTAAACCCTTAAGCAAGCACTTATATATGTTATTATATGTTAATTTCTTTCATCAATGTATTGTAGTTTTCAGTGTGCAAGTCTTTCACCTTTTTTGTTAAGTTTATTCCTAAGTATTTTATTCTTTTTGATGCTATTGTAAATGGGATTGTTTTCTCAATTTCCTTTTCATATAGTTCATTATTAATGTATAGAAATGCAACTGATGTTTATATGTTGATTTTGTATCCTGAAGCTTTGCTGAATTTGTTTATTAGTTCTAACAGTTTTTTGGTGGAGTCTTTAGAGTTTGCTTGTAAAAGATCATGTCAAGTGCAAACAGATAGTTTACTTCTATCTTTCAGATCTGGATGGCTTTTCTTTTTCTTGCCTAATTGCTCTGGCTATTACTGCCAGTACTATGTGTAATAAAAGGGACAAAAGTGAGCATCCTTTTTTGTTCCTGATTTAGAGAAAAATCCTTCAGTTTTTCACCATTTTAGCTGTAGGCTTGTCATATATTACCTTTATTATGTTGAGGGACATTCCTTCTATAGCTAATTTGTTCACCATTTTTATCAAGAAAGGTATTAAATTTTGTCAGATGCATCTTCTGCATCTATTGAAATAATTATATGATTTTTATCCTTCATTCTGTTAATGTGATATATCACACTTTTTGATTTGTGTATCTTAAACCATTCTAGCATCCCAGGACTAAAGCCTTCTTGATCATGATGTATGCTGCTTTTAATGTATTGTTGAATTTGGTTTGCTAATATTTTGGTGAGGATTTTTGCATCTGTGTTCATCAGGAATATTGGCTTGTAATTTTCTTTTTTTGTACTGTCCTTATCTAGCTTTGGATTGATGAAAGAAATTAAAGAAGACACAAATAAATGGAAAGACATCCGATGTTCATGAATTGGAAGACTTAATACTGTTAAAATGTCCATACTGCTTGAAACAATCTACAAATTCAGTGCTATTCCCATCAAAATCCCAATGACATTTTTTACAGAAATAGCCAAAAAAAAATCCTGAAATTCATATGGAACAACAAAAGACCCAGTGGTCTTTAGAAAGAAGACCAAAACTGGAAGCACCACACATCCTAATTTCAAACTATATTACAAAGTTATAGTCATTAAAAATTATGGTATTGGCATAAAGACAGACATACTGACCAATGGAACAGAACAGAGAGCTGAGAAATAAACTCATTCATACATGTCAACTAAACTTCAACGAAGATATCAAGAATACACAATGAGGAAAAGACAGTTTCTTCAACAAATAGTGTTGGAAAAACTGGATATCCAAATGCAAAAGGATGAAATGGAACAATTATCTTACACCATACACAAAAATCAACTAAAAATGGATTAAAGACTTAAATAAAAGACTTGAAATTGTAAAACTCCTAAAAGAAAACATAGTGGAAAATCTTTATCACATTGGTGTTGGCAATGATTTCATGTATATGACACAAAAAGCACAGCAACAAAAGGCAAAAATAGTCAAGTGGGACTATATCAAACTGAAAAGATTCTGCACAACCAAGAACCATCAACATAGTGTAAGAAAACCTATAGAATGGGAGAAAGTATTTGTAAACCATTTATCTGATAAGGGGTTAATTTCCAAAATATATAAGGAACTCCTACAATTCATGAGCCAAAAAAACAAATAACCCAATTTAAAAATGAGCAAAGGAGGGGACTTCCCTGGTGGTCCAGTGGTAAAGAATCTGCCTTCCAATGCAGGGGATGCGGATACAATCCCTGGTCGAGGAACTACGATCCACATGCTGTGGGGCAACTAAGCCCGCACGCCACAACTAGAGAAAGAAAACCTATACACCACAACTAGAGAGAAGCCCACGTACCACAACTAGAGAGAAGCCCACGTGCTGGAACAAAGAGCCTGTGTGCTGCAACTAAGACCCGATGCAGGCAAAAATAATAAAATAAAAATGAGCAAAGGACTTTGAATAGACATTTCTCCAAAGAAGACATGCAAATGACCAATAGGTATATGAAAAGGTGCTCAAAATCACTAATCATGAGGGAATGCAAATCAAAACCATAATGAGATATCACTTCCCACCTGTTAGAATGGCTATTATCAAAAAAAACAAAAGATAACAAGTGTTGCCGAGGTTGTAGAGAAATTGGATCCTTTATACACTGTTGGTGGGAATGTAAAATGGTGCAGCAGCTATGGAAAATGGTATGGAGTTTCCTCAAAAAATTAAAAATAGCACTACCATATGATCCAGCAATCGCACTTCTGAGTACATATCCACAAGAACTGAAATCAGGACCTCAAAGAGATTACCTGCACTTGCATATTCATTCTACCATTATTCACAATAGCCAAGATATGCAAACAACACAAAGATCCATCAACAGACAAATGAATAAAGAAAATGCAGTATATACATACAATGGGATATTATTCTGCCTTCAAAAAGAAGAAAACCTACCATTTGTGAGAACATGCATGGAACTGGAAGACATTATGCTAAGTGAAACAGGTCAGTCACAGAAGGACAAATAATGCATGATCCACTAAAATATTCAAAGTATCTAAAATATCTAAAAAGTCTCTTTTCCTTATAGAAACAGAAAATAGATTAGTGGTTGCCAGGGAATGGGGGGAGGGGGAAGTGGGGAGTTGTTCAATGGGTATAAAGTTTCAGTTATGGTAGATATAAGTTCTAGATATGTGCTGTATAACCTAGTGCCTATAGTTAACAATGTGGTATTGTGCACTTAGAAATTTGTTCATAGTGTAGATCTCATGTTAAGTGTTCCTACTACACACACACAAGGAAACTTTTGGAGGTGTTGGATATGTTTATTACCCTGACTGTGATGATGCTACCATGGGTGTATGTATATGTCCAAACCCATCAAATTGTATACATTAAATATGTGGTTTCTGTATATCAATTAAAACCAAATAAAGCTATAAAAAGTAAAAATGTAAAGCTAATGAGGCGATAAAGATGGTAAAATACAACAGTAAAAAATAATCCTGGGACTTCCCTGGTGGCACAGTGGTTAAGAATCCGCCTACCAATGCAAGGGACATGGGTTTGATCCCTGGTCCCAGAAGATCCCACATGCCAAGGAGCGACTAAGCCCATGTGCCACAACTACTGAGCCTGTGCTCTAGAGCCTGTGAGCCACAACTACTGAAGCCCACATACCTAGAGCCCGTGCTCCTCAACAATTGAGAAGCCACTGCAATGAGAAAGCCCGTGCACCCCAACAAAGAGTAGTCCCTGCTCGTCACAACTAGAGAAAACCCATGTGCAGCAACAAAGACCCAATGCAGCCAAAAATAAATAAACAAATTAATTAATTAAAAAAAATAATGATCCTAATGAAAGCAAGGATAGAGAGATAAGGGAACAAATTAAAGTGGAACAAAAAGAAAACAATGAGCAGAATAGTAATCTTCAACCCAGCTATATCAATAATTATATTAAATGTGAAAGGTTTAAACCATTACATGGCAGATTTTATCCAGTTAGATTAAATTAAAACATAAGTTCCAATTACATGCTATCTAGTAGATATCCACTTTAAATATAATAACACTGATAGGCTAAAAAAAACAAAAAAGATATATTGTGCAAACACTAATTATTAAAAAAACAGAAATGGGCTTCCCTGGTGGCGCAGTGGTTGAGAGTCCGCCTGCCGATGCAGGGGACACGGGTTCGTGCCCCGGTCCAGGAGGATCCCACATGCCGCGGAGCGGCTGGTCCCGTGAGCCGTGGCCGCTGAGCCTGTGCGTCCGGAGCCTGTGCTCCGCAACGGGAGAGGCCACCACAACAGTGAGAGGCCCGCGTACCGCAAAAAAAAAAAAAAAAAAAAAAAAAAACAGAAATGACTATGTTAATATTAGACAATGTAGACTTAAGAATAAGAATATTATCAGAATAAAGCAAGACATTTTATGATGATAAAACGGTTAACGTCATCAAAAAACCCCACAATAATCCTAAATATGCATTCACCTAATAACAGAGCTTCAAAATACATAAAGCAATGACAGACAAAACTGAAAAAAGAAATAGACAAATTCGCAAATGTAGTTATTAGCTGAAGACAGAACATCAGTTAGTATAAAGAAGAGGTGAATATCATCAACCAACTTGACCATACTGACATTTATAAACCCCTCCATTCAAGAACTGCAGGATATATAGTCTTTCAAGTGTATGAGAAACATTACCAAAACAGACTATATGCTGGGCCATAAAACTAGTTTCAATAAATGTCATGAAATTGAAATCAAAAAAAGTATATTTTCTGACCATGACTGAATTAAATTAAAAATCGATAATTGACAAATATCCAGAAAATCCCTAATTATTTGAAATTAAAGAACACAATTCAAAATAACTCATGTCACAAAGAAGAAATAACAGAAATTAGAAATATTTTTAGCTGAATGATAACAAAAACACAGTGTATCAAAACTTGCCCTTGGGGTAGGCAACAATTTTTTAGCAGGGCACAAAAAGCATTAATCATAAAAGAAAACAAAAGTAATAAATTTAAACAAAGACATTTGAGGGAGAACAGAAGAAGACCCTTGGAAGAGGGAGAAGAAAGATAAGTCAGTTGCAGTAGGGAACTTCTCAGAACTATGTAAGGATACAGGTGGAATGACATTTATCTTAAGATGCCAAATAACAAAACCAAGAAGTCAGGTAAAAGAAAGCAGAGAGGGCAACATAGGTAATGAAACACATTAGGATTAGTACATGAAAGAGCACCTGGGTGAGGATCAGCTCGGTGGATTTAGAAGAGATCATGGCTTAGAACACTGGCTCCTACAGTAGTCTGGATGTTTAACTACACTGGTACTCATATATTAAATATTTTGGAATACGTTCATAATGTTTGTATGGTGCCCCATCCACACACAAAAAAAAGAATTGTAAAGACTATCTGCTGTTTCCAACTAAATCTAAAGAGGGCATCGTGTACTAATTCCGTAACACTGAAAAGTTATAATAACCAAGCCCTTGTAGAATATGTCTCATTTCTTCATTTTGGCACATTAAAGAAATTTCTAGGTTGTACTGATGCCACTAATGACTTTTCCTTTAAAGCATGAAAAATTATTGAATTCATAAAATGATATTTTAGACATTTGAATAAATCAGAACGTTTTCAATACATCTTTAGGTAACTCAACCCAGAAATAGCCTGAACCTATTCTTTACCACTTATTCTCTCTTCCAAGAGTCATCTCTATGTTTGGAGTTCTAAAGATTGAAAGGTGAAGTGACAGAGGGGCTTCTTTCTATTTCATTTTCCTGGACAACGCTAAGGAAATTGACAGCTCTGCAGCAGGGCTAGGAATTTCCCATGGGAGTCTGTAGCAACACCATGCATTTGAAATGTTTGACTGTGTCCCTATTTTACTCGATATAGATTCTGATGCTACCTCTAGCTAGATGACCAGGAAATAAGCAACTCTAGTAGTATGGAGAACCAGCCCAGTATATAGTTTGTGTGGGGAAAAACTTTATCTTTTATAGCAAATTCATTATATCCACAGTGCCCTTGCCTTATCTAAGCATGGAA
The DNA here is from genome assembly GCF_963455315.2 of Globicephala melas. Classification (NCBI taxonomy): domain Eukaryota; kingdom Metazoa; phylum Chordata; class Mammalia; order Artiodactyla; family Delphinidae; genus Globicephala; species Globicephala melas. Next base: position 115,963,819 of record NC_083315.2, read on the forward strand.
ATAGCAACCCAAACTGACTTGAATCCAGCTTTGTACATGTCCCCAAAAATATGAATAATGAACTCTGTGGTGTCTGAAATCACAGATTCAACAGCTAATAGCCTCAGCAGTAGACTATAAGCAACTATTTGGGGGAAAAAGAAAATCTTCCTATTCCCTTTACTGTGTAGAAACCAGCCTTCATTAGGAATTTTTGGGACCTAGAATAAAACCTGAGGCAATGGAAGCTAGGGCCCTAAAACACTGACTCTTTTAATGATACCTCAGAGGCCCAGAAGCATTAATGCTGACTTCCTAAAGCATCTAATCTTTCCCAGGGAGTGGTTTTGCCTCCTGGTATAGTTTGCCTCATTATGACAACATGGAGTTGATACCCTTATCTTTAAAACAACTCAGAATAATTCATAAGTCCTGGCAATAGTCACAGCATAAGAATTTATAATAGTCACACGTGAAAAATAAACAGGTACTCCAAAGAGGACTAATTTACTTAAGGAATAATGCCAGAAACATTAAACGTGATAGTTTTGCTTTTAAATAAAATGTGGTTAATTTGATTACTATTTATTTTATTTTTTGCCAGATTTCAATCAATTTTTATGGTAGGATTAAGCTTCTAAGTAGAGTGCTGTGTTTTTAAAAAAATAATGGAAGCACTTTTCCAAACTTGACCATGGTTAACTAATGGGAGGTCAATGTTGTACATTACGGATCCATGTTAATCCTCTGACGTATTTACCCACAATGCATGCACATTTAGGTCTCGGTTAGAATGAGTAGGTATGTGTATTGCAGGCTCTCATTAATTCATAACAGCTTACATTGTGATTTTTATTTGGCATCCTACTGTGGAACCCAGTTGAGAATGCCGAACTACTCAGCTAAACATTTTCAAATCCGTGACTCTCCATCTGGTTATTCAATCAGAACAAAATCCCTGCAAGGAAAATCCTCTTCCTAAAATGTACCTCATTTTCCATTTTCCTGTCTAAGAATCATTCTGGAGAAATGTGAACAGTTTGCCCAGTTGTTCAAGGAGTTTATTTGCAGGAAAAACTAACACTATAAATATCAACAGCACTTAAATGGAAGTGAAGAAAGAACTCCCTCATCCTGCATAATGGCGGGCTTGTTAGAAATAACTATACAGAGAAAATGGAAATGGAATTTATTATTTTGGAGCATTTTTTGAAAACTTGAAGTCACTATAAAATAATCTCATATGACTCCATTGACATATAAGGAATAGCTACATTAATAGCATGATATTTTATAAAAAGTTCAAAGTAATGGTAACTTAGTACCTAACAGCATGTAAGGCCTCCATAAAAAATAAAATCTGCTCTAAACAAGCAAGCATATTCTTGTAAAACTAAACAACTCTAGCAAGCAAGATGCTTGGACACAGTCATCTATAATAAATATGTGTCAAATGAATACTGAAATATCTCACTCACAGTTCATGGGACTTTTGTTCTATCAAAATGGTAGAGAATTAGATTCCCATCTTAAGTAGTTTTTCACAGGGGCTTTTATAGAGATACTCTATTATGTTTTAAATGTGTTTTTCATTGCTTTAGTTCATTGACTATCCCTGTCTTGGAGAAGAATGGGAAAAGTAGACATTGCAATTATTTTTTTCTTCTTAAAAGATAAGTCTGTTTCCAATTAGAGACTGTTAGATAAGAGAAGGTTTGGGGGGTATGACCAAGGAAAAGTGATAGGAATTGTATGGGTTAGAATTAGAAGGCTTGGCTGTAACGTTAAATAGAATAAACATCTTGTAAACATTGGATGTTGGAAAACATCTTGAGTTTCTAAATAAAAAGTGGTTCTGTAATTCTTTTACCATTAGGATAGAGAAAAAAGTATTTAAGGGGAAAGGATGAAAGTCACCTTGACTGACTTAAAAAGAATTATGACAAGAGGTTATAATATAGCTTTTCTCCAAGATGCCTACCATTAATTCTTTCCTTCCATGTATGTGCAATCATTCCTCCTTTGAAAGCTAGAATCTATTCTACGCTTGTGAATCTAGGCTGGTCTAGAACTACCATGATCAATAGAATATGACACCGTATAACTTCCCAGATTAGGTTATAAGAACACTTGTAGCTTCCACCTGGCTTCTTGGAACACTCACTTCTGGGGGAAGCAACCACTATGTAAGAAGTCCAACTACTCTAAGAGTACCATGTCTTGAGAAAACCCAAGACAGCCACATGCAGAGGCCTCTTGAGAGAGAAATGTCCAATCAGTCCTTATAGCCTGGAATGTGAGTTAAGAAACCTTCGGATGACTGTAGCCCTACCTGCATCTAGCTGCACTCCAAGTGAGAACCACCTTGCTGAGTTTATCAACCCCCCAAAACAAGAGACATATTAATAAATTGTTGCCTTAAGCCATTAAGTTTTGGCAAGCTAAAGAACACCACAAAAAACCACCATCAGTCAGGTTTTTCAGAATAACATTTAACATTATTCTATTGCTGAACATTAAAAAACAAAAGTGAGATTTTAGAATAATATAAAGTAGAAACCAAACTAATGTTCACCATTCTACAACTTGCTAAAATCAGAAGACTGAGAGTCATGATAAACTCTTCCCTTTCATTCAGTCCCCTCCTCTAATCACCAAGTTCTCCAGTTAACCTTGTTAATATCACTTGATTTTTCTGTACTCTTCCTCATCCGTATTGCCATTGCCTTGTATAACATTTGAACGTCTCGTTTAAATTACACAACTAATATTCCTTCCTTCAGACCATCTAAACCCTCTTCAAACTCCTGCTCTACCATTCATAACACAACCCCATATCTATCTATCCTTCACATTACTACCCTAATAATCTTTTCACAGCAAACTCCTCTCACCTTTCTACCTAAAATCCTTCAATGGCTCTCAATAACGGTTACAATGAGTTTTAAATTCCTCAATCTAACACATGAGGGCCTTCATGATCGGGCATCCCCCTGCCTCTCAAGTCTTGTCCCCTACCATCTCCTCCCCATACGCACATCCTACCATATCAAACTCCTTGTAGCCATCTGAGGGAGTTAGGTACCTCTGCAATGATTTACCCAAATGCTCTGCATTCTGCTGACGACACCCATCCCTCTGCTTTTTAATCTAACTCCTACTTGTTCAAAATTCAGCTCAAAAATCACCTCTTTTAGGAAGGTTTCCCTGAATTGATCTATCTAATTTTGACACCTCTCATTCAGACTCCCATGGACTCATTTGCTTCTCCGCTTGTTAAATTCAGTGCACCCTAAGATAGTTTCCTGAGTCCCTTATTTAAAGTATGGGAGACTACGATCATACCTGACACATATCAGGCCTCAATAAACATTCCTTGAGGGAATAAATGGACTATTGAAAGCCATGATATTTTCATTTACACAGTGAAAATCATAAATATTACTTCCAACTGTGAGTATAAAATCGTTTCTCTGAGGAGGGGCACACGATTCGAACTAGAGGTAAATGAGAAGCTTCTCGGAGGTCACTGTAGCAAGGATGAGGATAACTTGCCAGATAGAGTGGAGAGCAAAAGTGTCCTAGCAGAAGGAGGAGCCTTCACAGAAATGTAGAAGTAGATTAACAGAGTTCAGGAAGCATAAATAGATCAGTGTGGCGAATGCTTGTGAGGCTGGTATGATGGGCAGAAGCCAGAAGATGGGGGGGGGGGTTGGGGGGGAGGTGCTCTTAGAAGGACATTGTACATTATTATGTTGGCAAGGGGGAGCCAGTACAAGATTTAAACCAGAAGAGAAACATTGGGGTTACAGGTTAGAAAGCTTAGTTGTGGAAAATTGATTCAAGGAGGGATATAGAGAGCAGAGAGGTGTGGTTAAGAGTCTAATTCAGTAATTCAGGTAAATTTAAAAGACATGGAATTAGAATTCACAAGATTTGTTAACTGTATATAAGGGAGGGGCAACTATAAGTCTTCTCAGAATTTTGCTCTGTGTCATTTTGTGGTTGGTGATGTCAAATTAAAATAAAGTTAATTTTCAAGGATTTTTGAGAATTTAATCATGTATTTTGAGCTAATTAGAGATGTTCTGTAATATGAAGCATGATGTTTTGAAAGGGCTGTTTCTGACACTAGTGCCCATTTGCTATGAAACAGTCATGAAATAGAATTCTTTGGGATTATGCCATGGATTCTCTGTGTGATCCCAAAGAGTCATGAAACTTTCCACACCTCAATCTTGCAAATTTTTCCATATAAGTAAGAAAAAATATATGCCTCCCAGATAATTCAATGGAACAATTTAAAAGGAAATTTGCCTGTGTGGTAATTTCTGTTTCCAAAAGGCAAAATGAAATACAATCTCAATTTCCTCCTCTATTAAAAATTTTTTTTTGAAGAGAAGGCTTAAATGATTTCAAATGGCCCCTTCAGCTCTAAGATCAATAACTCCATAAGTCAAAACACTTGGTTGGAGCTACATTCTACCCAGATCAGCGGCTGATCCTCAACAAGAACCAAGGGATTTATGGTGGAGGTAGGTTGTCCTATTTAAGCACTTCCTGCTGAGTGAAGTAGTACTTCCTTTTATTTGTCTTAATAGTCTAGCTCTTTGTCGTGCTACTTTTCAATGAGATGTTTTCATTTGTTTAACAAATATTTATTGAGTGCCTACTATGTGCCAGGCACCACATTAGTTGCTAGAGAAACAAAACTAAATGAGACATGCTCCCTTTCATTACATTTTTAAACTGTAAACCATGTTCAAGCCAAAATCCATCATCTTATAAAGTAATATTTATCATGTACATGATCCTGCTCTAGGAACCATGCCAGGCTACCCCATTAAACTTGATGGGCCTGAGAATAGTAAAACTATACACTGTATAATGTATTTATAGTATATAGCAAGGCAACAAGGTCCCCTGAGAAGGGAAGGCAGGAAAACTGAAAAATCATCATGAGTGCACTAGGAACTCACAGAACATTCGCAAACTCCCTTACTACTTTGTGACTCCATTTCTTTACCTATAAAATAGAGATAATAAGGCCTACTTCTAATATTCCTCACAGGATATTATAAGGATTAAATAAGTAAAAGCACATTAACTACTTCAAGCCTTAAGAAAAAACACTAAATAAATATTAGGTATTGTTGTTTGGTAGCATTACATAAATTACATTAAAGTTAAAAGCCTACTGTAGTTATTCTAATGGAAGTTTATATCCCAAGATGAAAGCATGGTTAGTTGAATAACTAAAATCAGGACACACCCCAATCAGATCTAGTTAAAAACTAAAATTAAAACTGGAATTCACTGCATGACTAAAAGATGGTTCCTCACATAGGACAGAACTTACAAGATGTCTAGTTTGTGTCTATAAAGTTGGGAAGGCAAGCATGAGCCCCACCTGGGTTGACCACTCTTGGATTTTAAAAATGAATCTTCATCTGGTTGCAGCTTTCACAGAGAAGCTCAGTTGGTGGGGATCATGCCTCCATTGAATATTATGCTACCAGCTCTCCAGTGCCAAAACAGGGACACCTCCAAACCAGGGTATTTGATGTATGTCAACTTCAATAGCCGAATCATTTGTTAACCTTGAGAGGTTGACTGTAATAGAAATCAATGGTCTTTGCTCAAAAACTTTACTTAGGTTTTGTTCAAAAGTTCTATTGTAAAATATCCAGGCTCCAGAAGAAGACAATTTCTCATGAAATTTTTCTGGCTAATATATCCAGAGCTAAGGCAGACACTAACACCAAACAGAGAAGATAAACTAATAAAACCTCCACCCACCTCCACATTAGACCTATCTCTAAGCTCAGTAAGAGTAACCATAAAGCTATTCAGTGCCCTCCTCAAGTCCATCCCGGGATGGAAAGCTTACTGATTAGGGAAACAACGGACTTAGCAGTATCATGGTATCTCTTTCTCTTTTTGCTTCTGTGCTGTAACTAGGAGGATAAAAAAGAACAGAGTGGGGTTTCTTTTTTTTTTTTTTAATCTAACTCACAATTCTTCTTTTAGTTACCAAAAGAGGAAATGAATAGAAGAGATGGGCGATGAGACATTTGGAACCTAAGATTTTAGCAGCATAAAGTTCTCTGATGCTAAGCATGGCTGAAGGATTAAAGCAAATCTTCAGAAATGGCTTTTGACTACAAGCTAGCATTCAGGAAAAGTATTAAATAAAGGGAAAAGATTAGTTAGAAAAACACAAAACTTTAACTAGATTCTTTAAACTTCAAAATAGTGTTTTTAAAATTCATATTTGTTTAAACCCAAATTGTTTTAAAAAGAGGCTTATTTGGACAAGTGGAAATTACATTATTATTAATCTTTTAGGACATGAGTTAAGAACTACTGTCTAAATCTCAGGCAAAACTATGCCTTTTCTATTCATTGTAATCCAGGGAACCTCACACACTTTTTCTGAAAGGTGAATAAATCCCTTACGAAAGGTGAATCTCTAATAATTAAAGTATCTAAGCAAAAGCAAGCCCACAAATTCTTGAGTTCCACAACTTTCTGAGCAACACATTCCAGAGTCTTAAAATTCTCAGACTCAAATTCTCCCTTACACCAAATCTGTATCTGTTTTATCTTGGGAGATAAAAAAATTAAAAATATAAAATCCCTTGGGAATTAACTCTTCATCTATATTAAAGCTATAAATCACCAGCCACCAACCACTGACTGAAATTAATGATACTAGTTCTTATGCCATTTCCACTTAACTTCTAATTCTCCAGGACTTACAGGGTGAAAAGAAGGTAATAGAACACTCTGCTTTTAGTTTACAAAATACAATTGTGAAAATTCTCACTCTTGGTCTCTAATTAGATTTTACACACACACACAGTAGAGGAGCTGAGATTTTGAAACTTTTTATATGCTTAGTGTCTTTTATTCCCAAAACTTTAAGATTTATTTATTAACATTTATTAAGCACCTACTATGTTTTCTAGGCACTATCTCCATCTTAGTAGCCTCACTTTTTCACTTTTATGAGTTTCACTCCACAAGATACTTCAAACAACCTACCCAGCACTACCCCTGACAAATGAATGAATTACTTAATGAATCAATATCCAGCAGCTAAAACCTCACGGTTCCTCCCCTTTCTCCTGAGGGCCATCACCAGGACTCTCAGTAATCTGTGAGCATATTTTAAATAGGGAAATCCAGTCTAAATTCCCTATTTTACCACTGACACCTACAAAGAACTCTTCAGGATCCTAAAGCCTTGAGCTAGTGTAGACTTTCTAGCTGCCTACACAGTATGCAGAATGCTGTTCTAGCTAAGTCCCTTAATGTTCCACAGGGATCTCCTAACAGGATAATTCAGAATCATAGTTAAATTTCTTCATTCCACATCTTTCCATTTCAACTTGTCCTGGCATGGAGCAAGCTGTTGACAAACAGAGGGTTGACCCAGAGCTTGACTTAAGTGGTCCCCCTATTCCCCAGCCCCAACTCTAATACGGTTAACTGTTTTCAAGGTATTCTCTCACCTGGACTATGTGAAAGATGATGTCACTGTGCACATTATAATTCTCTTTCTGAGAACTAAATTATTTTGTAGAAGCAAACAGGATCATACGGGAGCCACCTAGCATCTACATTCATCACATCTTAGTAGAATAGACTCACATTATTTCATTATTGTCATTCTTTAACACTGATTAGATGATTTAACTCCAAGTTTTCCTCACTGCCATCTCCTTGAATATATCAGATTATAGTATATTTGATACAGAATAAAACACTGTTTGCAAAGCTAGCAAAGAAACCTGGAAGTGGGGGTGGGCACCCTTCAAGTACCATCAGGATAAATGTTGTTTGTATCTATTTTGAGATTCTGCCACCCACCTCCCCCAAAAAGGTGATAGATTTTTCATCTTCTCCATTTTAAATTTCAGTGTCTGTAAAATAACATTTTTAAGCTTTTCTTTTAAAAGACGAATATATCTGGATCCTCTATTTTTAAAAAGGCCACCTTAGAGAGTCCTAAGAGTTTAATGAGTAGAATTCTGCACGGTGTGGATGTCAAGAAAGAAACAGTTTGTCTCTAAATGATGGGATAGTTACTCTAGGGTAAATTATTCCACATTTCCTTCAGCTACTGGTACTGGGTTTTAATCTGTCAATACCATCAGTTTTGCAAACCTCAGGCCAACAGTCAACAGAAGTTGAGAGAACCCCATCAGGGGAAATCAATCCTAGTCAGGCTAAAGAAATCTTTAGCACCTACATTTCTTCCAAGCTGAATCACAAACAGTCCACACCCATCATGATCCCTCTTCAAATAATTTCTTCATTTACCTGTGTGTCACTTCCTGAAAGTAAGGAATGGGCTTGACTGGATGAGCTATTATCTCATTAGGATTTGTGAAGAACCCAAACAGACTGGAATGCTTTTCAGGAGCCCCCCTCCCACATCCCGTCTCCATTTCCCATACCCTGGCCACCGTTTGTCCTGTTTGCCTTTTCTCAGTTTCTGTGCTGCTCAAGGCAGACAGATAAGCCCTTTAAATGATTACTACCACCCTGCATTAGCTTTCAAAGCCTCTGACAATTTTTCCATGTTTGGTAACTGATTTGTGATAGAAGTGTTGACAATGTAAAGCGATAACTCAATCACACACCAGAACTTCTCAGAATAAATGGAAATCACCCAAAGGCTCTCTGGAAATCTTTTCCTAAGGATTTCACCCACAGATCTGTTCAAGGCACATGTGGAAGGCAAGATCTACTTTCATTGCTGTTTAATCGGCAGGAATAGTAATAAAGGTATACATACTGGGTTTTTTTTTTGGTGGGGGTCAATATAACAGTTTTTAAATTGCTTTTATTTTTTCCACTTTCTCCTTTTAGATTATCCAGAAGAAAATCATACAATTTCTCAATCTGATACCCTAGAAGAACTACAAACTTTGATTTTCATTTAGAAACATAATAAATGCTTAAATGAAGGGAGATCAAAGCATAACGCTTCCCCTTCGCCCGAGGTTCAATAATAGTGTAACTCAGGGGTCCCCAACCCCCAGGTCACGGACTGGTACCGGTCCACAGCCTGTTAGGAACCGGGCCGCACAGCAGGAGGTGAGCGGTGGGCAAGCAAGCAAAGCTTCATCTGCGGCTCCGCATCACTCGCATTACCGCCTGAACCTCCCCCTGCCGCCCGTGGAAAATTTTCCTTCCACAAAACCGGTCCCTGATGCCAGAAAGGTTGGGGACCAATGGTGTAACTGGAGGTACAAGGACACAGCCAGAACTCTTTCTATGGTACGATGAGGACAGATAGATACTACATTTCAGCTTGAGAGACAAAAAAAAAGGGCAGGAGAGTTTACTAAATATTTGCTTCCTTCTCAGAGCACTGCTAAGTATTTTTTTGCTAGTTGATTGAATGCCTGTCGCTGAACAAAAACCTGAAGTTGCATTGTAGAAACTGCTGTCTGACTAAACTGGAGCGATGCTGAAGGCATGTTGTCCCACATTGCCCCACATCGTCCCACAGTGTCTGGGGGCCCTAGGAAGAACAGGGCCACCGAACACCCCCCAGAAGTGGGATTCCCACTTGGGCTAATTTGGAGTGGACAGATGTGGAGAGTAGGAAAAAATAAAGGAAACCACGTCAACATAATTTTGGATCATGAAGGAAACAAACAAAAAAATGACAGGATAGAGTAATGGGGCAACGAGAGGACGGACTATTATAGATAAAATACTCTTATCAAATGGAAAAAGACTTAGCCATGCAATGAGCCAGAAGAGCAATCCAGGCACAGAATAAAGCAAATACAAAGTCCACGAGGTAAGAAAGAATAGAAAAAACTCATGGTACAGAGGAAAAAAGGTTTTTTTGTTGTTCTTTTGATGATTGAGTTTCTAATGGATAGCTAAGAAATAAACAAAAGTATATAATAAACAAGCATGGATTAACTAAATATGTTTACTTTTAAAATTAATCTATTATTTCAGACATTTTCTGGAGAGAACACTTTATTATTATTATTGTTGTTGTTGTTATTATTATTATTTTACTTATTTTTTTTCCAGGGACTAAATATGTTTGGCTTGTTTTTTCCTTTGAGAGCCCAGGAAGATACTGTGATAAGGCCTGAGCAATCTATATTTCTACTCTTGATTTAGATTATTTTCTCAAATACCCCTGAAAACATGTTGTTAAGCTGTAAATACAGGTCCCACTGTTGAATTTGTTTGTTTGTTTTTTTACTTTATCTTTCTCAGAGAAGCCTTCTCCTGGCAATACCTAGAAGTTTATTTAAACTGAATGATGGATGGCAACAAATCTGGTCCCCATGGCACAGGGTGGATGGTGCCCTGGGCTTTGACCAAGACTCCACAGGAGTCTACTGATGTAGGACTCTCATTAGTCAAGTTTACTCGATGCCTGATGACACAGCTCTTCACAAGGCCAAGACCACCTTGTTTGTACGTTGGGGCAAAGTACTGTTGGAGACTATCAGGCTCTGGACAGTGTCAGAGGAGCAGGAAGGTTGCGATCCTTGGCACCTCTGTGTCAGCCCCTTCTATTCTGCATCCCACTCGGCTTTTGTCTAAATGCAGGATCAAAAAGGCTTTCTTCTGCTCGATGGATTTTTATTTTTCAATACATAATAATAAACGATTGCCAAACAATCAATGGGATCATTGCACAGCCAATCCAGTTTTATCACCAAGATCACATCTGGTTATTTTACTCATTTTAATGACCAAATAGGATCAACCATGAAGAAATTTTGGCTGTTTAAGCAATCAGTTAATCTCATAAACTTCTAAACAAGAACCTGATGAAAAACAGTCAAGTTGGGATGTGTGTGTGTGTGTGTGTGTGTGTGTGTGTATGGCTTATGTGATGAGTAAAACATAAATTTATTTAAATAGTAAATTATTTATTTCATTGCGTCATGGAAATAGATTAACCTGTATTACATTCAGATTTAATGCTCTTGTGCTTAGATAATAACAGATTTGTTCACTTCTTTCAGCTTGCATTTCTGAAGTTTTATGTAAACCAAATTTTTGCAAATCTAATCATGCTTTAAATACATTAACAGAATTTACTACTTAAATTATGAATCTGTGTATAATCAATGAAGTTCCCTCAAACACGTCTCTTGTGTAGAGCTGGAATTTCATATGACAGATTTTGCTTACTAGTGAGTTTTGTTGCAAAATTCTGTGTTTCCCAGATAACTTGTAACAATTTTTAGTAAATCTAAATTTATGGTCAGACTCATTTATGGAAAAATACAAGAAAGTCATGTTTCTCTGTTTCAAAGAAGTGAGGATGGGGATAGCTTGTTTTTTCCTAATCCAGTAAGTTGGAACCAGAGGGGAGAAATGTAAATATGAATTCTCTATCATGCATATTTCCTTCTGTGAGGGGTTTCACTGCAATGTGATTGAAAAGAATATATTCACATGCATTGCTTGTTAAGATAGCATTTTTGTTAAATGGTTCTGTCAGGTAAACATAACTTATGCCCCTGTTTCTCATACCCATAATCTTCTTGTTGTCCACCTAAACCTTCCTGACATACCATCTCCAGGTTACCTGAGTTTTCTCAAATCTCCCACAACCCAGTCTCTCTGCTTTCCCTCACTTTCACAATCATCTGCCTCCTGTTGTCCTATGCGAAGAAACCTTTTTAAGAAAATGTATTTTATATCAAATAGATCAATGGGTTCTTTGAGGGGAAAGTATTCAACACGTACATACACATGTAAATAAGTTGTATACGTACAGTTTTGCTTACATTTTATTAATCTTACAAAAGGGGAAAAACAGATTCAGAAGACACGGGGAAATTTAAAGGATCAGCACCATTAGCAACACTTGGCTAGAATCGTAAATGAATGAACAGAAAACATGGACACTTTTAGTGACTAAGAATGTGAACTGTAAGAAATAAGGAAATCTAGTTTCTGATTATTGTGCTTCTCTTTTTTATGCTCAGCGTTCTTTTTCACTTCAGACTTTCCTAAAGAGATCTGGGTCACCAATAGCTATCCGCAGGGTACAGAAGTAGACTTTAAAAATCACCTTAGCTCTCTCTGTACATACCTACTTTCCCACATGGTTTTATAGAAAGGGAATCTAAGAAGAAATTTTAAAATGTATACTCTAAAATGCTTATTGCAAAAGTTTCATAATTATACTTAAATTCAGCCAACTTTAAAAAACTACTATCGACAGTCTCTTGATTGAATATGTTAAAACGTATTTTCCCACACAACTAAGCTAGTTTGGAGTTGAAAAACAACAAAAATGCATTCAAAACCACTGACAGTTTTTTCATTTGGTTTCTTCCAAATTTAAAATGATGAAACTAAATAGATTTCAAGTTTTTAGTAAAATTTTCTCTCAGATTAAAAAAAGAAATATACTAATCTGAGTGTAGGTTTTTTGTTCGTTTGTTTAACGGTTGAGTTATGAACCCAAACAGGAGTTTATGGTGGAAATGACAGCATTTTAACTATAAAGGCATGAGTGGTGTCCTTTTACAGACGCCTAAATCAAACACAGAAAAAAAGTGATGTGTTGCCAGGACATTCAGTGCACTTTCCTTTAATTGCCATATACAGTTAATAGCCTGACATTTTTTTTTTAAGAAAATAAATTGCAAAGATGGAAGCAACGCATAATATCTTCCCATGCAACATATCAAAAACAATGAATTTAATCATTCTGTGGTCTGGGTTGAATCCAACACCGAAATCTTTTATTGAACTTCACAGCAACAAAGAATTTCAAACTTACAGATGACCATTTTGAAGTTGGAGAGAATGCTGACCATACTATGATGGCCTGATACTAAAAGTGGACAAAGTACAGAATACAGTATTCCAACCAGGATTTGGGCTGATCTAAGAAACTCAAGAGAAGTACTGTGAAAGAATTACAGATATAGAATGACTGGATAGGTCATTTGATCTTGCTTCTGAGACTGAACTTAAAAACCTCTGTTTCAGATTAAACAGTACTTCATTGCTTTCCTTTTTCTTTTTTTCTTAACACAAAATTACTTCTACAGATTAAAAGAAACAATCAGAATGGAGTAACAGAATTATGCAGGATGTATTATACCTACATAGGTCCAGAAGGTTCCTGAAATTTTAATAAGCCAAGCTTTACTCAAAATATTGACACTAAGTAGTATCAAACCAAACTCTGGGAGCACACAGTGGTCTTTTCTACAGTGTGTGTGATCAGTAACAGCAGCGACCCTATCCCATAATATACCATAAAACAAGGGAAAGAAATCGTCTCACATTTTTAGAAATGAAACTGCCCTATTAGCCTAAATATACAGTGTAGGCAGTCAACATTTTATGGCTTTCATCATTTTCAAACATTATGTTGCACAAAATTGTACAGAGAATGTTTTAACTATATATTTGACATTTAAAAAAAAATAGGAATGATGGCAACAATAGTACTGACTATAGCTTTAACTTACATTATTAAAATAACTACATCAAATAAATTTGAAATTCATATAATTTTGATATATATCTTGAATTTTACAGTTCCTACCATTTAAGTAAATATTTTTACCACATTAATTTGCGTTTTGTAGATAACCAACAAGGACCTACTGTATAGCACAAGGAACTGTACGCAATGTTTTGTAATAACCTATAAGGGAAAAGAATCTGAAAAAGAATACACATATTATGATATACATATATTTATCTACATATATAACTGAATCATTTTGCTGTACACCTAAAACTAACACAACATTGTAAGTTAACTATACTTCAATTTAAAAAAAGATAAAATTTTTTAAAATTTGCATTTTTGATCGTATTTTCTAGGTAGAAGATCTGCAGTATATACTTAGTTATGGCATGGACTTTTGTATTGTGCTTTCTTATATAGCTTAGGGCATACAAAATTAAATATACCTATGCTTTCATTCAGAGAATAATTTTACATGCTATTATTCATTTGTAGTCAAAATATTAACTTCTAATTATTGAAAAATTCAAGGTTTTTATTTTTTAAAAATTAGTTTAAAAATAATGAAACCTGTGAGAGTAGGTGAACAATGAAATGCTTAAATACATAATTTGAGAGCTTGTTACATACATAGAATACTATAACAAGTAAAAGACTGAGTGCAAATATGGTAGTGTTGTCTTCATTTTGAAATGTATAAGAATTCTTTCAAATAAATCTAAAACATGTAATTGAATGAAGCAAAACAAATGATACATCAAATTACATATACAACGCTGAAAGAGGAATAATTATATCAAGTTGAAAAACTAATTCTTGAATAACAAAACTGGTAAACATCTAAAATTTTGTTCTTATTACTTTAGAAATACACCGCACCGCTTCAGAATTATTTATATTACACAATTGTTTAGTTTTCAATTATTTTGACTATTAGTTATTCTTTCACAATTAATACTGAGCTTGAAGGCAAGAGTTCAGACTAAAAAAAGATATTGCTGCTTGTATCGACCTACATTCATCATAGTTTGAATAGTTTTTGAAAATGAAATTCTTAGCGATTATAAAACCAATCTAATGAAACACTTTTTGGTTAAATTTAGCCAAAATTACCAAACCAAACCAACCTAACAAAAATACACCATACATGCAAAGTCCATGTTTTTAAGGAGTCTGAAATAACCATCTGCAGAAATGAAAAGCAAGGAGCAGTGCTGTGCTGGCACCTAGTGGACAAGGCAGTAGAAGAGTCATTACCTTGGGTCTCAGAGTCATGCTGGGAAAAGGACACATTTTAATTATGAAAAATCTATGCTTTCTATCACACACATCTGAAAAGAAGACAAATGAAAAGTATCTGGGGTAATTCACCTTAAGTATGCAACCAAATGTTATGATTTTAATTTTCTGTAAAGACAAAAAGAAAAATTGGAGGGGTGAGGGTGGTAGAGAGGAACATGACTAGCTATGGTGAAAAATAAAACATAGTAGAGACTGTCAGGGTGAAGTGAGTCAGAAAGAGAAAAACAAATATTGTATATTAACGCATATATGTGGAATCTAGAAAAATGGTACAGATGAACCGGTTTCCAAGGCAGAAATAGAGACACAGATGTAGAGAACAAACATACGGACACCAAGGGGGGAAAGCGGTGGGGTGGGGGCTGGTGGGATGAATTGGGAGATTGGGATTGACAATGTATACACTAATACATATAAAGTAGATAGCTAATAAGGACCTGCTATATTAAAAAAAATAAAATAAAATTCAAAAAAATAAATTATCTAATGTAAAAAAAAAAAAAGAAAAAGAAAACATAGTAAAAGAAAAACTTGTGCAATTTTCTTTTCCCTTGATAAATTCTGCCAAACCTGGTCACATTAGTCTATTTTCCGTCAAGCAAAGAATTTTTATGAAATCAACTGACAGGCTGTTTGTGAAGATCTGTCTGTACTGGGGACATACGTCACCAAACGCTACTTAACACACACCTCTTAACATTAAATTTGGAATTTTCAAATGTCAGTATTACATGCAGAGGTATAGTTATTTTTCCTTCACAGCATTTTTAGAAGGACAAATTTTAAGTTGAGCCCTGCCTCCTCTGTCTTTTGGGACTGGGGACAGGTATGTTTCTGGTAGAGAGCTTCTGCCTCAGAAGGCAATGTAGTCCCCAATCCAACGAGAGCAAGTACAGGCAGAATTACTACAACTTGCCAGGGGGAATCATACAACTAAACTTGAATTTAGTTCCTCAAGTGCCTCTACAATCTCTTCCAATTGGGAGATTCTATGATTTCCAAAAGAAAACATTTACTTATATTTTTCTACACTAGGAAATGGATTTTAGTTCACTGTCCCTATTAGTGTCCCGAGGACTGCATCTATCTCCTTATTTCTTGTTATTCTTGGAATGGCTGGTAATTATTTTATGATGGAGACACAGAAGAATCAAATCATACTAAAGTCAAACCAAGACTGTCTTATGGTAGGTTAGGAGTCAAGTTTTCCATAACTGCCTAACTTAGGTTACTAAAATACAAGTACCCCATTATTGACTCCAAGTCTCCTTTGCTGTATCAAGCAGTTACATTGTTTTAGGAAGCTAGTTTAATTTTTAACTAATATATACATGATGGGAGAAGTTTCCATACACAGTCTTTCCTATTAATAACCTTTTCCTCATTTTTAATCATGGAGAGCAACCTGTTTTCATCCTGTTGTGTTAACCTGATATACCTAATCATGTGCCTAAGGCTTTATCCTATGTACGTTACTGATGCTTGACTTTAAAAACTGATATTTTAGCTAATATAATTGGTTTGTTTCAAGTAATGTTTTAGACATCTAGAAGTTCATTTCAGAGCACATGGATCACGGGTTCCCAACCCCCGCCAGTACCGGCCCGCAGCCTGTTAGGAACCGGGCCGCACAGCAGGAGGTGAGTGGCGGCGAGCGAGCGAAGCTTCATGTGCCGCTCCCCATCACTCGTATTACCGCCTGAACCTCCCCCTGCCGCCCACTGTTTGTGGAAAAACTGTCTTCCACGAAACCGGCCCCTGGTGCCAAAAAGGTTGGGGACCGCTGACGTGGAGGAACTACTCCGAGTACCACACCATTCCCAGGGCTGGTTCTGCCCTCGCGGCCACTGCTTTGCTGCAACATGAGACAACAAGATCAACTGTCCCTTGTGACTTTGGTTCTCCTGAAATTGCAGGGAACTGTCGGACAGCCCACATTCACAGCAGCGTAACTCCTTTGGCTCCATACAGCTGATATCGTACCTAACCTCAAAGCTCTGCCAGGTCAGGTCAGAATTATTTCTCAAAACTTAGAACAGGACTCATGTCCTAGGCCACCTGACTATGCCTTCCAGTTGGCAAGTATCCCTTGTCTGGCTAGGAAACCTCCTCGTGACAAGTATGAGTAACTGACTGAGAAAATATACAGCAACTGACTTTTTATATGAAGTTTGATATTATCACACTAAATTTATGAGAAAAAATAAGAAATTTATAAGAGAAAAGAATTTCTTTTGCAGGTAGACAAAAGTTTATCGGCAGAGCTGCAGCGGAGCCCTCCCTCTCTCTGGGATAGCCAAGGGCACAGCGCCAACAGAGTGACGGACAGACAGACCCCAAATGGACACATGGATGGTCCTAGTTCACTGGCAAGAGAAAGCTCCCTGCAAAGACACCCCAATTCCCTCTGAAACCCCAAATTCACACAAATATAACCTCTTCCCTAACCCCACTCCAATCACATCACAGAACAATGGTCTTCTGGCCATGTCTATTTTTTCAGATGACCTTGCCTAAGAGTGACCAGAGGCAAACAATTCTGTCCCCAGAAGGCCAGTTGTTAGGATCATGTCCTGAAGCCTGTCTGCGTTTGGGACCTTGACCCAGCTGTGGGACAAGGATAAGATGAAAGAGCTAGAGCCTGACATGAGTGGGAGGGAAGGACATGTGGCAGAAAAAAGCGATAGCCACAGTGGGCTCAGATAGACTGTTATGGGAATTCAGAGGAAGGGACCTGCCTGCAGCTCAGGGAGGGGATTTGGGGATGATGGGATCAAAGAAGATTTCCCAAAGGAGGTGGCTAAGACATGAGACACGGTTAGGACTTGGGAAACCATCACACTGTGTATGAGGATACACTGCAGATGGTGACAGGACCTCCTCTCCCCCTCAGCCAGACAACCTGAGGAGAAAGCCATCTGCTCCAGCGTCAGAAGGGTGGAGGTCCCAGCAGCCAGCCTGGGCATAGGCATGAACAAGTGACTACGACTGCCCTAGTTAGTCCACAAGAAAACCACTGCACATTTGTGGAGTATTTCTAAGCCCACTGAGTTTACCCATGGCCTCAACAGCAATGATAAATTCCACCTTTCTCTTTTCTCCCAGCCCATTCCATCTCCTGTCATTTTTTAAGTATAATGAGCATTACTTCAGAAACCACACCAACAAAACAAAGAACCAAGACTGAGTGCCCAAAATTAGGTCCACAGCCTGCAGCTGATTATCCCATCGTAGTTCATTTTTGTTGTGTGAATCAATTCTAATTTTTGAATTGAAATATATCCTGCTTTGTCATCATTTTGTCCTTTTCATAAAAGCCCTGGAATAGTTGCTAAGGACATGTCAAATCATGTTTCTTTCTCCAGGAGTGCCCCTACCAGCCAAAGTTCTCAGGACAACCAAACTCAAACCAAACAATAAACCTTCTTTCCTCTGATCCAGATTATTATTTTTAATTATTAAGGACTGACTACCTGTGAGTGTAAGAGGAGGTAATTATTCATTCTGCCTCTAAAATGTTCCCATAATGATCTCAAAACTATCGGGCAATGAGCAAAGTTATCTTCATTTAATGAAGAAAGTGAGACATTGAAGTTAAGAACATTGCTACAAACGGAAGTAGAAACCATGCACCCAAATGATATATCTCATTTTTAGCCTATTTAAAACAAATTTCAACCATATGACCCAGTTAATACACCTCTGGGCATTGGCCCAGAAAAACTGAAAGCAGGGAGTAGAAGAAATATTTGTACACCCATGTTCATAGCAGCACTATTCACAATAGCCAAAAGGTGGAAGCAACCCAAGTGTTCATTAACAGATGAATGGATAAACAAAATGTCGTATACACATACAATGGCATATTATTCAGCCTTAAAGAGGAAGGAAATTCTGACACATGTTACAACATAGACGCACCTTGAGGACACTGTGCTAAATGAAACAAGCCAGGCACAAAAGGACAAATAATATATGATTCCACTTATATGAGGTACCTAGAGTAGTCATAGAGATAGAAAGTGAACGGTGGTTGCCCAGGGCTGGGAGGAGCGGAAATGAAGAATAATTGTTTAATGGGTACAGAGTTTCAGTTTTGCAAGATGAGAAGAATTCTAGAGATGAATGGTGGTGATGATTGCACAACAATGCAAATATACTTAATGCTGCTGAACTGTACACTTAAACACGGTTAAGAGGGTAAATTTTATGATATATGTATTTTATCAGAATAAAGAACATACTTAATATTATTCAGTAAAGAAAAAAGCTGGAAAAAAAATATCTCGCCGTTCAAACTCCAGGAGTTTGAACATATGGATGTAAGCAAGCTAGCAACATACTCTCTAATCCTATGATGCACCTATGATGTGAATGATGCTCATGCTTCTGTTAGTACAAGATAAAGGCATCCGATAAATTAGTGAATACCCTAAGAATGTTGTGAATATAAAAATAATATTAGATTCAGAACAAGAAACCAGCAGAATGATGATATCAATTATGAATAATACATGAAACGAGTTTGCAAGTGCCAATTTACTTCCTTGTTTTGCATTGTACTAATATAGTAAAAGTTCATTATTAAAATACAATGTTAAAAGCTTTAAACAGGGTTTGGGATCTCACAAACTATAGGTGCATTCAAGGATTAAGTCCTCTTGCTTCTAAATAATTTCTGTATTTACTAGCCACTAGCCATTATCAAAGCAGGAGAAAGAAGTGTGTGTGGTTACTTTAAATGTAATTCATTGAGTTTAACCAAGCATATCATAAATAAACTCCTATTTTATCAGCTATTAATGCCAATAAATATATAACCCCATCGGTAAATAATAGCAATTCCAACAAAAGCTTAGTGTCTGTGTTTTTAAATCTGTCATTAAATGAACATGTGCCCCTTAAACTTCAATTTTATACTGTGTCTGCCTGCCTGATATAATCAGCATTAAGAAAAAGACCTGCTAAATACTGAGTAGGTGAAATTTTTCTTCCATAAATCATTACTTCAAAAGTGTTGTCACAATTCTCAAAAGTCCAATTAATTAAAATCCAAGTAACAGTTGGTTTTGCTCAACAACTGTCCAGCCTAGCAGTCCTATGAAAGATGGCCACCCCTATAATCTTACTAATACCTCCAGGCTGTCAGCCTGTCATGGCCTGAGCATGAAATCTAACTTGACAGATAATGGAAATGAGCTATTAACACAAACCAACCTGTGCTCAGACCACGTTTGAGTATTTTATATGTGTTTATTTGGCATAACATTACAACTTTTCTGTAGTCTGTCTTATAGTCACCCCATTCTGGAAACGATTTCTCTTTTGTAACAATTTTTTTTTTAATGCTGAGAAATTTCTTAAATCTGTATCCTCCGACCCTTCTTGCCCCCCCCCACATGCTCAGCAAAAGTTAAAAGTTATTTAGTTTCTTACTCTTAGGCTGTTTCAACTCTGGCCTTTTGAAACAGCCCGTAAGTGATAATGAAATGCATAAAGGAATGAGAAAGAGAATCCAATTAAATCTACCTGCATAGCTCAGCTGCACACGAAGTAACAATAAACAGGCATTCTTAAGTCACAGCATTTCACTGGAAATGGGGCAGAACTTGTGTATTTTAACAACTTTTTACAACTAGTAACCACTACAGCATTTATTTTACTTTCTCAAAGAAAACCAGAGAAGGTTCATAGTTTAAACTAAAGGGTCTTTTCAGCCTCGAAGACAAAAAGCACTTCTGCTTAGCACCTGAGTAATAATGTGGGATGTGTACAGGTGAATTAAGAAGACTGGACTCAAAGATAGTTTGTCTTTGGCCAGTCTGAAACATATGACTCCTTTCCAGTCCTGCAATCATTTATTATCCAGCAAAGAAAGGCTGGGTTTTTGCTCCACAAACACAGTGGTGGTCCTCAGCTTATGATGATTTACCATGTCTGCTCTGAAATCCATGACACAGACTGTTCCAAAAAGGTCTCTCTCATATACAGACACACACATCTGATGATATTTCAGGTCTGATTTACTTTTATGCCACTAAAACCAGAGAGTTTTGGTCACCTGCACACATTTTCCCTCTCAAACGTGACACTCAAAACAAATTTTAGGGTGTACTTTATTTTAAACGATATATATCTGAACATATATAGCAAAAGCATCTCAGGTTTTATTGGGTTAGTAACCTGAGATTCATTTTTCCTCTTAGAAGGGACTATTTTTAAGACTTAGAAGTACTGCACCCAAAACACATTTTAGGCATTACTCTATTTTAAATGATGTGTATGTGGAAATAAATAGCAAAAGCTTCTCAGGGAATGTTGGATTAGTAACTAGATATTTATTTTTCTTCTAAGAAGGGACCATCATTACTCCAAAGTATGAATATTTTATAAGAACACAGAAAAATATATAGTATTAATAAGAAGTGGCTTTAGTGCTGATGGAAGTTTGGACACATCAGTTTAGAAATGCGTTCCTAAGTGTGCAACTGTGACTTTACATCTACATCATGCATACATTCAACTATAGACACAGCTATTAAGTACTGCCTTATGTATGACATACATAGGTATGCAGAATATGTAAGTCAAAGGCTCCAGTTTTTAAAAATTGCCACCCTAGTTAGCTGGTATAATAACACAAGTCAGAAAACGATACATTTTTAAAGTTAGCTGGTATATAGATTTACATACTTTCCTTAGATATACATGGAAGCATGAGTTCAGATGCTAAATTAGAATATGAATGGATTCAGTTAAGCTTGTTATCCTCAGCAGGGAAGAGTTAGAAATCCATCACAGTTTGGCATAAATGACAAGTCTGCACGCAAAGAAAACTGTTCCATCATGAAAAACGAAAAAGAGCCAGGAAAAAACTAATAAGGAATCATTTAATGAAAATCTGCTTGAAGATAATGGAAGTAACTAGACATCTAGTAGTATATAATAAAATAACCAACATTGAAAGGCAGAATAATGTTACTTTCTTTACCAAATACTGATGAAAAGTTTGTCTTTCTAATGCTCTGAGTCTAAAGCTGCACAGACAAATACGAAAGCCACGAGGCCTAAGTGGCAACTGAGCACGTGATATATGGCTAGTCTGAACTGAGATGTGCTGTAGGTGTAAAATACACATCGACTTCAAAGACTCAGTATTAAAAACAGAATGTAAAATCTCATTAACATATTTAATGGATTCCATGTTGATAGGTTAATATTTCAATTAATTATATTAAAATAATATAATCAATTTCACCAGTTTCTTTCTACTTTTTTTAAAATGTGGCTACGCAAAAATTTGAACTTACATGTGGGGTTTGCAACCCTTGATCTAAAGGATAAAGTTACAGAATGTGAAAACTGGCTGAGAACTTACAAATCATATTGTTCAACCCCCCCGCCCCCCATTTTACAAACAAGAAAACCAAGGCTTAGATAAAGTGATGGGTTCTGGTTAAGCCCAGAATGAGCTATAGATTCTTTCAGAGGCCAGTGTCTATCAATCCACCTTTCTTTCTATGAGAGTATCATGAAGGAGAGATAACGATTCATCTCTTGATCAAAGGTACTCTACTTTCAGGAAGTTTCAAAACCCTTCTCTCATCTTTTGAGCTGTAATGTAAGAAACTTTGATCTTGACTTGCAGTCATCTATGCAATTGTCTTCATTCTCTGCTTGCCTCTGGTGGTGGACACTTACCCCAAGATGTGTCTTTTATGTACCATTAACATTATTTGTATGTATTTCACTGAAGATTTTTAATTCATGTCATAAACTAAGATAAATTAATTAGAAGGTGAACAAGTTTGTAAACCAAACCAATTTAAAATAATTTAAAATATGCTTTCAACTTGTCTTTAAAGCACAAGAAAGGCTAAGTCACATGAGCTCCATTTTCTATCTAAGGAATTTTCCACCCTCTCCCCCTCTCTCTCTACCATCCCTCGCTCCCTCCATGCCCCACACCCATACAAAGGGTTTCTCCTTTCCACAATTATTTCCATATCTAAGATATATTTTTTTAAGTTATTTATTTTTGGCTGCATCAGTTCTTAGTTGCAGCATGCGGGATCTTTCCTTGTGGCGCATGGGCTCTTTGCTGCGGCACAGAGGCTCCAGAGCATGTGGGCTCTGTAGTTGCAGCGCCCGGGCTTAGTCGCCCCACGGCAGGTGGGAATCTTAGTTCCCCAACCAGAGATCGAACCCACATCCCCTGCATTGGAAGGAGGATTCTCAATCACTGGACCAGTGGGGAAGTCCCGAGATAATTTTTTTTTTAATCTCAGTAAAACAACTTTTATTTTTATTGTTCTTGCCATGATACCAAATTTAAGTTTATATATTAATGTCCATTTCTAGATTCCAATTTCCTGAGAGTCTGGGGTTGAGGTGAAATGGTAAATAGAAAACAGGATGGACTAGAGATCTATCTCCATTTGCCTCTCCCCTCCCAACTCTGAGCCTAAGGATATTACCCTTCAGCATGGTTTGAAGCATTTTTCAAAGTGGGCAATAAATAGCAACAGGTTTCAAAAAAAAATGGAGGGAAGGTTCTGTATCCAACATGTGGGAGGAAACCCTGGGCTAAATACAGTTAAACAGTTTCTTTTCTGAAGTATGCATCACACACTTTGCTATGCTAATGTGTCATCTGACTCTCCAAGAGAGGGATATAGCTACAGAGTTCTCCAAACGTATTTAAACCATGTAAATCCTATTTTCAGAGAGCATCTTGAGAGACTAGTATCCCATAGAACACATTTGGGGAAACCCTGGACCATGGAATTTGCTGCAAGATACTTTATAAAATTACATATCACCCTTAATCTTTGTATTATTGCTGAATAACTAACATTTATTTTATCAATTCATTTATCCAATAACCTTTTATTAGCTTGTTATGGATTGAATTACACACACACACACACACACACACACACACACACACACACACACACACACACACCTGCTCCCGCCCAAATTCATATGTTGAAGCCTAACCCCCAGTGTGATTGTATTTGGAGACAGGGCTTTTAAGGAGTAGTTAAGGTTAAACGAGGTCATGGGGGGGTCCCTAATCTGATGCAACTATTGTCCTTATAAAAAGAATAAGAGATACCAGAGATCTTTCTCCTTCCAAAGGTCATGTGAGGACACAGCAAGGAGACAGCTGTCTACAAGGAGGGAAGAGACGTCCCACCAGAAACCAACTCTGCTGCACCTTGTTCAGGAACTTCTGGCCTCCAGAACTGTAGAAAATAAATTTCTATTGTTTAAGCCACCCAGTCTGTGGTATTTTGTTACTGCCACCTTAGCAGACTAATCATAGCTACTATCATGTTTTAGAGGAGGCACATGGTGAATAAACAGAAATAGTCCCTGGCCACTAGGAGTCTGCATTCTATTTCAAGGGCAGTGTGGGAAACATCGAGTGACCTTCTGGTGTTACACTAGTCAATTACTTGACTTGGGGTCAGCAACAACTTGCCCCACAGCTCAACCTCCAACTTACATTCTCATTTCAAGGGATAATCAAATGATTTGTTTTCTAAGTTCTTACTTGAAGGAGAAATGGGCCGATTGGACCTCTTGCCTCCCTCTCATTTTCAGGAAAAACCTGGAATCCCAAGAATCAAAGCCTGAGTCCCTTCACCCTTGTTTCAGAGTGTGGAAGGATATTCCAACCAGCCAGCAATATACATTCCATGTGCCCCACCCCACACCCCAACAGCTCTACAGGAGCCCAAACGCTAGGCTCCGTATCTTAACCCCAAGATTTCCTCTGCTATGGTGCTGAAACCACACTGTGGACACCCTCTGCCCTGAATCTACAAAAGAGAAAAGGCGGCAATCTGAAGCCAGCCCCATCCACCGTACCTTACAGATGCAGCCTCCTCTATGTGTCTCAGGGACAAGGTTTTGGTAACCAAGCCACACACCATGAACTATATGCCTCTCCTTTAAAATTACACAAAAAGAGCAATAATTTGACTTCTCTCTTGCCATTATATACAAAAACAAACAGAAAACAAACCTAGTTATTACCAAGACAAATACTCTATTTTTAAGCAATCAATAATTGTGTTCAGAAACATGGTGTAAACAATATAATAACTTAAAATAGTAATAACGTTTAAAAATAAATAACTTAGGGAATTTGGGGACTGCTGATTAGTTACATTATTTCTACTACTTCTTCCACTGTGCTGTCTCTGAATCATTGCAACTCTCTGTATCTCAAATGCCAAACTCCCTACTAAGCAATACACAGACCTTGTCAATTCCTCTAGCTATGTCACTGGAGCAAATAAAAGAAATGGGGCTTTCCTTAGCCACAGACCTGTCCATTAGACAGAGTTAATTATTTTGTCTAAATATTTGTTCAAGAAATAGGTTTTTTTCCAAAGAATTGTTTTGCAAAAGTATAAACAGGGGGCTTCCCTGGTGGCGCAGTGGTTGAGAGTCCGCCTGCCGATGCAGGGGTCACGGGTTCGTGCCCCGGTCCGGGAAGATCCCGCATGCTGCGGAGCGGCTGGGCCCGTGGGCCGTGGCCGCTGGGCCTGCGTGTCCAGAGCCTGTGCTCCGCAGCGGGAGAGGCCACAGCGGTGAGAGGCCCGCATACCGCAAAAAAAAAAAAAAAAAAAAAAAAAAAAGTATAAACAAACAATTAAAATGTAGTAACATTCAAACAATTCCAGTGGTATTAAGATGATCTAGTTTAGATCTGGCTATCCCATCTTGAAAAAGTCACTTACCCTCTCTGAACCTGCTTCCTCAAACTCAAAATGAAGGGAAAAGTTTATTTGATCTCTAAAATATCCCTAAATGCCATTATTGAATAAAAAATGATTCCTTGAAAAAAATTAACTGCAGAGCTATCTTTAAAACTCCATTCCTTTTATAATTTGCAATTCTAAATTTTAGTCAACTCATGATCCACTAAGAAAATAGGCTAGTTCTATTTAACTTTTCGCCATTGCAAAACTACAGTTGAGATGTGGTTTTTATTTAAATAGCAAGAAAAAGCAAAACAATGCCAACTGTGTGCTACTATTTTTTTGTCTAGAAATAGAGACAAGGCCAATCTCCTGGAAGGAATGAGTATGAGATTTGTACAAATTAATTACGTGTGTGCTTGTATAAAAACAGTTAGTATATTTTTGTGTATCATTGTACACACTCACATTGTTTTAAATACTCTGCCTTGTGATCGAGTAACAATTGGCAATTTAGTATCAATGCAGACAGAGTAAAACCATTCCCTTCAGGACATATTTATTGCTCTTAATCCCTGTTCTTTACTGGACATGCTCAGGACCCAGAGGAAGTGGGGCTCTGGGGCCTGGCCCTTCTGTTCGGGCATTTACTATCTGTACAAACCAGGGCTGTGGATGTGAGACTCGTAAGCATTTGGTTGTGTCTCCAGAGTTCTGCCAGGGGTGCAGATCACAGTGAGGAAAACTCTTTGACTTTTCAGATAAGTGGTAGATGTTAGGAAATCTCATTCAATTCAGTGGTTCCTTATCAATGAAGCAGATGAATTTGGAGTTTTTTATAATTATAGTGGAAGCACAAACATGTCCACTTATCACAGGACTATATCTCACTGAAGCAGACACTGGTCCATGCTACAGAATTTTCTGTCTCTGATGTTGAACCAGGGTCAATTTTGTGGTAACGCATAGCTGACCACCATGAGTTCACAAAGAGGACGAGAAAAGGAACGCATGCCAGAAGCTTATTCACTGATGACTTTGCCTCTTAAGAACTGTCCGTGAGGACACTTTATGCTCTTTAAAACTAATTATCTTTTCAGATTGTCTTACTCTTCAAAAAAATAATATTCCTGGATTTACGAGTTACTATTGTCAGGATTTGGAAAATTGGTAAACCTAAGCAAATGCTGACTTCAAATACTGTCTACATGGTTCTTAAATTACCAGATTTCACAGACCAGTAAAATTTCTTTTTAAAATCTTGAGTAATAACAGAGTTGCCAATTTTTATTTTGCCAAGTAATAAACTTTTTTAGATTACTATCATCTACTCTCACCATTGTTTCACAAAAAAAGGACATTTTAATAGCACAGAAGTAGAAAGAACAGAATCTTTAAAATGACAGTTCCTTAAATTGATTAAAATTAATTTTATGAAGATGTATTCTTTACTTTTCTTCTTTCACAAACCAGCGAAGACTCTATTATGAACAGGCATGAATTAGGGAACAATATTTGGGAATCACTGATTTATACTATAAAGCCTTTCCTTAATCCTACCCCATCAGGGTATTTTCTCTCTCCATTTCCCTTAAGAATCTGCTATATTAGTTCCATTATAGAAGTAATCACATTGTATCATATAGTTGTTCATTTGTGTGTGTCCCACTAGACGAGGTTAAGGATTATTTTATTCATCTTCTGACCTCAATGCCTAATCTAATAAATTCTGAATATCGTTTTATGAATGAATGAATGAATGAATGAGAGAATGAATAAGAGAATAAATCACTGAAAGAATAACCAAATGAATGAATGAAATCCAGGCACTCCAAAAACGCTTACTCAATTCCACTGGTTAGCCTGTTTTTCCCTACTGGGAAAATAGATGGCTGAGGGATCCTGACATTTCCTAAAGAAAGTGCATCGCTAAGAGATCAGTCTTGATCTGCCATCATGGATGTACAGTACAGTTCTATCCACATACATAAAATCAATTCAGAGCTTCTGATTACAAAGTTTTGCGTGTTATCTAGAGATTTCACCAGCTAAGACTCTGCATTCTGGAACCCCAAAGAATGATTCACTGGTTACACACACCCTAGGCAGGGGAGTCCTGAAATGGCTTCATTTTTGCTCATGCTTCAGGTACAATGAATGCAGGGTAAACTTGAACCAAAAGAAAGGGGATCACAGTGGAATGAACAATTTTCTTCCTTTCAGTTCTTGGCAGTACTGGTATTGAAGCAGGAAATAGAGTGTCAGTTCTTTTTGGTGGGGGGTGGTCTATTATATGATGTTCTTAAAGATTCCTATATTTACATATCTCTATGACTATTATTGTCTCTGTGGATACGTTTCTTAAAAAGTGGAACTCTTTTCTTAACTTTATTACTATATTATCACATGCCAATGTTCACTAAATAAATAGTTCACTGAATAAATGTTCACTAAATAAATACTCAGTACCAGAAGTGACATCAGGATTAGAAGCAAATCATAGACCAAAGAAGGCTAGACTCAAAAGGTCCCACCATTTTCCTGATATTTGGAGTTCAAACGGACAATTCTTGGGAATTCTGTGTTATAATAATTAAGGGTAAACATAAAACAAAACAAAAAAACAGTGATGCCTTAACATTATAACAATAAATCCTAAAAAGACAAGTCCCCAAAGTATAATACAAATAAATCCCATTTTTATCCAGTCCACAAGACTATGGTCTTGGGCAAAAAGACTACACCTTCTAGAATTTGGGCTCAGTCTCCAAGTTGTCATGTTTCAGGTATTAAGAACGGGATATTCAAGAAGACTTCTCTCAAATGACTGGGTATTTACAGAACATTTAGATCTGGTTACTCATCTATCATCAAGCTGTGGCCACCCAGTGTTCTCTGAATCCTTCAGCGGTGTTGTGGAATTTGATTTTTATCATTCTGCTATTCTATCTCCACCTCTACTTATTTAGTTTTGAAGTATCAATTGCCTGCATTATGGTCCATGTCTAAACACTGCTTTCGGTTATAAGGGGTTGAATGTCAGAAAATATTTGGTTAATGATAACATGACATACTACATATAAACTATTACTAATCAGCAATGTGCTTGAACTTTAAGATGTTTCTTAATCATCAGCTTTTGAATTTAATGTAAATACAGTGGGATACTTTTGGGCTACTTTGTGTAAATGGCAGGCTGGGCTAAATAACAAAGATTGCATTAATATTTCTATTTTGTAACGCATAAGATTTACATTGTTCATAACATGAAAGTAGCATAAACAGCTGGAAAAATCAAATCAGAAATCTTAAAGCATATATAAAGTCAGGGATATGGAATACCAAGGAAAAATCAAAACAGAACAAAATAGGATATAAAAATTTATAAGTGGTTAGCTCCAAACTGAAAGATGTAAATCCATGCCTACTAAAATTAATATTCAATAGATGGCAAAACTGAAAGAGGTAAAAACTTTTGGATAATTTTCTTTATTTGTATTGCAAGCAAATGCCTGGAAGTGTCTTTTACTGGAAGAAACTAATATTGGCACCAAGTCTTTTGGCATAACATTTTTCTCAGCATAAGGCCACATATTTCAAATATTGTGATTTGTATTAACTGGGAAAAGAAGGCATAAATCTATCATTTTGTAAATTTTCACAATAAGAAAGAAAATTATTCAAAAATATTTATTTACTATTTATGCATTTTATGCATTTTAACCACTCTTATGGCTAAGAAATAAAACTTATTACATATTTAACACATGCTTAAGTGTATTCTACATACCAGGCACTGTGAAGAGAGAAAATAAATTGTGACTTGCCTGATTTTCCAGCTGTCTACTGGACATCTTCATATGAGGTAATTTGTTTGTCAAGTAACATTCCAACTTTATTCAGCATCCACACTTGGTTAGAAATTGGGAATTCAAAGATATATATGTATATAATATGATTCTGTAGAACCAGGCTATCATACTGGTGTCCAGAAATGAACTTGGCATTCCATCCCTTCTAAACCTGCCCCATTTTTACTGACTTTCCCAGTCACTCAGCTGAAACTTTGATGCATCAGCCCCCCAAACATGTCTCTGACCCTCTGATGTGACCTCTGCCTCATGTTTCCACTCCACTGCCTGCCTCTTTCTCTCCATATTCTTTTACAGGAATTCTCTCCCTCTCATCAAACTTGCCTCCTCACCTTTGGTCTCCTTATCCTCCACCCCATTCTAGAGAACACTTTCCTAAGCACAGTGCTAATCAAGTCTGTTTCTGCTAGACTTTCAGTTCTCCCTCCTGACCAGGGAAGAAGGCCTGAAATCCTTAGGTTCGCCTCTCAAGGTCCCTGGTGATCTGGCTCCATCTTCTGTTTCCATTATTCTTTGGTTAATCCACTTCTCCCTTCCTTCCCTTCCTCTGTGCCTTTATTCATTTTCCTTGTGCCTTCAATGGCTTTCCTCTACTTCATCCTGTTCTCTGGAGGTGCAAATTCTAGGCATCCTTTAAAGCCCACCTCAAATACTATCACTTCTAGGAAGTCTTTCCAGAGCCCTCCAGCAAGAACTAATGGTCATGCTGTGGAGGAACAAAGTCCATGCACCACAACTACTGAACCTGTGCTCTAGAGCCCACGAGCCACAACTACTAGCCCGTGGGCCACAACTACTGAGCCCACACACCACAACTACTGAAGCCCACGAGCTCTAGGGCCCGCATGCCACAACTACTGAGCCTGCATGCTGCAACTACTGAAGCCCACGTGCCTAGAGCCTGTGCTCCACGAGAAGCCACTGCAGTGAGAAGCCCGCACACCGCAACGAAGAGTAGCCCCCACTCGCCACAACTAGAGAAAGCCCGTGCGCAGCTATGAAGACCCAAGGCAGCCAAAAATAAAAATAAAAAAATAAATTTAATTAAAAAATCTAAAAAATTAAAGGAAAAGAACTAATGGTCATCCCTGCATCTTCACCTCCCAATGCTATCTGTAACTTTCTAAGGACATGTATCACATTCTACCTCATATTTGGGGCATTTCTGCACCTGTTTTATTTACTCTACTATTTATATATATATATATATATATATATATAAATTTATTTATTTTATCTTATTTATTTTTGGCTGAGTTGTGTCTTTGTTACTGCGCGTGGGCTTTCTCTAGTTGCAGCGAGAGGGGTCTACTCTTTGTTGTGGTGCGCAGGCTTCTTATCGAGGTGTCTTCTCTTGTTGTGGAGCACGGGCCCTACGCTTGCAGGCTTCGTTAGTTGTGGCTCACGGGCTCTAGAGCACGTCCTCAGTAGTTGTGGCGCACGGGATTAGTTGCTCCGCCGCATGTGGGATCTTCCCGGACCAGGGCTCGAACCCGGTCCCCTGCATTGCGCCACCAGGGAAGCCCTACTCTACTACTTTTTAAACCACTGAAAGTTCCTTGTCTGAGGCATTTTTGCCTCCTCCTAAAAACCTGGCACAGTGTGGCCTTTAGAAATATTTATTGAATAAAATGAATAAGTGAAAGAATGAACAAATGAGCAAACAAACTAAAAGTGACTAAAGACGGTCATGGTAAACTTAACTTGAAAGGTGTAACCATCGAGAAAAAAGAAAGTACAGCATTGCTCAAGAGGTTATAATAACTAGGTATGATGGCTGACATTATGAAAGAAATAATTTATGCTAAGTACTTGGAAAATTTTCCCAAAGGAATTATTTTTGTATAGTGATAATTTCCTACTTAGTGGTGAAAGGAAATTATCACTTGGACTGATACGAAAAGTTTTTCCTATTTTTTATTCTAACTTTGTGTCCATCCACATGGGAAAGGGCACCATGGGGACAAGTCTATGCTGTCATTGAAATGGCTTGGTTGACTTGCCGGTCTCTTATATTTGTAGACTTCGTGATTTTATCTACAGGCATTCTCAGTAGCAATTCACCATTAACCATGGGAATTTTAACCAGAGACACATTAGAGATGACAAACCGAGATTCAAGATGTATGATAAATGTGTTAAAAACCTTCTGTGATTAATTTTTCATATTTACCCATCAAAAATTGCACCTTTGGTAATGAATACTTAGGCCTAAGATATATTTTTAAAAAGAGTAATCCATCTTGTGGAGTTATATCTGTGAAACAACTTAAGAGCTGTTGCCTGTGAGGGGGTGGGACACAGAAAACAGTTTCCACAAAAAGAAAAAAGTAGACACTGTTCAAATCCCAGCTTGGTCCTACCCTTTGGTGCTGGTCAATAAACCCGGTACCAGATATAAACAAAACATTCCATTCAACATTATGTCAACCTTCAGCAAAAAGGTCATCCATCACTGTACATTAATGTTCTGAGCACCTGTAAAATCCGATGTACATTCTTTCAGGCCATTTTTTTTCAACTTTGTGTCTGTCAGAGATACCCCCCACCATATACATATTATTTATGTTGGGAGTAGCTTTCTAAATGTCACCCAAATGAATTAGTATCACGCTGAGCCTTGGAGTTAAGAGAGTTGCCATGTGCATTTATGTGTTTTCTCTCCCTGAATACTGACACATTTATATCCTTTCCCCGTCTGCTCTGGCTTTGGCAGGGATGCATAGTACAAGCAGTTTATTTTACTATGACATGGTGACAAAATAGAACTTTATTTATGTGAAGCTGGTTAAAAATGCCCTGGCCAAAAAATATGACACCAGTTAAGGAAATCTAATAAAACCTCTTGTAGAAATGGTATAAAGTATAGAGTTTTATTTGGAACTTAATGAGGTTAGTAATGCATACTGTACCTTACTGTGTCTACTAAATAACATCAGTTGTCAAATGTTTTTTTTTTAAAGCAGCCCAATCTGTGTTAATTTAGCCAGCCACTTTTAGCTCCCTAGCATTCATTCATTCATTCTTTCAACAAAGAGAATATTTATCACATACCTACTTTATGTAGCTGGAGGGGAATTATGTTATTTTTTATATATATGGAACCTCAAACCATTTTTATCAATATTTATGTGTTCCCCTAAGGGTCTCAGCAGAAGTAACTCACTAATCACAGGGATATCCATCAAAGCTGAAAGGAAAAACCCTGAAATTTATAAAATTTCTGTGCTAAATGCCTTATCATCTAACAATTATTTTTAGAGTGACAAAAATAGACACCTTCATTTACATATGATGTCACATGGTTTGGTCATGGATGTAAGGAGAATGTACAAATAGTGCAAAAAAGTTCTTAGGTACTCCTAAGTTCATGTCTCTGCATGCATACAAACAGAAATGGAATCAGAGTTTTTCATCCAAATTTCTATTGTTTTTGAAAGGCACCACACTGAAAGGCTGGATGCATATTCAAATGATGCTATCGGCTGCTCAAAGCATTTTTGGCCCTTGTCTTGAATTTGGCCATCAGAGAGGCTTTGCGGTCACCAAAGAAAGTCTATCTTATTAATTTAGAAACCAGGACACTCTTCCATGGTCATCACCCCCTTTCTTCTTTTCTCCTCTTACTTCTTGCTTCCTCCTCATTCCTGGGCCTGGTGCTGCTGGTGGCAGAGATCCAGAGACTCAAAGAAGGGCAGCAACTTGGTGAGGCTAGGGAGTAAGAGGCGCCTTCCTCAGTGTTCACCAGGATGCCTATGGGAAGCATTCAAAGCCGATGCACCAGGCTGACCGTGGCTGGAACCCTGAGTTCCCGTCCTGGTCCACTCACCAACATGCTACTTTAATAAGGGAACCCAACTCAGTGGATTTTAATTTCCTCACTTACAAGATAAGGTGGTTGGGTGTGGGGATGGGGGTACCACAGGTAATCTCTATGGATCCTTCCTGCTTTTACAGTCTTATGACGCGCTCCCAGACAACCACCAAAGATCAGAAAGCATCTTGCAACAGCCACAACTAAAATGGCATAAATCTGAGAAACCAATCACATTGCCTGAACAAAATTTAACTTTGATTAGGATTGCAAATGCAGCTGCCAGTATAAATACCAACTGAAACACCAATATTTCTATTGAGAAAAATGTGCCTGCTAAATTATTTCTCTTTCAATGTAATGCATTATGTCTACCTTAACAATCAGCGTTAGTGGAGACTTCTGGCCAGGTCAGGAAAATGGTTTTATTATACAGAACTTGTTCTTTAATGATACTCATTTATATTCAATTTTGCTTAGGTTTCATTGCTAATATATTTCTCTTTTCTGGGTAACTCTAGGTAAGAGTCTAATCTTTCCACAGGAAGTGATAAAATATAATGTTGACTAACTTGAACATATATAACATAGGGCATGACTGGGTTACATGTTAGCAGAGAATAAACGAAGAATGTCTTCAGAAATTACTCTTTAAGGGCTTCCCTGGTGGCGCAGTGGTCGAGAGTCCGCCTGCCGTTGCAGGGGACACGGGTTTGTGCCCCGGTCCGGGAAGGTCCCACACGTCGCGGAGCGGCTAGGCCCGTGAGCCATGGCCACTGAGCCTGCGCGTCCGGAGCCTGTGCTCTGCAACGGGAGAGGCCACAGCAGTGAGCGGCCCGCGTACCGCAAAAAACAAAACAAAACAAGAAATTACTCTTTAAGTCTCATTTTTTCACTCAGGCATTAGGCCATTATCATACACATAAACAGCTACTGAGGATAATACAACTAGGCATTTCCAGATGTGTTTGCCCAGAACAGCCTGTCAAAACGCCTCCATTGTCCTACTTTGCCTAACTGCCTGTGTGCCATAGGTACAAGCAAGTAACCACACCCACCTCCCTGGGCCCTCCTGCTTAAGACAGACAACTCTCAGAAGCACAGACAACTACAGCTCTGGCAACATTCAATTTTATATTTTGTCTCATTTAATCAGCGCACACATTTATTCCACATAATGAAATATAAAATGAGTCTGAACAAAGTTTCATAATTAAGAAACCATTCAACCTTTTAGGAATCTCCAAGATTAAACTCCTTTGAAGTCTTCCTGTAGGTATGTTTCATTATGGTCCTTTATGAAATGAACACCCAGCACTAGTTCAGAAGCAAGGTTCCTGACATCAGAGATATTGAGTTATTAACTGTGCCCTGTGGAAATTGGTCTTGTCACCAGGTATTAAGGTCTTACCCAGATATGGGAGACTGGCAGTCTCCGCCCACATAACACTGTCAAGCTCATACATGCATGTGCATGGACACATATGCACACACACGAGTGCAAAGGAGCCAGAGGGAAGAGGACACTGAGTGAAGCCACTTGGTTTTCAAGAGTTTACACGGGGCTGCCACACAAATGAATCAGAACGGAGTGGAAAGAGCGAAACTCACCAAAGGATGCCTCCAGAAACAAGACCATGCTCCAAATCTGTCTTCTGCAACCAGCTTCTTGGTAGATTTGACAATATACTGCTTCAGGCTTCTTTGTTTAAACTTTATTGCTAGATTGTACATATTGACTCCACAAACACTTAGCCCTTTAGCTGCCCAGTAAATAAATGAATCTGCCATACACAACCATGGAGGGGTATGTCATGTACTTCTTGTTTTTTTTTTCATATCAACTCTTCTTTAGATTCTTTTCCCATATAGGTCATTACAGAGTATTGTGTAGAGTTCCCTGTGCTATACAGTAGGTCCTTATTAGTTATCTATTTTATATATAGTAGTGTATATATGTCAATCCCAATCTCCCAATTCATCCCACCCACCCTTCCCCCCATGGTATCCACAAGTTTGTTCTCTACATCTGTGTCTCTATTTCTGCTTTGCAAATAAGTTCATCTGTACCATTTTTCTAGATTCCACATATAAGCGATATTATACGATATTTGTTTTTCTCTTTCTGACTTCACTCAGTATGACAGCCTCTAGGTCCATCCACATCTCTGCAAATGGCACTGTTTCATTCCTTTTTATGGCTGAGTAATATTCCATTGTATGAATGTACCACATCTTCTTTATCCATTCCCCTGTCGATGGACATTTAGGTTGCTTCCATGTCCTGGCTATTGTAAATAGTCCAGTGCTGCAATGAACATTGGGGCGCATGACTCTTTTTGAATTATGGTTTTCTCAGGGTATATGCCCAGGAGTGGGATTGCTGGGTCATATGGTAGTTCTATTTTTAGTTTTTTAAGGAACCTCCATACTGTTCTCCATAGTGGCTATATCAATTTACATTCCCACCAACAGCGTAGGAGGGTTCTCTTTTCTACACAGCCTCTCTTTTTGGCCGTGCTATGTGGCATGTGGGATCTTAGTTCCCTGACCAGGGATCAAACCTGCACCCCCTTCAGTGGAGGCGAGGAACCTTAACCACTGGACTGCCAGGGAAGTCCTGTCATGTGCTTCTTGTGGTTGCTTTGACTATAAGTTGAAAATGTCTTATGAGGGTGTTCAGAGTGTGTGGCATGAATTCAAGGCTCAGTTCTGTTTTCAGTGGGTGTTGCTGCCACAACAAATGTGCCCCACTCTTCCAGGGCACACAGCCTGAGGGCAGCTGACTCACTGCTTCCTCCTCCAACTGCCCCACTCTCCTCCCTTTCTCCCCTCCATCAGGAATCCTATGATGGAGTGAGGGCAAGTGGAGCTGACTGGTTTGATTGCTAGATCCCAAGCCCTTTGTATCTGATCCTACTCACTCAAACCAGGACATTCTTCTCCCTACTGTCTCTAAAAGCAAATCCCAAGAAATGTCTTTAAATATTCTAATCCCCCATAATCCCCCACTGACTGCAGGTGGAGGAGGTGAGGCTTCACCTGCTTTTACAACCTGACAAATAAGGTCTCCAAACCCAAGCATGTCCAGTTTTGCCCATGTTTCTAAGGGCCCTTAGAAAGGGAGCTCTCCACAAAGCCAAAGAGTTGGAGAAGAAAGGGCTCAGGCCACCAACTGACCTGAGACACCCATAGAAAAAAATGAAAGTAAGGAAGGGCAACCCAAGTTTTGGCTCATTTCCACCTTCACATCTTTGTTTGAATTTCCTAAATCTAGACTGCACGATTTAGACCACAATTCCTCTGTCTGATCCCAGTAAACAGACCAACACATGATGGATGTTCCAGTACCTATTTAGTAATAATTTAATCAGTGACCAATAAGCAGTCTGAACATCTATCTTTTCCTGGAATATTAAGAGAAAAGGCAGCACACTGGAAAGATCATTGAACTCGGAGCCAAAAGAAATGGACTTGAGTCCTCCTTATGTTACTTGCTGATCATAAAATGTCCAACAGCTCACATAAGCTCTCTAGCTGTTAGGTTCTCCATCTGTCCAATTAGGGCAAGAATTTACTTCCTGTTTCTCCGCAGACTGTTCAGAGCATCAAATGAGATGAGGTGGGTGTGAAACCCACAAAAGCCTAATGTGCAGAGCTCCACAAGTGTCTTTTTTTTAATTTAGAAGGGAAAATGGGAATCTAATCATTTAATCCAAAATACACCAAGGTGTTTATACAATCATAATCTATTTTCACTGGCCCATTTATGTCATCCCTATTTCTAGTCTTGTGAATCCTACTCCTATCTAATTCCACCTTTTTCATTTCAGTAGTTTGACCACTTAACCACACACAGACATATGTTTGTGACTGAGAAAGCTATGTGGAATTTCTAGGATAACAATAGTGAATAAGCCAGGGTTGAGAAAATTTGCTTTCACAAAACAGAACTAGATTTTCATGTTCGGATTTTCATGTGATGAGGATAGGTAAAGATAATATTAATCTACTATGTTTTTCAAATCATAAAAATATCAATAATTATTTCTATTCTCAAGAATGCCTTTTCCATGTAAATTTCCTACCTTACAATGCAGACTCTGTGCTGGTGTCATGCTCTTGCCATCTCTTTTCTTTTGTTCTTTTTTCCTCCTTGCCGCAACCTGCCACCTCAGTCCTTTCCTTCCCTCCCTTCTCTGATCCACTCTCCCTGAATATGGCCTCACCATTATTCTCTGGTTTCTTTGCTGGACTGTATCTTTCCAGCAAATCCCTCCTGAGTGAGAAATGTAAAGCTATGGGCTGTAGTTCTATGCACAGCCCTGCTCAGCAGCACCAAACACAGTTACAGCCAAAACAAGCAAGAAAGTTCGTGGGAACACCTATCTAAACAGCAGTGGTGATTCCGCTCTCCAAGCCACTCCAAGTAATGGAGCCACTCTCATTATATGTAACTCTTGCTTTTTGCCAATAATCAGAAAAAGGAAGGTTCACACAATATAGAACACAACAGCCTAACTGCTCAGATGGAATTCTGACAGCAATAACGCTGTCATCACTGTACTAGTTTTTAAACTAATCGCAATCTGTTAAGGTGAGGAGGTTTAAGACAATGGTTCTCAAACTTTCATGTGTGGAACTGAGTGAGCTTGTAAAAACCCACCCCCTGAGAGTCTGATTCTGCAGGTTTGGGGTTAAGACCTGGGAATCTATAGCTTTAGCAAGCCTTGCCCAGGCATTCTGATAAAGAACATCCAAGGGCCACACTTTGAGAAACATTGCTCTAAGGTTTTGCTGAGAAAGTGGCCACTGTTATACAAGGCCTGAAAATCTTCTAAGAGGGCATGGTCCCAAGAGGGTCACTTTGGCACCAGGCCTGGTGTTTACCCCTTACTATCCTTAGCCTCAGTCTTGACCCACAAGCCCAGGGGCCATTCCTCTTCCTGCCATCCCTGCTCCATTGCTGGTGAGAAGCAGAAGGCAGCTGGGCTCTCCAGTTGACTCCCAAAGCTACAGGCTATGCAGGGGAAGAGCAAAGGAAATACAGGCCCTTCCAGAGTGATGAAAAAGTGCCTTACAAATGCCCTTAGCACACAAATGTTGCATCAGAAGTAGAGAGGCACATCTCCTCTCTGGAGTTGGGGAGATAAGCAGTATTCCCTGAACCCCTACTCTAAACTCCTTGAGTCCACTAGATGCTGAAGCAGTTGTGAGAGCTCCCTCCAGGACAGACATGTTCCCTCTTTCCTGTATGTCTTAAGACATAATTTCCCGTACAAACAAGAAAGGAGGAGAATTAGAGCCCCAGGCCAGCCTATGAACAATGCCACCTCTTGGAAGTATTTCAACTGCAGCTCCACAGTCCCGGTGTGAGATCTCCTCATCTTTGTCTGGATAATCGCAGCTACCTTCAAGGTGGCTCACTGCCTCCACTCTCTTCTACCACTTGTCCTTTCTCTATTCTTCTACCGAAGTTATTTTTCTCACATAAATCGTTATTAGTGTTAATATTCTTGCCTCTGTCTATTAGGCTCCATGCTATTCCTTGGTGTAATGTTTTTAAAACACAATCAAATAGCATCAAATTTAAGTAAATAGCTGAAATATCTGGAAAACAACTGCAAAGCGTATTAATAATGTATGTTTCATCCAGAAAGGAATCAAGAAATTTTTCAAAAGTTGAATTAAAGGTCATAGAATGCCATGTAACCATCCAGCCTTTCTTGCCTCTAAGGATAACAGTCTCATTTAGGGGTTAGACATATAAACACAATGAAATTCACTTCTAAAAATTTATAATTTTACTGCTTTCCTTGATTCTAGAATTTGAGGTGGAGGTAGTCGATATGTAGTTTTGGTTGAGCCAGAAATTTTCTTTTTGGTAGTGGGGTAGAACTATTAATATGAATAGCAGTAATTTTAGTTTTTGGCAGAAAAGTTATTGTGAGACCTGAGTTGGCAGCCTTCAAGCTTTTATTTTATTATTCCATATTTCTTTTGAGTCATTTAAGAGGTTGAAAGAAAGTCAAAATGTTCCAGAAATATTTTCCACTTTCTTTTGGTTACAAAATAGGCCCCCCTTTCTACCAAAGGTTAGTACATATCCCCCCATAGTATATTAAAGTGGTTAAAGGAAAGATAAGTGAAAAAGCCATTAAGCTTATTCTATTTTTAAAATTTCCCCCTTTTTCCTGTTTTATTCCCCAAAGCCATGCAAAAATGCTGCTTAGATCATGTGAACAGAGGATATAAAAATGGCCCTTCCCCAGATTATGGTGATCCTGAACAGCATGTTAGCAAAGAAGGTATTTATGGCTGACAGAGTAAAGGGAAAATTTATATTTGAAAATAATAGATTATTCATGCAGGGACCATAATAATAATAGCTCTATCCGCCTTCAGCACAGAGAGATACAAGACCATGCATGGGGTTGTGATCAAAATAAACAGTTGAATCAATGTGCATGACCAAGCAGGCTATTCTTGCTGGTATCTTGCACCCGCTTGTAGAAGCCATGTTTTGACTCTTCACCAATGGAAAATGGAGTTGCTACAACCTTTATCCCTGTCTGCAAAATGAGCTGCCAAAGGTACATGCACAGAAGTGCATCTACCCTCGTTCCAAGCCAGGCCAGTCTTGCTCCAACTTTGCAAGAATAATCCTGGGAATAACACACTAATGTGAGTAAAGCTCTTAAAGATCCTCTCATGAGAGGTGCAGTAAAAGGACAAAGTAACATTTTTGGTACCTTGTCAACACTCAAACAATACGCTTAGGTATTAAGCAAAAGTGAATATAAATGTAAGTAGAATCAGTGCCTGCAGTATAATCACACAATCCCACCCAGTGTGCTCACCCAGAACTATAATTTGATTATGCATTTCAAGAAGATAAACTATTTAACATGGACATATCTATTCTAATATCGGAATTACAGACTTGCTTGTGATGGGGAAGGTAACAATTTCCTTCTATCTGTCTTATCAGTTCAGTTCTGATTTGTGTGACTAGATGAGTTTGTTTTTTCTACCCATGTGGATGTTTCTAAGATTGAGAAAAGGCTTTTCTAAGTTAAGGGAATGGTTGTGGTTGGGATCTGACTTTGTCTTCCAATTACCTACTTCGTGTTCAGTCAGTTTTAAATGTTTGTGGTTCCTTTCGAAGGATAGGGATCAATTGGCTAGCAGATGTGCTAATTTGATTTTTTTTTTTAATATTTGCTAGCTTTGTTTCTCTTTTGGAATCCTCAGAATTGATCAAATTGAGGGTGAAAATGCTGCCTTTTGATCCTGACCTATGGAACAGATTTATGCTTTAATCAAATGACATCATTATTTCATATCACAATCATCGTGACTTTCCATATAAACATAATAAATTCACAATTCTACAGTTATTATCCATCTTTTCCATTCCACTAAATTTAAAATCTTAGGCTATATTCTTTTAAAAATGAATCTCCCCTCAACCAGGTCAGTGAATTTTGGTTATGATTTTTGATAATTTAAGATTCAAATGTTTATTATTTTTGAGGATTGTCAATAGACCTTTAAATTTCTTAATTTTTAACAAAGAACAAAGACCTCATGAGACAGTGAAATTTACAGAGAATTTTATAATCTCTAACATTCCAATGTTTGAATAATCTCACTTGGTTTTGGTATATAAATACACACACACTATATATAGACATACTTTCCAAGTAAGAACTATAGCATTCCTATTTATTCCTATCAAAAATAAAAGTAAAATATTCTGGAGCAAGTCCAATATTTTTTAGAGTACACTAGACCAGAAATATTTTCCTTCTGAGTTTATTCCCCACTCTCTTACGCTAACAGATTCTCATTAAATTATGACAAATAATTTTCATATTCTTATGAAATACTGTATTTTAATATAATATTTTCATTTAGTTTAATATAATTTATTTTAGTTAATATAACATTTTAATATGATACTTAAACATAAAAATAAATCATAGCCTCTAAGAGAGCCCTAATTGACAACAATTTGTAAACGTACGTTTGGTTTGGGATAGGAACTACATAGAACATAAGAAAGTGGATGGCTCAGAGGTGTCACAGTCATGAGAAACAGCTGAATCTCCATTTTCAAGGTGACTTCTCTCTTTCCTCTGCTCTTCTGCCTCATTTGCTATCTCTAAAGAAACATTTCAAGAAAGTATCCAAAAAAGGGAAGAGGGGGAGTTTCCCATCAGCACAGCGATCTATGACTTCCCAGACATTCCAACAACTCCCATTTCCACCATAGAGAATGAACCTCTAAGCAACGCGAAGGCATGTTAGAGGAAATTCCTGAGTTGATCAAAGGAATTGCTCAAGAGTCTCTTTCTACTCAATTCAGATACCTCAAAGAAGAGCCCTTGTGTGTGCTGGAGTAGATTCAGCACAGCCTGACCTAAAGTCCTCACTGATCAGTGGATCAGTGTTACGATCTCATCAATTCCTTGCTTTTCTTATAGGACATGTGACTACGTCTCTCTTTGTCTACATATTATACTCACACCTCCCAGCTTACTAACATTCTTGTCCTCCAACATTCAAATTCACTGACTACTGTCATTTGCCCTGCGCAAGAATTCTTGAATTCTGCAGTTTAAACAAAAGTTAGCGAATCATGGCAGCAGAACTCTTTCTTCTAATGGGATTCTAAAATTCTAAAATGAAGGTTTCAGCACAAAGCCCTTCTGGTTGGAGGACTGGGGGGACCAGACCTTTATCCCTTGCGTTCCTCCTTTCCTGACCTCTTCTTTAGAAGCTCCTGCAGGGATTTCACAGGGAATGAAAAGCCTCTAAATCATACAGCAAGAGGAAACCTCTGTGTGAATTTTCATTTCCCTAAATACTTAACTCCTTAGCTCTGGCTAACTACAAATGTCAACAAAATGCACCTGCTGCCACCCCCAATATCTTGTAAGGAATCTTGACTTCTTTTCCTTTTGAATATTGGGTTAATTTTAGAATGAAATCACAAGATTTATGGGTTGTAGGTCTATATAAATCACCACTAACCAAGGGTCAGTTACGTTTTTAGCTTTCTTGAGTCCACAGATCTGACCCTGTAGAAGGAGCAAGAATTAAACTTTCCTCTCCTTCATGTTTGTGATTCTCTCACATTCCCACAAGTGAACACTTTCGTCTCTGGTCTTTATCTGATGTTTCCTATTTAGATGATAAGCCTCAGGAGGGCAGGGATTTTATCTATGTTAGTCGTCTCCGTACAACAGCAAAGGACTGTCCTAAACAATAAACAGCACTTGGTAACCGTTATTTGATAGGGTCAGTAAGAGAGAACTTTATTTTAAATATGTACCTCATACCATGAATGTTGTGTATCTGTTTATGCCTGTGGAAAGGATATAATGACAAGTTTCTGCTTTCCTAATGACAGAGAAATTATCTATATAATTTCACTGTATCCAGCCACAACAAACATGCATCGAGTAGTGGACAATGGAAGTAAAAATGATGGAGACTGGCAGCCACCATCCCTGTCCTTGAGGAACCTGAAGTTGGGGCAGGGAGGACAGGCATTGTGCAATGGTGTGGGGGGGGCGGGGGGGGAGAGAGAGAGACAGACAGACAGACAGACACATAGTACTTAATAACATAGAGAGTGAGAAAGACATCCATTGAATGGTCACTGAAAATCTGCGGCCAAGGAAGGGACATTGTCCTATGGACATCTTGAGCTGGGAGCTCTGACCTAAGCAAGAAGTGGGTGGGGGGTGATTCTCTCATAATCTGAGAATGGAAAGATGAGTAGCAGTTAAGAAAGCAAAGCAAGGAGGGAAAAGCATGCACAGTCAAGGGAACAGCCTGTACAAAATCTTTGTGGTAGGAGTAAGCTTGGC
The DNA here is from genome assembly GCF_963455315.2 of Globicephala melas. NCBI lineage: Eukaryota > Metazoa > Chordata > Mammalia > Artiodactyla > Delphinidae > Globicephala > Globicephala melas. The sequence goes on from NC_083315.2 coordinate 116,006,886, forward strand.
AAATACCAGGGCCTGAGAGAAGGCCAGGGAGGAATAATTTCTTTACATGAGGTAAAGTGAAAATGCTTCTGAAGGCAAAGGAGGTCAAGCAAATGCTGAAGCCACTTCTTCTTCTGTTATTTGACCATATGCAACCTGATTCTTTTCCCTCACAGAGCTTCTCCCCTGCACGGACAGCACAGCTAAGCCCCTTGTCTGAGAGTGGGAGGTCCTGTTGATTGACAAGCAGTCACTGGTGAGTCACAGTCAGTCATTCCTGACAAATCCAGGTTATTATTAAATGTAGTGGAGCAGTGAATTCAATGGTTAGAAACGGAACGGAGAGAGCCTGAGAAACACAGTGAGGCAGCCTTAGAGGAAAGCCACCTCTGTGGAACAGGAAGTCTTTTCTCTTTTCAGAGCATCATCCATCATGCTGGGGGGAACGGCAGGAACGTAACCTACTACTTCTTAATAGGCTTCTGCACAGAGAGTGGCTTTGAAGCAGCAGCTGCCCACAGTAAATTTCACTGACCCTTAGAGCCTTTCCCCAAGTTTTCCAACTGTTTTGTCTCCTGAGCTGCAGCTCAGTGTTGGGTCCAAGTTACAGCACCTGACAAAACTAAGGAGGCTCCGCTGAATGAGAATGGATAGCGTTCAGTGATGTTGTCCTTTCTGTGCTACCCCAGCAGTGAGACATGATGCCATTCCATCTGGCCATAAAGTGTATTCTTTCCCAGGGAGAAGAAGCCCAGCAAGGGATTTTATTTTAGGGTCTGGTATTTTACTGTACATATATCAAAGAAAATATAGTGAAATATATCCTGATCCCAAGATAATGCAACCACAGGGTCAAGTCTTCTCAGTAAAGCAGGATTAATAAATCTAATAAGAACAAAGCCCTTTAGAGTTCATTCAGCCTTGATTTTTTTAAATTACGAAGTTGCAGAGATGTAAAAATCAAAGGATGGCATCAGAAAAAGTATAAAAATTATGAAAGTATATTGGAAAATTTAGCTTTTTCCTCTTCTGAATAATCTCATAACAATCACAATTAAATTTTGGGAAACATGACTTATGTACAAAGCAGAAACTAATTAATTAAATAAATAAATATGTGGTCTTTCATGCCCAAGGTTGGTGTTCCAGGGTCCTGCTCTAGAGCTTGCGGGCTAAGCTGCTTTTCCAGGCACGGGAATAGGTTTGTTTAGCTTTTGCTATCTTGTCTCACAATCTGGTTTCCCCTGTGGGCTATGCAAGACCTTTGTGAAATGAGGGGCTGGACCACAGTGAATCTACTGGACACTTGGGGGCCTGAAATCACACTCTAGTTTTTATTACCACCAACCAAGCTCAGTATTAGAGTCCAAAGAAGCCCTAGACACTCACTTCTGTACTTCAAATCTTCTATCCCAAGCAGGCGACAGAGGCAGATGCAAGCAGGACCGTTTTGGTGGTACAGGTTTTGAGCCTTGCTCTCACAGGGGAAATACTTCTCAGGTGCTTTAGTGCCCAGCAGGGGAAGAGCAGAAAGAGGGAAGAGGCTCCAGATCCCATTGTCTCTGCACACCTTGAGCAAAGATCCAAATGAATTCCTATAAAGTTGTCACAATTGAGCATTTACTTAACGATGCCCCCTCTAGATTCTTCTCACTCTCCTTAGTCATGAAAATGTCAGAAGGAAAAAAAAAAGAATAAAATAATCTTTTTATTATGAAGAGTAATTCTTAAAATATAGCTAACTATCAGTTGGGTTTGTGACCACCATCACAATAACGATTATCACAGCGACTGTCAGTTGAGCAAAGATCGTAGGCCAGGCACTTTTCATACCATCTCTCCTTAAGGCCAGGAGCCCTATGTTGTTTGAGGTGGTATGCCCAGAGTAGGTGCTCAAGAAACACTTGCTGATGGAATCGTCAATGAATGGATGAGCTTAAGAGCATAATTCACCAACATGCATGAAAGTTACTGAGTCAGAGTCATGACATGGCATGTATATACCTTTAGGCCAACATCAAAGAAAAGGAAATACTCAATTAATTTTCTATTTTAATTACTGGTATAATAAAACCAACTAATTATAAACTAATATGAACCTATAACTGCAGGGAATTAAGCCAATAATTATCAGTAATGACTAACAAGTAGCATTACTAATTAGCATTTTGTCTCTATAGGCTGAGTCAAAAGTAAAATAACAAACCAGTTTAGGGAGAAGAAAGAACCAGATGTACACAGATCCAAAGTACAAACACTAGGTTCTAGAGATTCAAGACTGATCCCACTCCATGCCTCCATAGATTGAGCCATGTGAAATTGCTGTTTTTGTTAAAATGCTCAAACATCATCAGTTTCATATAGTTTAACCTAATATTTTCATGCAGGTATCGTTGTGCTGAACTAAAAGTAAAGGTAACAAATTACTACAGATTAGTCATATGACTAATCTCTTACTCTTCAAAGAGCTCTTAAAAGAAGTTATGTTAAAACGTCCAGCTTCCTTTACATTTATACAGTCTATATTTATACATTCATTTGTATATTCAACATTTACACATTGAATATATTCAATCAGTCCCTGCCTGTGGGGATTCAAAGACTTTTTGGCAGAGGAGATAAATATATAAGCAAATAAAGCTCTTCAAGATTTTTAAAGTTCAGGTAAATATGTAGGCTCACCAGGAAAGGCAAACTGAAATGAACTTTCTGAGTTCCTTTCTGAGCATTTCCTCATTAATCCAAATGTGATAATAACAGGCTTTTGAAGGATTCTTTCCCACTTTCTTGTGCAAAGTATAAGAACTGGTTGGGAAGGGGAGGTTCTGAGTCTTGGAGTGTTGCAAAAGTAAAGAAACACTAGGTGTGAGTATTATGTTAAAAAAAAGTAACAAATAAGTGAAGATATTGGAGATTAATATTTAATTATATACATATTATATATGTAAATATATATATATATTATATATATATATTTTTCAACATATACATATTTATCAAGTACCAAGCATGTATTAGGCTTTATGCTGGGCACCATGAAGAATACAGGAATATTTAAGGCAATGGTTGTCACCTTCATGGATCTTAAATTCTAGCCAAAAAGAAAGCAAGCAATACAATAAGCTATAACAGGAGATAGAGGTTGATGGACTAAGAAAGAGGAACAAGTAAAGTCAGATGGCCAGCAGGCTTTGGAAGCAATATGGCAGAACCAAGGATGGCTTCCTGGAGCAGGTCTTGAAGAATGACCAGTGTCCTTGCAGGTAGTGATTGCGGAGGGAGGTAGTAGGCAGCAGAGAGGTACTGAAGGATTTGGGGCAGAAATAAACAACTATTAGAGCCACATTTTAGGGAGAAAAATCTGGTGGCTGTGTGTATCTTGGATTGGCGGTGGCAGGAGGCAGGGAAGCTGAGGATGGGACATGTGTGGGGTGGTGGTAATGGCAGGGGGATGAGTTGTAAGTCGGGAACAATGGAGGAGGATAAAAGTGGTGAGGGGTTGAATGAATTCAATGACATAAGCGTGGAACTGAGCACATCAGTGAGAGAAACACACCGGAAGCTGACTTACAGGATGTGGTGACCAGTTGAACGTGGAACAAGAAGAGGAAGCATAAGGGGGAGAAAACACCAAATCTGCTGGCTAGGATAACTGAGTGGTTCCATTACCAAACACGGGGACATGATGAGTTTATAGCATTGGAGGGATACCAATGTAACTGATGTTCAGTAGCAGATGAGGAAGGCAGATTCGAGTTCAGGAGAGAGGCAGGGCCAATTCTGGAGTTAACCTCGAGTGGAAAACTGACCAATTTACTGATTCAGGAAAGACTACATAACTAGGAAGAGGAACGGTTTTTACCGTGAGAATTAAACTGAAAGTACAATAAGTTATAACACGTTAATATTAATCAGTTAAATTGATCCAATTGGATTGCAAAATAGTTGTAAAGATTGAAGGAAACAAAGTAAATGGAGAAATGAACTGAAAGCTCTCAGGGGAAAGGGGAAAGGAAACAGCACAAGAGCATTCATTTAAAGGATAAAGATCAGGCCTAACTGGGGCAGGAGAAGGAAGTGTGGCAAATCGAATTTTCAAATCAAAATTTTCAAGGACAAAGTCAAATGTGGTATTAAATTAAGAAAGAAGTTAGCTAAGAATGGGTAAACCTCTTTCGGGGACAGCCTTATTCCTAAGGCTACACATGAGGGGAAAAAAAGAGCAACATTTGAATAAGATTTGACAAATTCCAAAAGAGTTGAGTGGAAGTGAAATA